>NW_027361797.1:21097500-21610000 GCF_039654945.1 Dendrobates tinctorius | reverse complement strand
GTTGTAAAATGGATGATTTTAATAGTGAAGCTGATCATTTAACTCAACAATTTTTGGATAAGGGGTACCCTAGTGCCCTACTTGAACAGGTTCGGCAAGACATTGCCTCTATTTCTAGAGAAAACTTGATCAGCAACACACAATTAAATGACCTTCCAGGCTCTAGTATATAGGAACAGATTTCAAAACTCCCAATCATTACTCAGTTTAACATGGGTTACAATAAGTATGCCAACATTATAAGCAAACATTGGCCAATCCTTCAGAAGGATAAAGTGATTGGGGAATTTCTCCCTAGCAACCCTAGATTTGTATATAGGAAGTCACAAACCTTAGGGAACCTTGTGGCCCCAACTACAAAGATGGTTTTCAGGGGCCCTCCAGGTCCATGGAAAGCCCTCAATCAAGGCAATACAGGCTTTTTACCATGTGGAGGGTGTTTTGGGTATATGAACACCTCTTTTAAAAAGATACGCCAATTGACCTTTTCTAACTCCAGTGGCACGATGGAGTTTAATATCACAGAGAACATATCCTGTTTTTCCAGGGGGGTTATATATTGCATCAGGTGCCCATGTAACAAATTGTATGTGGGCCGCACCAAACGTCGTTTGATGGATCGCATCAAAGAACACTTTTCTAACATTCGTAAAGGCTTTATAGGACACACTCTCTCACGCCATTTTAAAGACAAACATAGCCAATCTTTGAAAGGCGTTCACTTTTGCGGCAACCAGGTGGTCCATTATAACCAGAGAGGGGGTGATTTCCTCAAGGCAATGTCTAGAGCGGAGTCCTATTGGATATTCTCCTTGGACAGTTTGGCCCCAAAAGGCCTGAATCACGAACTGGAATTATATGCCTTCTAATATGATTGTAGACAAATGAATACATATGGATGCTTGCATTAGAGGTTTCATGTACCTATTAATTATTTTTAACCAGTTCTTTCACACTTATTCTATTTTTATTACTATTCAAACTGGATTTTTACTATATCTATAAGGGGTATTTATATACAAGTAATTTTAATCATTATCCTCACTAGTTATACTAAGATTTGGTATGCAATAGAACAGCGTTTATAACCAATATTAGTAGTGTGAAATGCATACATAGAGGTTGTTTATGACTGTTTTTATCAGCCATATATACATTATGTGGTTTTATAAATATATATTTTTTTTTTTTGGATAGATGCATTTGCCTTCCCCTACCATATTCTCTATATTCATATTTTCAATGTCTGCTTTTTGTATGAGTATTTGCGGTTGGTAGAGCATATTTTATTTTTACGCGCATAGTTTTTCTTTATATTTATATTTGTATTCGATTTTATTCATATTAAAATGTTAAAAAAATTATCAGCATAATAAAGTTATAGTTTTTAACATTCCTTATTATTCTCAATATTACAACCCATTTTTGTGAGGTATACGCTATGGCTATTCTTTTCTCTTTCTTTTTAAATGTATGATATTATCTTAATCATTAATTAGCCTTCTACTGGGAGGGTGGGGGTGAGTGTTCAATCCAAGAGTTAAACAGGTGTTTGAACATATGCACACTATATATGACAGCTACACTGGGTGAGCAGTAACCCTGATGAAGAAGCACGTTTTGCTTGAAACGCGTAGGTTTTTGGCCCCAGCTAGGCTCCGTAGCCTCAGCCTGTGACGTCACACGCTGTCAGTGCAGGACAGTGTCGGCCCCCCTCAGCTGTGCATCCAGGACGCTACCGGCCGGAGCTATCCTGGCTCTGCCCAGCTCTCTTCATTATTTGCACCCCAGTCAGCTAGTTCATTTACTTCATCCTCCCAGCTTCTCACCTGGTTTTCCAGCATTTCTGTGGATCATTCACTGTGATCAGCACAGCACCTTCATTCAGCAGAGCTAGGGTAAGTTTGTATAAGTCCTTTACCATTCATCAGTGTATCTTGCTGTGGCAGATTTTCATTTTTACGTTCTCATCTGTGAATCCTCCTGTGAGCGCGGTGCCTTCCTCTATTTACATATTTGGATATTGATACGCCTACCTCCTGGAGAGTGTTGTTCACTTGGTTGGCTGTTGTGAAGGGATTTCTCTTCACCATGGGAATTATTCTGCGATCATCCACCACTGTTGTCTTCCGTCGGCGCCCAGGTCTTTTTGCATTGATGAGTTCACCAGTGCTTTCTTTCTTTCTCAGGATGTACCAAACTGTAGATTATGCCACTCCTAATGTTGTAGCAATTTCTCGGATGGGTTTTTTTCTGTTTTTGCAGCTTAAGGCTGTGTGCCCACAATGCGATTTTTAAGTGTTTTTGCCGCGATTTTTGGCGCGAAAACGCTGCGAAAACGTTTAAAAATCATGTACAGAACGCACCCCATGCATTTCTATGGCATTCCGCACATGCTGTGCTAATGCTGCACTTTTTTCCGCGGCGGAATTGCATCGCAGAAAAAATCGCAGCATGGTCATTCTTTTGTGCGGAATCGCAAAGAATTGCCGCGATTCCGCACCCATAGGAATGCATGAGAATCGCTTACTTCCCGCATGTGGCTATACCCACCATGTGGGAAGTTAAGCGTCTCATGTGCGGTTGGTACCCACGGTGTGGAGGAGAGGAGACTGTCCTCCAGGCCCTGGGTACCATACCCCTGTAAAAAAAGAATAAAAAATCAGGGTATATTTACCTTCCGACGTCCCGCGCTGCATTCCCGGCCTAAGCATTCCCAGTAATGCCTTGCGGCAAGGTCCTGTCATGACGTAGTCTCGCGTGACTCTAGCGGTCTCGCGAGATCGCTATAGTAACGCGAGACCAACGTCATCACAGGTCTCGCAAGGCATCGCTGGGAACGCTGAGGCCTGGGATGGCAGCGCGGGACGTCGGAAGGTAAATATACCCCGATTTTTTTATTTTTTTATCATTTTTAACATTTTATCTTTTACTATTGATGCCGCATAGGCGGCCTCAATAGTAAAAAGCTGGTCACACTTGTCAAACACTATGTTTGACGAGTGTGACCAACCTGTCAATCACTTTCCAAGCGATGCTTCAAATCGCTTGGAAAGTACTTGAGAAAATCGCGGTAAAATTGCTGTGAAATCACGTGGAAAAAAACGCACGATTTCTGGGAAGGAGTCCAGTTTTAGTGTGCGTTTTAACACGCAACGTGGGCACATAGCCTAAGGATGGCTTGTTTCACCTGCATGGAGAGCTCCTTTGACCGCATGTTTCCTTCACAGCAAAACCTTCCAAATGCAAGCACCACACCTCAAATCAACTCCAGGCCTTTTATCTGCTTAACTGAGAATGAGATAACGAAGGGATTGCCCACACCTGTCCATGAAATAGCCTTGGAGTCAATTGTCCAATTACTTTTGGTTCCTTTAAAAACAGGGTGGCACATGTTAAGGAGCTGAAACTCCTAAACCCTTCATCCAATTTTAATGTGGATACCCTCAAAAGAAAGCTGAAAGTCTGATCTTCAACTGCATCTGAATTGTTTTGTTTAAAATTCATTGTGGTAATGTCTAGAACCAAAATTAGAAAAATGTTGTCTCTGTCCAAATATATATGGACCTAACTGTATATGCAATATTCACCTGTCCCCGGTCCATCGCTGCGCGCTACTCTGTCCTCCATCCTCTGGCTGTGATGTTCAGGTCAGAGGGCGCGGTGACGTAGTTAGTACGCGCCGCACCCTCTGCCTGAACGTCACTGACAGAAGACCCGGTGTCACGGCCCCCGATCCCCCTGTCACGCTCCCAGCCCTGCGCCCCGTGCGCGCAGCGATACTCACCTCGCCCGGCAGCCACGCTCCCTCCAGCAGCCTCGCTTCCTCCAGCCCCGGCGTCGGCCTCTTTCTTCCTCCGGCCCACGGCTGGTGACGTCACCGTGGGTCCCGCGCATGCGCAGTAGGTCGCGGCCGGTCCTCCGCCGCTAAGCTGGTCTCCGGCGGTGCCCTGCCCCAATTGCACCGCCGGACCAATGGGGGCACAGCAGCAGCCATATCAGGCCGCCCTCCCTTAGTGGAGGCGCCTGACCGTGGTTGTTTCCTTCTGCGCCTCAGGCCCTGTGTACTCCGCTGGAATCCGGCTCTCTGCCTAATCTCTGTGCTTGCTTCCAGCCCTGCTCCAGTCCTGTGTCCGTGCCTGTTCCAGTCCTGTCTCCGTGCCTGTTCCAGTCCTGTGTCCGTGCCTGCTCCAGTCCTGTCTCCGTGCCTGTTCCAGTCCTGTGTCTGTGCCAGCTCCAGTCCTGTCTCCGTGCCTGCTCCAGTCCTGACTCCGTGCCTGCTCCAGTCCTGTGTCCGTGCCAGCTCCAGTCCTGTGTCCGTGCCTGTTCCAGTCCTGTGTCCGTGCCAGCTCCAGTCCTGTGTCCGTGCCAGCTCCAGTCCTGTGTCTGTGCCTGCTCCAGTCCTGTGTCCATGCCTGCTCCAGTCCTTTCTCCGTGCCGGTTCAAGTCCTGTGTCCGTGCCTGCTCCAGTCCGGTGTCCGTGCCTGTTCAAGTCCTGTGTCTGTTCCTGCTCACGCCCTGTGAACCATTCCGAGCCGCCCCTCTTGGTTCCGGCTGCCGTGGCATTCGAGTCTCTGGTCTTGCGCCTAACGATCCCTGTATAGGGGTCGGTCACACCTGGTTGCTCGTCCGGGGCCCCTCGGTGCCACTGTCCAGAGGGTCCACTCCAGGGTATTCCTCCTCACAGTCTGCGGCGCTAACAGTACGGTCAGGCCATGGATCCCGCCGGTGCTGCCGCTCCCGGTCAAAAGGAGCTCCTCTTTTTACGGGAGAACCAGGGGCGCATTATGTCGGTCATGAAGGCCATGGAGTCCCGCTTGTCCGCTCTTCAGGCGGCCGATCCGGGGAATGCCGCACAGCTGGCCGGCCTCCAGCAGGAGTTGAGCCAGCAGCGGGACGCTCAGTCCCATATTTTGTCGTATATGGCCTCGGTAGATAGCCGTCTGGGAGATCTCCAGTCCGCCGCTGCGGCCTCGGCCGCCATCCCCAGTCCCGCTCCGTTCCCCTCTCCTCGCCTTGCCAAACCACCCCGATACGCTGGGGACCCCAGACAGTGTAGAGGGTTCCTAAACCAGTGTGGCTTGCATTTTGAGCTTCAGCCTCATCAGTATCCCTCCGATCGGGCCAAGGTGGCCTTTATCATGTCCCATCTGGAGGGAGAGGCCTTATCTTGGTTAAATCCGCTCTGGGAGAGGGACGATCCTATAGTCTCTAACATCCCGCTCTTCTTGGACACCTTTCATAAGGTGTTCGATGAGCCTGGACGGGTAGCCTCGCTTACCGAATCTCTTTTCAACCTACACCAGGGCTCCCTGACTGTTGGTCAATACGCCATTCGGTTCCGCACCATGTCCTCCGAATTGGGTTGGAATAACGCGGCATTGGTCGGGGCCTTTTGGCGTGGGTTGTCGGGCAGAATTAAGGATGAGTTGGCGGGGCGTGATACTCCCACCACCCTCGAGGACCTCATCTCCCTGGCCACTCGAATTGACCTCCGGTTCCAGGAGCGCGCCCGGGAAACGGCGAGGGATAGGAGGCCCATTAGGCCGGCCCTGATCGCTAGCCGGTCCTTTAATCCTCGTCCGCCTGGTCCTGTACATACTCCGCCCCCTGAGCCCATGCAGGTAGATCGGGTCCGGATGGCTGAGAGACGTCAGAGGGAGAGACGGGAGCAAGGGCTTTGTCTTTATTGTGGAGGGGCATCCCACTTCATCCGCTCTTGTCCTGAGAGACCGGGAAACTCTTCCACCTAGGCCAGGTAAGAGAGGCCTTCCTAGGTGATTATGATTCCTCTCAGGCCCTCACACTTTCTGTTCTTCTGCTTTCAGGGGAGAGGCGTGGGTCCGAGGTGGCCTATGTGGATTCGGGCTCAGCAGGCAACTTCATCCGGCGTGAAGTTGTGGACAAATATCGGATTCCCGTGGTCACCCTGAAGAACCCCCGGATTATCGCTTCCGTTGATGGCCGACCGTTATTGGAATCCATCACCGCGGTCACAGAAGAGGTAATCTTGCAAGTCGGTGCCCTCCACCGTGAAAAAGTAGCCTTCTACGTGCTGCCCGACTTGTCTCATGCCATTCTCCTCGGTCTCCCGTGGTTATGGACACACCAGCCGGTACTCAACTGGTCGACCGGGGAGGTCTTGCGCTGGGGAGACCCGTGTCATGGTCGCTGTCTGAACCCCATTCAGCCAGTGGTTCCCGTTCGCCCACCTCAGGATCTCTCTGGGCTTCCTTCCGCCTATTGGGTTTATGCAGACGTTTTCGACAAGAAGGAGTCGGAGGTTCTTCCACCGCATCGGTCCTTCGACTGCCCGATTGAGCTTATCCCCGGTTCTATTCCTCCCAGGGGCAGGATCTACCCGCTGTCCCCTGCAGAATCCGCAGCCATGTCCGAGTACGTCACGGAGAACCTTGCCAAGGGATTCATTCGGAAGTCTTCATCTCCTGCCGGCGCCGGGTTCTTTTTCGTTAAAAAGAAAGACGGTTCGCTGAGCCCATGTATCGATTATAGAGGATTGATCAACATCACTATCAAAAACCGGTACCCACTTCCTCTTATCCTGGAGTTGCTTGACCGTCTCAGGGGGGCACGCATCTTCTCCAAACTGGACCTCAGGGGGGCATACAACCTCATCCGCATCCGTGCCGGCGATGAATGGAAGATCGCCTTTAACACCCGTGACGGTCATTATGAGTACTTGGTGATGCCATTCGGTCTGTGCAATGCCCCGGCGGTGTTCCAGGAGTTCGTCAATTAAATCTTCCGGAACCTCCTGTACTCCTGTGTCGTAGTCTACCTGGATGACATTCTGGTCTTCTCCCCGGATCTTCCATCCCACAGGAGGACTGTCCGCCTTGTTCTTCGGCGTCTTCGAGAGAATCGTCTATATGCCAAGATGGAGAAGTGCCTGTTCGAACAGACCTCACTGCCTTTTCTGGGCTACATCATCTCCGATGCCGGGCTACAGATGGATCCCGAGAAACTCTCCGCCATTCTCAAGTGGCCTCGCCCCGTTGGCTTAAGAGCCATTCAACGTTTCTTGGGCTTCGTGAACTACTATCGGCAGTTCATTCCGCATTTCTCCTCGCTCTCCAGGCCGATCTCGGCCCTTACCCGAAAGGGGATCTCTGCCAACTCCTGGACACCCGAAGCCGAAGAGGCCTTCCAGTTGCTAAAACAAGCTTTTTCCACGGCTCCCGTATTGATCCGTCCTGAGAGCGGCAAGCCTTTCGTGCTGGAGGTGGACGCTTCCTCGACTGGCGCCGGGGCTGTCTTATCCCAGAGGACCGGTTCGGGCCGCCTACGCCCTTGTGGCTTTTTCTCCAGAGCCTTTTCGCCGGCTGAGTGTAACTATTCGATTGGCGACCATGAGCTTCTGGCCATTAAAATTGGCATTGGAGGAGTGGCGTCACCTTCTGGAAGGAGCAGTTCACCCTTCTATTGTTTACTCTGACCACAAAAATCTAGCCTACCTCCAGACCGCCCAGAGACTCAATCCTCGACAGGCTAGATGGTCTCTGTTTTTTGCCGGCTTTGATTTCGAGCTGCACTTCCGCCCTGGAGACAAGAACGCTAAAGCCGATGCTCTATCCAGAGTCTTTCAACCAACTGAATCTGGGGAGGAGCCTTCCCATGTTATCGAGCCTACGAGGATAATCACAGTGGCTCCGTTGTCTCTGCTTTCTCCACCTCCGGGCAAGACTCTCGTACCAGAGGACGTCAAGAGGAGAGTTCTTCTGTGGGGGCATTCCTCCAAACTGGCTGGTCATGCCGGAATTGGGAAGACCCTGGCCCTCATAACGCGGTATTATTGGTGGCCCACTCTTCGTCAAGATGTGGCAGACTTCGTCGCCTCCTGTTCCTCCTGTGCTAGGAATAAGGCACCCCGTCGTCCTCCATTTGGCCTGCTGCTTCCCTTGCCGGTACCGAAGTCGCCTTGGGAGAATATCGCCATGGACTTTATCACGGATCTGCCCCGCTCGTCTGGCTGTACGGTGATTCTTGTGGTAGTGGACCGCTTTTCTAAAATGGCGCATTTCATTCCGCTAAGCGGCCTCCCTTCCGCACCCGGATTAGCCAAGATCTTCGTCCATCAGATTTTCAGACTACATGGTCTACCTGAACGAATTGTCTCAGATCGTGGGGTACAGTTTACGGCTAAATTTTGGAGAGCACTTTGCAAACTTCTGGATATTTCCTTGGATTTTTCGTCTGCCTATCATCCACAAACCAATGGGCAAGCGGAATGAACTAACCAGATCCTGACTGCATACCTTCGGCATTTTTCCAACGGCCACCAGGATAATTGGGCTGATCTGCTTCCTTGGGCGGAATTCGCCTATAACAATCATGCCGGCGAATCCTCTACTAAATCGCCCTTTTTTGTGGTATTCGGCAAACACCCTAACATACCTCTTCCTGTCGCTCCAACCTCCGAAGTACCGGCAGCCAACTCCTTGTTCCAGGAATTCTCTGAAATCTGGTCCGAGACCAACTCCGCTCTCAAAAGGGCCAGTGAGCGAATGAAGAACCACGCAGACAAGAGGAGGCTGGATCCTCCACCGTTTCACATTGGGGATAAGGTCTGGCTCTCATCCAAGTACATCCGACTGAAACTACCCTCTTACAAGCTGGGCCCCCGGTACATAGGTCCTTTTGAGGTCCTGGATCGAGTCAACGAAGTCGCCTACAAATTGAGGTTGCCTGCTTCGCTCCGTATCCCGAACACCTTCCACGTCTCCCTCCTGAAACCTGTGGTCCTGAATCAATTCCATCCTTCACCCACTCCAGCCCCTCAGCCTGTGGGCTCGGATGATACTTTCGAGGTGAGGGATATTCTCGCCATGAGGAGAGTTAGAGGGAGGACCTTTTTCCTTGTTGACTGGGAGGGGTTTGGTCCTGAGGAGAGATCCTGGGAGGCCCGGGAGAACATCAACGCCCCCCACATTCTCAGGAAATTTTTTGCCAACCGCAGCAGGGGGCGGCTTAAGGGGGGGGATACTGTCATGGCCCCCGATCCCCCTGTCACGCTCCCAGCCCTGCGCCCCCGTGCGCGCAGCGATACTCACCTCGCCCGGCAGCCGCGCTCCCTCCAGCAGCCTCGCTTCCTCCAGCCCCGGCGTCGGCCTCTCTCTTCCTCCGGCCCACGGCTGGTGACGTCACCGCGGGTCCCGCGCATGCGCAGTAGGTCGCGGCCGGTCCTCCGCCGCTAAGCTGGTCTCCGGCGGTGCCCTGCCCCAATTGCACCGCCGGACCAATGGGGGCACAGCAGCAGCCATATCAGGCCGCCCTCCCTTGGTGGAGGCGCCTGACCGTGGTTGTTTCCTTCTGCGCCTCAGGCCCTGTGTACTCCGCTGGAATCCGGCTCTCTGCCTAATCTCTGTGCTTGCTTCCAGCCCTGCTCCAGTCCTGTGTCCGTGCCTGTTCCAGTCCTGTCTCCGTGCCTGTTCCAGTCCTGTGTCCGTGCCTGCTCCAGTCCTGTGTCCGTGCCTGCTCCAGTCCTGTCTCCGTGCCTGTTCCAGTCCTGTGTCCGTGCCAGCTCCAGTCCTGTCTCCGTGCATGCTCAAGTCCTGTCTCCGTGCCTGTTCCAGTCCTGTGTCTGTGCCAGCTCCAGTCCTGTGTCCGTGCCTGTTCCAGTCCTGTGTCCGTGCCAGCTCCAGTCCTGTGTCCGTGCCAGCTCCAGTCCTGTGTCCGTGCCTGCTCCAGTCCTGTGTCCGTGCCTGCTCCAGTCCTGTCTCCGTGCCTGCTCCAGTCCTGTCTCCATGCCTGCTCCAGTCCGGTGTCCGTGCCTGTTCAAGTCCTGTGTCTGTTCCTGCTCACGCCCTGTGAACCATTCCGAGCCGCCCCTCTTGGTTCCGGCTGCCGTGGCATTCGAGTCTCTGGTCTTGCGCCTAACGATCCCTGTATAGGGGTCGGTCACACCTGGTTGCTCGTCCGGGGCCCCTCGGTGCCACGGTCCAGAGGGTCCACTCCAGGGTATTCCTCCTCACAGTCTGCGGCGCTAACACCCGGAAGAGACAGAGCGGGCGCAGCGATGGAGTGGGGACAGATGAATATTGCCAGTGCTGGGGTCCTGAGCCAGCGGCGAGATCAGCACCTGTCCCTGCCTGCTCAGGGCCCCGGCACCTGGCCCCAGCGACGGAAAGGTGAGTATGTCTTTTTTTTTTATTTACAGCAGCGGCGGCGGCTTATGGGGGCATAATATATGGAGCATCTTATGGGGGCAGCATATGGGGGCATTATCTGTGGAGCATATTATGGGGGCTGCATATGGGGGCATAATCTATGGAGCATCTTATGGGGCAGCATATTGGGGCATAATCTATGGAGCATTTTATGGGGCAGCATAGGGGGGCATAATCTGTGGAGCATCTTATGGGAGCAGCATATGGGGGCATAATCTGGAGCATCTTATGGGAGCATAATCTATGGAGCATCTTATGGGGGCAGCATATAGGGGCATAATCTGTGGAGCAGCATATGGGGGCATAATCTGTGGAGCATTTTATGGGGCAGCATCTATGGAGCATCTTATGGGGCATAATCTATGGAGCATTTTATGGGGGCATAATCTATGGAGCAGCATATGGGGCATAGTCTATGGAGAATTTTATGGGGCATAATCTTAGGAGCATCTTATGAGGCAGCATATGGGGCATAATCTATGGATCATTTTATGGGGCAGCATATGGGGCATAATTCTATGGAACATCTTATGTGGCCATAACCTTTATGGAGCAGCATATGGGGCATATTCTATGGAGCATCTTATGTGGCCATTATTAACCTTTGTGCAGCATTATATGGGGTGTATTTTGTATGGAACATCTTACGGGGCCATCATGAACAGTATGGAGCATTATATGCGGCTCCTGATTCAATGTGGATATTCAAAAACATTTAACCTACTGATGTCTCAATTAATTTTACTTTTATTGGTATCTATTTTAACTTTTGAAATTTACCAGCAGCTTCTGCATTTTCCACCCTAGGCTTATACGCGAGTCAATAAGTTTTCCCAGTTTTTTGTGGCAAAATTAGGGGGTTTGGCTTATACACGAGTATATACGGTATATTGCCCCACACTGGGACAATATAATAAAGTAAAAAAAAAACAAATGTAAAAATAATTTTTAAAAAATCCTAAATTAAAAAAAAATCCCTAATAAATTCTTTTTTTGTAAATAAAAAAATAATAAAAATCCACATATTTCGTATCGCCACGTCCGTAACGATCCGCCCTATAAAACTGTCCCACTAGTTAACTCCTTTAGTGAACCCCTTAAAAAAACAAAAGTAAATACAATGCTTTATCATACCGCCGAACAAAAAGTGCAATAACGCGCGATCAAAAAGACATAAGATATAAATATCCATGGTACCGCTGAAAACGTCATCTTGTCCCGCAAAAAACGAGCCGCCATACAGCGTCATCAGCAAAAAATAAAAAAGTTATAGCTCGCAGAATAAAGCGATGCAAAAATAATTATTTTTTATATAAAATTGTTTTTACTGTATAAAAGAGCCAAAACATATAAAAATGATATAGATGAGGTATCGCTGTAATCGTACTGACCCAAAGAATAAAACTGCTTTATCAATTTTACCACATGCGGAACGGTATAAACGCCCCCTCCAAAAGAAATTCATGAAATGCTGGTTTTTGTTCATTCTGCATCCCAAAAATCGGAATTAAAAAGCGATCAAAAAATGTCACGTGCCCGAAAATGCTACCAGTAAAAATGTCAACTCTTCCCACAAAAAATAAGACTTCACATGACTCTGTGGGTCAAAATACGGAAAAATTATAGCTCTCAAAATGTGGTGATGCAAAAACTATTTTTACAATAGTCTTTTAGCGTGTGACAGCTGCAAAACATAAAAACCCGGCTAAATAGTAAATCAAGCCCCCTTATCACCCCCTTAGTTAGGGAAGAATAATATTAAAAAAAGTATTTATTTCCATTTTCCCATTTGGGTTAGGACTGAGATTAGGGTTAGAGGTGTGTTGGGGTTTGGGTTGGAGTTAGATTTGGGGGGTTTCCACTGTTTAGGCACATTAAGGGCTATCCAAATGCAACATGGCGTCTGATCTCAATTCCAGACAATTCTGCGTTGAAAAAGTCAAACGGTGCTCTTTCCCTTCCAAGCTCTGCCATGCGCCCAAACAGTGGTTTACCCCCACATATGGGGTGTCATCCTACTCAGGGCAAATTTCATAACAACTTTTGAGGTCCAATTTCTCCTGTTACCCTTGGGAAAATAAAATATTAGGGGCAAAAATATTTTTGTGGAAAAAATGATTTTTTTTATTTTTATGGCTCTACGTTATAAACTTCTATGAAGCACTTGGGGGTTCAAAGTGCTCACCACACATCTAGATAAGTTCCTTGGGGGGTTTAATTTCCAAAATGTGGTCACTTGTGGGGGGTTTCCACTGTTCAGGCACATCAGGGGCTCTCCAAACGCGACATGGCACCCGATCTCAATTCCAGCCAATTTTGCGTCAAACGGTGCTCATTCCCTTCTGAGCTCTGCCATGCGCCCAAACAGTGGTTTACCCCCACATATGGGGTATCAAGGGTACTCAGGACAAATTGCACAATAACTTTTGTAGTCCTGTTTCCCTTGGGAAAATAACAATTGGGGGTGAAAAGATAATTTTTGTGGAAAAAATAGGATTTTTTAATTTTACGCTGTACGTTATAAACATGTGAAGCCCATGGGGGTTCAAAGTTCTGACCACACATCTAGATAAGTTCCTTGGGAGTCTAGTTTTCAAAATGGTGTTATTTGTGAGGGGGTTTCCACTGTTTAGGCACATCAGAGGCTCTCCAAATGCGATATGGCATCAAGCCAATTCTACGTTGAAAAAGTCAAATGGCGCTCATTCCTTTCCGAGCTCTGCCATGCGCCCAAACAGTGGTTTACCCCCACACATGAGGTATCGGTGTACTCAGGACAAATTGCACAATAACTTTTGGGGTCCTGTTTCTCTTGGGAAAATAAAAATAGGGGATGAAAAGATCATTTTTGTGGAAAAAATATGATTTTTAAATTGTACGGCTGTATGTTATAAACTTCTGTGAAGCCCTTCGGGGTTCAAAGTTCTCATAACCACATGTCTAGATAAGTTCCTTGGGGGGGTCTAGTTTCCAAAATGGGGTCACTTGTGGGGGTTTCCACTGTTTAGGCACATCAGGGGCTCTTTAAACGTGACGTGGTGTCCGATCTGAATTCCAGCCCTCCTTCCCTTTCGTGCTCTGCCATGCGCCAAAACAGTGGTTCCCCACCACGTATCAGAATACTCAGGACAAATTGCACAATAACTTTTGCAGTCCAATTTCTCCTGTTACCTTTGGTAAAATAAAAAAAATTGGACCTGAAGTAATTTTTTTGTGTTTTGCAGGCGCCAGGTCCCGCCCCGCAGTGTGTTATGATGTATTCCCACTGCGGAGCTGGGAATCTGGGGCCTGCAAAACGCGCAGGCGCAATAGCCTGATGTCAGTTCCAGGGCAGTGCGCATGCCCGAAAACTGTTGCCGGCGGGCGCCTGCGCTGTGCCATGTAACTACGACAGGAAAGCAGGAGGAGGCGGTGCAGGGCGGGCATGATTGATGGCGGGGAGGCGGCTGCTATAGGGGGACGCACCATACCTATGGGACGTATTACAGGTATTTGGACCTATTTATAAAAATTAATATTTGGGCGTTCCTGTGGATCAGAAACAGAAGAGCCACCTTCACAGAATGCAGCCTTAGTACTGCTGAAGGTGGCTCTTTTACTTAAAAACGCCCTGGGTGAGTGACAGGTTCCCTTTAAACATTAAAAAAATTCCTGTGAAGCACCTGAAAGATTATTGAACTTCTTGAATGTGGTTTTGAGTACCTTCAGGGGTGCAGTTTTCAGAATATTATCAATCTGGGGTATTTTCTATCATATAGACCCCTCAAAGTGACTTCAAATGTGATGTGGTCCCTAAAAAAATGGTGTTGTAAAAATGAGAAATCGCTGGTCAAATTTTAACCCTTATAACTTCCTAACAAAAAAAAATGTTTGGTTCCAAAATTGTGCTGATGTAAAGTAAACATGTTGGAAATGTTACTTATTAAGTTTTTTGTGTGCCGTATCTCTGTGATTTAAGGGCATAAAAATTAAAAGTTAGAAAATTGCAAAATTTTCAAAATTTTCACCAAATTTCCTTTTTTTTTCACAAGTAAACTCAAGTTATATGAATGAAATTTTATCAGTATCATGAAGTACAATATGTCACAAGAAAATGTCAGAATCACTAGGATCCATGGAAGCGATCCAGAGTTATTACCTCATAAAGGGACAGTGGTCAGAATTGTAAAAATTGGCCCGGTCATTAACGTGCAAAACACCCTTGGTGTTAAAGGGGTTAAACTTCTCCACAACAGTATCACGGACCTGCCTGTTGTGTTCCTTGGTCTTTATGATGCTCTCTGCGCTTCAAACAGAACCCTGAGACTATCACAGAGCAGGTGCATTTATACTGAGACTTGATTACACATAGGTGGATTATAGTTATCATCATTAGTCATTTAGGACAGCATTGGATCATTCAGAGATTCACAATGAGCTTCTGAAGTGGGTTTGCTGCACTGAAAGTAAAGGGGCCAAATAATATTGCACGCCCCACTTTTCAGTTTTTGACTTTCCACAAAAATTTAAAATAATCAATAAATTTTGTTCAACTGCACAGTTGTGTTCCATTTGTTAAAGATACCAAATGTAAATTTTTGGTGAAGATTTATGTTTAACTCCTTCACTAATTCTCTAGATAGTTGCCACCTTCCCAAATGGCTTCTTAATGTTCCTAAGAGTCAGCTTATTAGAGCACATAGAAATTGCTCTAAACAGCAAGATTTTGAAAAAGAAGCCGAGTCCATGAATATCAAGTTAAAATATAAGGGTTATGATGTAAAATCATTGGAAAAAGCTACAGAAATGGTTAGAAAAATACCAAGAGACCAACTACTGGACCCTATAATAAAACGCAATCCTAATGATTTTTTTGCTAAAAATGAAATTCCGATTATTTTACAATACAATTCCAATGTCAGGATTATTAGGAATATTGTTAGTAGACATTGGAATATCTTACAAAATGACAAAATTATTGGGGAATTATTGCCCATGCACCCTAGATTTGTTTTTCGGAAGGCAAATAATCTTGGGAATTTGATAGCACCTTCAATCCCAAGGGTTCAAAATGGTATAACTAATGGTGAACGAAACCTTCTAAGTGGCTTTTTCCCATGTAAGAAATGTGGACCATGTAAAGAATTAAATACTAAGAAACAAAAAATGATCACCAATAAAGGTATTGAGAATAATATAACTGACTTTATTGATTGCAACACAAAAGGGGTTATCTATGGGGTAACTTGCCCATGTGGTAAATTATATATTGGAAGAACTATCCGTCTAATGCGGGTACAAATTGCTGAACATCTTCGCAATATTATTAACAAATTTACTGGTCATCCTCTCTCTAACCACTTTCTTACACATCATGGAGGCTCTATTAGGGGAATTACGGTAACCGGTATTAAAACAGTTAAGAAAAGCTGGAGAAAAGGTAACTTCATTGAACAAATGTCAAAAGTAGAAAGTGAGTGGATATTTAAAATGAACACGCTTAGACCAAATGGCTTGAATAGCGAAATTGAATTATTTGCTTTTAATAAATAGGATAAATACATTATACGGACTGGGTATATACACTCACTGGCCACTTTATTAGGTACACCATGCTAGTAAGGGGTTGGACCCCCTTTTGCCTTCAGAACTGCCTCAATTCTTCGTGGCAGAGATTCAACAAGGTGCTGGAAGCATTCCTCAGAGATTTTGGACCATATTGACATGATGGCATCACACAGTTGGCGCAGATTTGTCGGCTGCACATCCCTGATGCGAATCTCCCGTTCCACCACATCCCAAAGATGCTCTATTGGATTGAGATCTGGTGACTGAGGAGGCCATTTGAGTACAGTAAACTCATTGTCATGTTCAAGAAACCAATCTGAGATGATTCGAGCTTTATGACATGGCGCATTATCCTGCTGAAAGTAGCCATCAGATGTTGGGTACATTGTGGTCATAAAGGGATGGACATGGTCAGCAACAATACTCAGGTAGGCTGTGGCGTTGCAACGATGCTCAATTGGTACCAAGGGGCCCAAAGAGTGCCCAGAAAAAATTCCCCACACCATGACACCACCACCACCAGCCTGAACCGTTGATACAAGGCAGGATGGATCCATGCTTTCATGTTGTTTACGCCAAATTCTGACCCTACCATCCGAATGTCGCAGCAGAAATCGAGACTCATCAGACCAGGCAACGTTTTTCCAATCTTCTACTGTCCAATTTCGATGAGCTTGTGCAAATTGTAGCCTCAGTTTCCTGTTCTTAGCTGAGAGGAGTGGTACCCAGTGTGGTCTTCTGCTGCTGTAGCCCATCTGCCTCAAAGTTCGACGCACTGTGCGTTCAGAGATGCTCTTCTGCCTACCTTGGTTGTAACGGGTGGCAATTTGAGTCACTGTTGCCTTTCTATCAGCTCGAACCAGTCTGCCCATTCTCCTCTGACCTCTGGCATCAACATGGCATTTCCGGCCACAGAACTGCCGCTCACTGGATTTTTTTTCTTTTTCGGACCATTCTCTGTAAACCCTAGAGATGGTTGTGCGTGAAAATCCCAGTAGATCAGCAGTTTCTGAAATTCTCAGACCAGCCCTTCTGGCACCAACAATCATGCCACGTTCAAAGGCGCTCAAATCACCTTTCTTCCCCATACTGATGCTCGGTTTGAACTGCAGTAGATTGTCTTGACCATGTCTACATGCCTAAATGCACTGAGTTGCCGCCATGTGATTGGCTGATTAGAAATTAAGTCTTAACACACAGTTGGACAGGTGTACCTAATAAAGTGGCCAGTGAGTGTATATATGTGTCACCTCTATGACAGGAATCATCCCTGAGGAAGGAAGCAGTAAGCCTCCGAAACGCGTAGGATTGGTTGTTGGTTCTGTCAGTCTTTCTAAGCCGGTCACGTGACTCAACACGTGACTGTGACATCACGCGAGGTCCTGTACCTTGCCGGCATTAACTGCGTCCCCCGCTGCATGTCCCACTACTAATGGGTAGCGCAACAACGGGGGAATTGGGCGATTGCTACCGGCCGGAGCATCGCCCGATATCATAATAGAGGTGACCCTTTTTGGATTTTACCCAGCACTAGCCTGCATTCTTTCGGATCGTGCATTTTTTGGACTGAGAAATATACCACCACTGGAATTCATCAAAACCTATTAGGAGAGGAGTTGCTATGTGCTGAATCCAAGACCGCCATTATTGCCCATGGTATGAACAGTAACCTGGACGGTCAGTATGATGTCTTTTCCTTGGTGATAGACGCATTTATGTATATTGGACATTGAGATTGATTGTATTTTTTAAACTGTTATATAGTTTCTATAGCGAGATATATATTTATAATACACCCCCACAGCTATTAAGGGGTATCATTATTATTGCATACAGATTGGCATTTATTTTACTTTCTTTAGAGAGAGTGGTTCTATGTGGGTATCACTAGCGCAAATTTCTGCTTTATTTTTAATTGTTTTAATATTCAGACAAATAGGTGGCATAGTCTGTTAATTTGCAGCTGTCATACCCCCACTCAGCGCCGTTGGTTGTTAAAAAATATTTTTTCATTTGTGAAAATAAAAATAACGTATTTTTTCAACAACCATCATCTTTTAGTCCCCATTTTTTTATTTTCCCAAGGGTAACAGGAGAAATTGGACCCCAAAAGTTGTTGTCAGCATGGTGGCTCAGTGGTTAGCGCTGCAGCCTTGCAGCGCTGGGGTCCTGGGTTCGAATCCCACCAAGGACAACATCTGCAAGGAGTTTGTATGTTCTCCCCGTGTTTGCGTGGGTTTCCTCCGGGTACTCCGGTTTCCTCCCACACTTCAAAAGACATACTGATAGGGAATTTAGATTGTGAGCCCCCATCGGGGACAGTGATGAAAATGTGTGCAAACTGTAAAGCGCTGCGGAATATGTTAGCGCTATATAAAGATTATTATTATTATTGTTGTCCAATTTGTCCTGAGTACGCTGATACCTCATACGTGGGAGAAAACTACTGTATGGGCACACGTCAGGGCTCGGAAGGGAAGTAGTGACGTTTTGGAAAGCAGACTTTGATGGATTGGTCTGCGGGTGTCATGTGCATTTGGAGAGCCCCTGATGTACCTAAACTATTGAAACTCCCCACAAGTGACCCCATTTTGGAAACTAGACCCCCCATGGAACTTATCTAGATGTGTGGTGAGCACTTTGAACCCCCAAGTGCTTCACAGAAGTTTTACTAGGCATTGCTCCTACTAGCCAGTTTCCTACTCCACACTGATGAGGGGCAATACCCCGAAACAGCTGTCTGTGGATGGATACCATGTTTTGGCATAGGTGGTTTCCTTCATTGGAGACTGCCCTTCCCGTGGTTGTTCCTTCCTGGTGAAAGACTTGGCTAGTCATTGCTTGCATTGAGAAACATGTGATGGTGTCTCCGCGGCTGATTGATTTACATATAACGCCTGGGCGTGAAAATAAAAAAATCATTTTCTTCCGCAAAAATGATATTTTTGCCCCCAATTTTTTATTTTCCTAAGGGTAACAGGAGAAATTGGACCCCAAAAGTTGTTTTGTAATTTGTCCTGAGTAGGCTGATACCCCATATGTGGGGGTAAAACACTGTTTGGGCGCATGGCAGAGCTTGTAAGGGAAGGAGCACCATTTGACTTTTTCAACGCAGAATTGTCTGGAATTGAGATCAGACGCCATGTTGCCTTTGGAGAGCACCTGATGTGCCCAAACAGTGGAAACCCCCCCAATTATAACTCCAACCCTAACCCCAACACACCCCTAACCCTAATCTCAGCCCTAACCCTAGCCCTAACCCTAGCCCTAACCCTAACCCTAGCCCTAACCCTAACCCTAGCCCTAACCCTAACCCTAATGGGAAAATGGAAATAAATACATTTTCTTTTAGTTTTATTATTTTTCCCTAACTAAGGGGGTGATAACAGGGGGTTTGATTTACTATTTATGGCGGTTTTTATGTTTGGCAGCTGTCAGACGCTAAAAGACGCTTTTTATTGTAAAAATAGTTTTTGCATCACCACATATTGTGAGCTATAATTTTTCCGTATTTTGACCCACCGAGTCATGTGAGGTCTTATTTTTTGCGGGACGAGTTGACATTTTCATTGGTACCATTTTCGGGCACGTGACATTTTTTGATAGCTTTTTATTCCGATTTTTGGGACGCAGAATGAACAAAAACCAGCGCTTCATGAATTTCTTTTGGGTGGTGCGTTTACACCGTTCCGCGTGCGGTAAAATTGATAAAGCGGTTTTATTCTTCGGGTCAGTACGGTTACAGCGATACCTCATTTAGGTCGTTTTTTTATGTTTTGTCGGTTTTTTGCAATGAAAACAATTTTATATAAAAAATAATAATTTTTGTATCGCTTTATTCTGCGAGCTATAACTTTTTTATTTTTTTGCGGATGATGCTGTATGGTGGCTCGTTTTTTGCGGGACAAGATGACATTTTCAGCGGTACCATGGATATTTATATGCGTCTTTTTGATCGCGCATTATTGCACTTTTTGTTCGGTGGTATGATAATAGATTTATTATCATACCACCGAACAAAAAGTGCAATAATGCGCGATTATTATTTATCATTCAGCGATTTATTATTTATTATTTAATTATCTTTTGCTTTGTTTTTTATTTTTAATTTTTAAGGGGTTCGCTAAAGGGGTTAACTAATGGGACAGTTTTATAGGGCGGGTTGCTACAGATGCGGCGATACCAAATATGTGTACCTTTATTGTTTTTTTGTTTTTTTTATTTTGAAAAAATGGATTTATTGGGGAATATTTTTTTTTTTTTTACTAATTTATTTAGCGATTTTTTTTTTAATTATTTTTAACACTTTTTTTTTTTTTTTTACTTTATTACCTTGTCCCAGGTGGGACATCACTGTCCTGTGACAGATCGCTGATCTGTCACATCACAGATCACTGTGACAGATCAGCAATCTGTCACAGGCAGTTCTGCAGACTTCCTCATGCCTGCGCTTTGCAGGCAGTGAGGAAGTCAGCTCCCTACAGGCCCCCGAAGGCCCTCGTCACCATCTTGTATCCGGGGGCCTGTAGGGAAAGAGACCCCCGCAGCAGCGCTGCACATTGCGCTGCCGTGGGGGGCTCAGGGAAGCAAGGAGGGAGCCCCCTCCCTGCCGATGCTTCCCTTTAACCCCCGGTACACCGCGATCGCGTTTGATCGCGGTATACAAGGGGTTAACGTGTCGGGGCGGTCCGTGACCGCCCCTGACACATTGTGCCGGGTGTCAGCTGTGATAATCAGCTGACACCCGGCCGCGATCAGCGGCGCTCACCACGTGGGCGCCGCTGATCGCTGGGACGTAATATTCCGTCCATGCTAATTAGGTCCAGGGTCACATGGACAGAATATTACGTCCCTTGTAGGTAAGGGGTTAAAGCATGATATGTGGGAAAAGGTTGAAAAGTTCCATGGAGCCGAATACTTTCGCAAGGCATTGTATTTCTGTGCAGCTGAGCGCTCCGGTCCAAGTGCTGGCGGCAGTGCCGGGTATTGAGACGCGAGACTCGTGCAAGTTTCTCGCAAGTGTGACCCCGGCCTTGAGCAAAGACACTATCTCAATTTTTTTGCAATTGAAAAACCTGACAACATGTCCTTTGCCCCCGGCAGCTCCCCCAAGGCTTGTACTCATCAAATTACTACATTTTAAAATGTAGATCTTATACTACGAAAGGCCAGGGACCACTCTTACCATCGATGGAAGAAAAATATCCATTTATCCTGAGTTTTCAACAGAAGTTCAGAACAAGAGGGCCAAGTTATGGGATCTAAAAAGAAGGTTCTGTGAAAAGCAAATTTCCTTTTATATGATCTACTCCACTCAGGGTGGTTGCCCTGGGTGGAATTCATATGTTTGACTTTGCTCCAGATGCTTTATCATGGTTGGACGCCAATGAGAGATCTCTGCGTAATGGAGCTAGATGAGAGACTTCTAGAGGCAGTTTTCTCCAAATATTTTTCATATTCCATTATGAAAAAGTGCCTATACTATGCTTGTTTTGCCAACATCTGATTATGCTCAGCTATTTCACTATGAGTGGAAAGTGTTGAGTTATGATAATATATGTACCTACATTATTGTACATACAAACTATTCTTTTAAGGGCAGTCAGGTTGGTAATTAGCCTAAATTATATTAAACGGACCCTGTCTGCAGCATTGTGCACAGTAACCTACAGACATTGTCAGGTCGGCGCCGTTATACTGATTAAAATGATAGCTTGGTTGATGAAATCCGTCATGTGGTTCTTTAATCTTTATTTTCAGTTTTATGTTAATGATATGCTCGTGCTTTGGGGGCGGCCTGTGGGGGGCTCTTCATGCGGTGCTGTGATTAGGTATTCATAATGAAGACTGCTGACAGGTCAGTAATCCCCTCAGTGACCTGCCCCTTAGTTTACATAATGAATATTATATATCCATTTTGAAAAAAAAAAATAAAACCTTCTGCAGGCAAGCACCAGCGGTGTCACCTGCGCTACAGCATAATTGCATATGTACTGTGTATATAATTAATATATTTCAGATTATCCTGATATTCCCAAAAAAATATGCATTTGAAAATGGCGCCTGCACAGTAGCAGCTATCAGAGATCCGGTAGCTGCTACTGTGCATAATGTGCTACCGGCGGTGCCATCTTGCTAGTGAAAACAAATTTCTCCTCCAAGATGGCAGTAGCACCTATTGCGCAGGCGCCAGTTTGCTAGAAAAGAAAAAAAAAACACATTTCCTCCTCCAAGAGAGCGGCGGCGCCATCTTGGAGGAGGACTTTTTTTTTTCCCTCTATTAAGATGACACTGTCGGCTCCTGCGCAGTAATAGCTATCAGATCACTTCTGTATATACACCGATAGATGCTACTGCGCAGGTGCGGCGGGTACCATTTTCAAATGCATTATTTTTTTTTTGGAACATCAGGATGACCTGAAATATTTTAATTATATGCACAGCACATATGATTATGCTGCAGCGCAGGTGCCATGGCTGGCGCCTAACTGCCTGCAAAACGTTTTTTTTTCACTATGTATGTATAATATTCATTATGTAAACTAGGGGGCAGGTCACTGACCTGTCAGAAGCCATACTGGTGAATACTAAATCAGAGCACCAGTATGGCTTCTGACAGGATTTTTTGTATGACTTATCCTGTTCTAAAATCACATACTACTTATTATAGCGCATATCAGTAATGTGATAGCTTGGCATGTCACAGACTTGGGGAAAGTGGTCAAAGAGAGAGGCTGAAAATGTTGGATCCAAGAAACACATCATAAGTACCTAGAAGGGATATAGAGCGTAAATAGGGTCTTATCCGAGATAAAAGGAATATTCGTGAGGGATAATCAAATTCACTCACCTATTTTGGTTGTGTGAGACACAACCACTGCACTTAGCATTGGCGGCTGCTGCAAGTCCCGATGTGATGATCCTTTGCTAGGTGAAGAGAATTGGCATCAGACTGCACTGCTCGCCTGTCAGGTTGATGTACCAGAGGAGTCCAAGTGGATGTAATAGAAAATAGACTATTTCTACACGATTCATGGTGATCACACCACTTCCTCAGGACAGTCTATCAGTCTATAGACAGTAGTAATCCCATCATCCGACTAATGTGTTGAATGTAAAAAAAAATGAACATACAACATGCAGAACATACAACATACAGAACATATAACATATAGAACATACATAGAGCATACATACAGAACATATAACATACAGAGCATACGTATAAGATACAGCACATAGAACATACAGAACATACATGTAAGATACAGAACATATAACATACAGAACGAACATATAACAAACAACATATAACATACAGAACATACATGTAAGATACAGAACATACAACATATAATATACAGAACGAACATATAACAAAGAACATATAACATACAGAACACACAACACATAACAGAGTACATACTCACCACACACACCTAATTACCCGAAGCCATCGATCTCCTGTAATAAACATAAAATAATAAACCAACCTATATTTACCTCTCCCCCATAGTCCAATTAATATCAAGGGTACCAAGACGATCTCCCGTGGAGAACAGCTGCATCAGCTGATGCGACCGCTCTCCAGAGGCTCCAGCACTGAAATGACAGGCTGTGTATCTCTCCGCCGGGAAAGCGGTCCTGTAAACCTAGCCCTAACCCTAATTTTCACGCAGCAGTGCTGTAAAGTGAGACCCTAAACTCAGGTAACCTCAGTGATGGACTGCAGTAGGCATTGTCTCCTGTCAGTTCATCACTTGGAGGCCCCATAGAGCAGTGACATCACCTGATGTCACTGTTCTATAGGGGAGAGCGTTGTGGGACCTTCGTTATTAATTGGACCGCGTCAGACAGGGAGTATACGGTTGGTTTATTATTTTTCGTAGGAGACGAGGGCGTCGCTTGGATCTGGGAGTCAAATAAAAATATGAAAACCGTGTTTTTATTTAATTAAAAGACTTTATTATGTGTGTGGGTTTTTTTTTAACCCTTTCAAAAGATTAGCAATGGATAGACGTCTTATTGACGCCGCTTCATTATTAACCGGGCTTAATGTCACCTTCCAATAGCAAGGTGACATTAACCCCTTATATTACCACATATCCCACCGCTACACTGGAGTGGGAAGAGAGGGGCTAAGTGCCAGAATTGGCGCATCTTAGTGATGCGCCATTTCTGGGGCTGCTTCGGGTTGGTATTTTTTTTTGGAGTTCCCCTATCTTAATAGCCAGTAAAGGCTATGCAGACTGCGGGCTGATATTCATAGCCTGGGAAGGGGCCATGGGTATTACCCCCTTCCCAGGCTACAAATATTGGCCCCGGTTGTCGGCTTTCCCCCTCTGGCCCAGAAAATTGCGCAGGAGCCCACGCCATTTTTTTCCCTTATTTTTTAAATAAATATGGCTATATATCTTTAGATATATCTATGTATATGTCTATAGATATATCTATGGAAATATCTATGGATATATCTATGGATGGACATATATCTATAAAAAAGAAGAAGCGGGCGGCACCGCTGTTACCGTGCTAGGATCCGTGGCTTGCAGCAGGCGGTGAGCTCACATGGAGGATTCCCGGGTGCTTGACCTCATAACAAATCACTTGTGGTTTCCAAAGAAAAAAGGTCGCACTCTGCGAGATAATAGTGAAGATTTATTGACACATAATTACATGTCACGTCGGGGATGTGATAACAAGAGTGTCAAATGGCTGACAATGGCCGTTTCGCGCTACTCGAGCGCTTCCACGGGTCCGCTATTATCTCGCAGAGTGGGACATATATCTATATCTAACTATATCTATCCAAATTTATCTATCTATCTTTCTATCCCATATTTATCTATTCCATATTTATCTATCATCTATCCTTGTATCTTTCTATTATCTATCCATCTATCCCATATGTATCTATTTATCTATTATCATCTGTCTATGTAATGGAGTGTGGGTTGGACAAATGTCAAAGAGGAGGTTGGACAGAAATGACATCACAAATCTTTTTTTTTGTTAAATAACATCTTTATTTAGCTTACAAAAACACATATAAATCCGCAGGCAAAACCACACAAGAAAAACCGCATCAAATCCGCGGCAAAAACACACCTGCCAAGAGCTGCGTTTTTTGTGTGGAAGAATCCACGGGACTATCCACAACGTGTGCACATAGCCTTATGGTTTGCATACAACATCATCTAATACTGTTACTTCTACAGGTCATACAAAGGGTTTAAAGCGGATCGGTCACCCTCCCGGGACGTATATGACTTAATAATATGGGCATACAGGTGACAGAAACGTTACTCTAGTCCTACCTGTATTCCTCATTAATGGTCTTGATACTGAGAAATGTTATATTCTGTCTTTATGTTAATGATTTATTCCAGGCCCCGGGGTGTGCGGTCCCTGTAAGAAATCCCTGCCTCTTCTCCTCATTACAATACTACCCCCCTTCCATGCACTTCAGTTATTTCCTCGGAGTCCTGCACCCTCTCAGAAATGCTTACCTAATCCTCCCTTCTGTGGGCACTGCATTCAGGGATCTTCTGCGCAGGCAAGTCACTGTGACCGCCGGTGTGCTCTCCCCACTTCCTCCCTGTACAGTCATCACTAGGAACCATGTGTACATAGTGATGACTGCAGGGAGGAAGTGGGGAGAGCACCTTATCAGTGCGCACATCGGAAGTCACTGGCACCTGCACAGAAGATTCCTAAATGCAGCACCCATAGAAAAGATGATGAGGTATGTATTTCTGAGGGACTACAGGACGTAGGATTCCGGGGCCATAACTGACGTGCATGGGAGAGGGGTAGTATTGAAATGCGGACAGGAGGCCGGGATTTCTTCCTGGCACTGCACGCCCCCAGAGCCTTTAAGAAATCATTAACATAAAGACAGAATATAACATTTCTCAGCAACAAAACTGCTAATATGAGGCATACATGTGGGACTAGTGTAACATTTCTATTACCTGTATGCCCATATTAATAGGTCATATACGTCCCAGGGGGGTGACAGATCCGCTTTAATTTCAACCATATATAAGTGCCTATTGTCATCCCAACTGGATAATCACCCTCTGACAGTTAAAAAACAGAGCAGTGAGGAGAGATTCTAGAAACTATTCTCAAATTATTTCCCTGTGAGGCCCAAAGGCTCTGAAATATATTTCATAGAGTGTACAAAACTCCAAGCTTTTTACGCAAGAATAGGATATCGCCATGGTGCAAAATGCCCTAGGTGATGGATTAAGGAGGCACATTTGATGCATATGACATAGAAATGTAGACGGATAGGCCCATTTTGGAAAGAGGTAACATAGTAAGGCCGAAAAAAGACATTAGTCCATCCAGTTCAGCCTATAAAATTCTTTCAGAATAAATCCCCAGATCTACGTCCTTCTAAAGAACCTAACAATAACTGTAAGATACAATATTGTTACGCTCCAGGAAGACATCCAGGCCTCTCTTGAACCCTTCGACTGAGTTCGCCTTCACCACCTCCTCAGGCAGGGAATTCCAGATTCTCACTGCTCTAGCAGTAAAGAATCCTCTTCTATGTTGGTGGAAAAACCTTTTCTCCTCCAGACGCAGAGAATGCCCCCTTGTGACCGTCACCTTCCTTGGTATAAACAGATCCTCGGAGAGATATTTGTATTGTCCCCTTATATACTTATATATGGTTATTAGATCGCCCCTCAGTCGTCTTTTTTCTAGACTAAATAATCCTAATTTTGCTAATCTCTTTGGGTATTGTAGTTCCCCCATCCCCTTTATTAATTTTGTTGCCCTCCTTTGTACCCGCTCTAGTTCCATTATATCCTTCCTGAGCACCGGTGCCCAAAACTGTACACAGTACTCCATGTGCGGTCTAACCAGAGATTTGTACAGAGGCAGTATAATGTTCTCATCATGTGTATCCAGACCTCATTTAATGCACCCCATGATCCTGTTTGCCTTGGCAGCTGCTGCCTGGCACTGGCTGCTCCAGGTAAGTTTATCATTAACTAGGATCCCCAAGTCCTTCTCCATGTCAGATTTGCCCAGTGGTTTACCGTTCAGCGTGTAATGGTGATATTGATTCCTTCTTCCCATGTGTATAACCTTACATTTATCATTGTTAAACTGCATCTGCCACCTTTCAGCCCAAGTTCCCAACTTATCCAGATCCATCTGTAGCAGAATACTATCTTCTCTTGTATTGACTGCTTTACATAGCTTTGTATTATCTGCAAATATCGATATTTTACTGTGCAAACCATCTACCAGATCGTTAATAAATATGTTGAAGAGAATAGGTAACAACACTGACCCCTGCGGTACCCCACTGGTCACAGTGACCCAGTTAGAGAATATACCATTGATAACCACCCTCTGCTTTCTATCACTAAGCCAGTTACTTACCCATTTACACACATTTTCCCCCAGACCCAGCATTCTCATTTTGTGTACCAACCTCTTGTGTGGCACGGTATCAAACGCTTTGGAAAAATCAGGATATACCACATCCAATGACTCACCTTGGTCCAGTCTATAGCTTACCTCTCCATAAAAACGGATTAGATTGGTTTGACAGGAGCGATTCCTCATAAACTCATGCTGATATGGCGTTAAACAGTTATTCTCATTGAGATAATCCAGAATAACATCCCTCAGAAACCCTTCAAATATTTTACCAACAATAGAGGTTAGACTTACTGGCCTATAATTTCCAGGTTCACTGGAATCTCCTTGGTAGAGTGTGTGGAATGAAATGTTAACAGATCCCTATATACTGTATATGTTTATTAGACTTTTTTGAAGACGGAGTGGATCCTGAATTGCCCCTGATCATAGGTATCTCTTATATCTTATTTCAAGCACGTAAACTTCTTGCATTTCTTTGGTTAGAAACGCACAATCTCCATCTGTGGGAGAACTACAATGAAGGATAAATAATAATCTGGTTGGAAAGAGGAGCAAATCATAAGCTTACCTCTAGTCTCGAATTTAAAAAGATAGAGTCCTTGGTTGGATGCTCCAGGGCTGCCTACAAATCTTCTAATTGGAGATTGAATATTTGCGATGCTATCCGTTAATTGTTAACTTTTTTTTTCTTCTCCCTCCTACGAATTTTCGTTATTCTAGAACTGCTCTAAAAATGAAAATGGTCCTCTTTGGAATGTTGGGATTTGGGTTTAGGGTGGGTTAAGGAATTGAAGTTGAGTTTATGTATTATACTATGGAATTATTATGCAATTTATGGCAATTTTGTATTTGGAGTTGTTGAATAAAAATGATTTGATTTAAAAACAAGAGTCAGTGATAAGCGGTCATAAAGGAGCGCTTAGGAAGCAACCCAGGGGCAGACAAGGATGTCAGTTCTCCACCGCAGCTCCAGCCGAAAACCTCCAATGGAGGATAGTAGCAATGAGAAAATGGAAAACGGTCTTAGGAGCGCAGGAAAGAGACTCAGACAAGAGATGGGTTTAAACCACAATGCGTTTCGACGGAGGATCCGTCTTCATCAGGTGGAAGTTGTGGTTTAAACCCATCTCTTGTCTGAGTGTCTTTCCTGCACTCCTAAGACCGTTTTCCATTTTCTCATTGATTTAAAAACAGACTTTAACTGTTATGGTACGTGCACACGCTGCGGATTGATCCGCGCAGATTTTGCAAACTCAAAAGACCTGCGGTTTATCTGCGGATTAGCCTGCGGTTTATCATCTCTATAATGGAGGAGATGGCAAAATGCTGCGGAATTGGCAGAAAAGAAGTGACATGTCAATTCTTTCTGCAGATTGGAAATCGCAGCAAAAACCGTGTGGAAAATTCCGCACTGTCTGCACTGCGGTTTCCATTGGATATAATGGTACTGTACAATGCAGCTAACTCTGCTGAGGATCCGCAGGGCCAAAACCGCTGCGGATCCGCAGCAGAATCCGCAGCGTGTGCACACACCCTTAAACAGAAAACTGCATGAGTTTAATATCCCCGAATTCACACTGATATTGATTTGGAGAATCATATTGTCAGCTTATTTTTTTAACACATGCTGAATGTTGTAAAAACAAAACCTAACACAGGAATGTGCATCCTTTTCCCCGCACTTTGATTTTTTTCCTATTTTCCAGTACATCATACAATAAAATGTATAGTGTTATTCAAAACTACATCTTAACTTGCAAAAACAAGCCCTCATTTGGCCATGTTGATGGAAAAATAAAAAATATGTCTGTTGAAAATAGTGGAGGAAACAAGTGCAAAAACTAAAAAATCAGCAGTTCTTGAAAGCTTTTCAAAAATCTATTAAGAGTGGAAGAGTCAGCAATACCACAGTATGGAACATGATGGACAGACAGGAGATGAGCAGCCCTGGTAGCAGTATAGATATAACTAGAGTTGAGCGACTTTTGGTTTTTTAGGGTCGCGTTTCGTTTCGTGAAACCCGACTTTTCCAAAAGTCGGGTCGAGCAAGATCGTCCGATTATAGGGAAAAGTCGGGGTCGTCCCGAAACACGAAACCCAATGTAAGTCAATGGGGAATAAAAGTCGGCAGTGAGAGGAGGACAGGAAACACACCTACAGTGCCCATTTGAATGCCAAAAGCATCAATTCTTCTTTCTTAAGCTTGTCAACCTTAATTAACTTCATATTACAAGTTACGCACTGAAAAATGGGGGTTATTTGGCTACAAACTGTGGGGGGGGGAGGGCTGGCTCCAGGTTTTCATGTGCCCTGGGCGAAAGAGCGCCCCTTTAACACATACCACAACTCATCATGCTCCGATACGGCAGAGAAATAGCGGTATAGTACAATGAAAAATACCTCACTTTTTACATCTCATGACGAGGCCCATCTATTTCTCCATACAGAATCATTGGTCCCATATAATGTTTGAAACAGTATATGATGAGCTCCACATAATGCTACAGTATATGTTGGTCCCCATGGATGAAGCTCCACTGTCTTATGGGCCCAAATAATGCTCCAAACATAATGGGCCCCATTTCTAATGCTCTAGTGTATAATGTTCCCTGTAAATGCTGCTCCAGTGTCTGATGTCCACCTTTGGAATGTTCCAGTGTATGGTGGGCCCCATCTATCATTCTCCAGAGTATAGTGCTCCCCAAAAATTGCTGTCCCAACATTGAAAACAATCAAATAAGTCTCCTCGCTAGGGAATCCCTGTACTTGTCTGGACAGGTGCTGTAGCTTGCTTAACAGCTCGCCAGCCGTTCTCACGCCCAGTATGGATTGCACGTGATTGCACAAAGGTTAGAAAGGGTACCGTATCCCTGGATAACATGTATGGATAGCGTACACATTCAAAATATATGTCTCAGGAGGCAGGTTCAGACGGTGTCAGGCCCAGTATGGATTGCACGTCATTGCACAAAGGTTAGAAAGGGTACCGTATCCCTGGATAACATGTATGGATAGCGTACACATTCAAAATATATGTCTATACAGCATGAGGCAGGCTCAGACGGTGTTAGGCCCAGTATGGATTGCACGTCATTGCACAAAGGTTAGAAAGGGTACCGTATCCCCGGATAACATGTATGGATAGCGTACACATTCAAAATATATGTCTATACAGCATGAGGCAGGCTCAGACGGTGTTAGGCCCAGTATGGATTGCACGTCATTGCACAAAGGTTAGAAAGGGTACCGTATCCCCGGATAACATGTATGGATAGCGTACACATTCAAAATATATGTCTATACAGCATGAGGCAGGCTCAGACGGTGTTAGGCCCAGTATGGATTGGACGTCATTGCACAAAGGTTAGAAAGGGTACCGTATCCCCGGATAACATGTATGGATAGCGTACACATTCAAAATATATGTCTATACAGCATGAGGCAGGCTCAGACGGTGTTAGGCCCAGTATGGATTGCACGTCATTGCACAAAGTTTAGAAAGGGTACCGTATCCCCGGATAACATGTATGGATAGCGTACACATTCAAAATATATGTCTCAGGAGGCAGGCTCAGACGGTGTCAGGCACAGTATGGATTTGACGGCCCAGATTACACAGAGGAGGAGCAGGGAGAGGTAAAGATTGCAAATGCTGGGGCCCTGCCCAAGCAAGGGGGGCCCACTCGTGGGCGTCGGTACTGGCACTGGGCCCCTCATAGTACAGCGGTGTGTCTGACGGCGGGTGTGCACCACCACCGTCAGAGACACTTGATTGCACTATGAGGGACCCTGTGCCAGTGCCCGCGCCCAAGAGTCGGCCTACCCACCTGTCCAGGGCAACGGCACTCGCACGGTGTCGTGCGGTAGGTGGTGACCCCGGCCATGGGGGGGGAGGCAGCACAGTTAGGGAGTTTTAGAAAGTGGCATATGTTGATGTTGGACATTCAGCTGATGCAAAAGGCGAAATAGGTGAAGTACCAGGAAGAGGTGGACCAAAGCAAGCCATTTTTCTGTCACCCTATGTGTCATCAGGGGAAGGTGGGACAAAATCCTTGGAAACCCATGCGTGGTTCATTTTAATGAAGGTTAGATCATCCACATTTTGGGTTGACAGACGGGTCCTTTTTTCTGTAAGGATTGATCCAGCTGCACTGAAGACTCTTTCCGATAGCACACTTGCAGCTGGGCAAGCGAGCTCCTGTAAGGCATATTGGGCCAATTCAGGCCAGGTGTCCAGTTTAGCGGCCCAATAGTCAAAGGGGAATGACCTGTGTGGGAGAACATCGATATGGGAGGAAAAGTAGTTTGTAACCATAGTTGACAACTGCTGTCTCCTGTCACTTGCCATCGATGCAGTATTACCAGTTGTGTGAGCGGTATTTGAAAAATCAGTCCACAACATTGTCATGAAACCCCTGTCTCCAACGCCACTTCTGCTGTGTGCACCACGAACACCTCTGCCAAGCTGCCCCCGGCCCGTACGGCTCGTGTGAGAACCATCACCGCTGCTGTGTGCTGGGAATGCCTCAAGCAACCGATTTACCAGAGTTGCTTGTTTATTAGCCAATATTAGGTCAAGGTTCTCCTGTGGCATGATGTTTTGTAATTTGCCTTTATAGCGTGGATCCAGGATGCTGGCCAACCAGTAGTCATCATCGTTCATCATTTTGGCAATGCGGGGGTCCCTTTTTAGGATCCGCAAGGCATAATCTGACATGTGGGCCAATGTTCCCGGTGTCAATGATGCACTGCGAGTGCTGGGTGGAGGAGCACTTTCTGGCAAATCCACATCCCTCCAGTCACGCACAAACCCTGTACCAGACCTTGCCACGCCAACATTTTCACTTGCCCCACGAGATGCATCCTCCTCCCCTAAGTAATCATCCCCATCATCCTCCTCCTCCTCTTCTTCCTCCACTTCGTCCAGGAGAGGTCCCTGAGCAGACAATGGCTGAATGTCATCAAGGATTCCCTCCTCCTCTTCCTCCTCATCAACATTGGCTGCAGACGCCTGCTCCTTAAGGTGCGTCAAAGTTTGCATGAGCAGACGCATAAGTGGGATGCTCATGCTTAGGATGGCGTCGTCTGCGCTTACCAGCCGTGTGCATTCCTCAAAACACTGAAGGACTTTACAAAGGTCTTTCAGCTTCGACCACTGCACGCCTGTCAACTCCATGTCTGCTCTCAAAGTGCCTGGCCGTGTATCCTCCCACAAATGCATTATGGCCTGCCTCTGCTCGCACAGCCGCTCCACCATGTGCAGGGTGGAGTTCCACCTTGTTGCAATGTCGATAATGAGGCGGTGGTTGGGAAGGTGGAGCAATCGCTGCAGCTTCTGCATACGAACGGAGTGTACAGGCGACCGGCGGATGTGCGCGCACAGTCTTCGCACCTTCTGGAGCAGGGCTGTTAACTCCGGATAATTTTTGAGGAAGCACTGCACCACCAGGTTCAATGTGTGAGCCAAGCAAGGTATGTGGCTGAGTTTTGAAAGGGCTATGGCTGCCACAAAATTACGGCCGTTATCACTAACTACCTTGCCTGCCTCAAGATGTACACTGCCCAGCCATGACTCAGTTTGTCGCTTCAAGTACTCGGCCAGCACCTCGGCGGTGTGTCTGTCGCCCAAACACATCATCTGCAACACAGCCTGCTGACGCTTTCCACTAGCTGCTCGATAGGGGGACACCTCGTGTGCAACAGTGGCAGCTACAGATGGAGTGCTGGTACGACTGCGCTCTGTGGATGAGCTTTCGCTTCTGGAGGAGGAGGAGGAGGGTCGAACGCCTACAGCCAACTGTTTCCTATACCGTGGGCTAGGCAGCACTGTCCCACCACCGCTGTCCCCTGTGGACCCTGCATCCACCACATTAACCCAGTGCGCAGTGATGGACACGTAACGGCCCTGGCCATGCCGACTGGACCATGCATCAGTTGTGAGGTGCACCTTTCCGCTCACTGACTGCTTGAGTGCATGGACAATGCGGTCTTTCACATGATGGTGGAGGGCTGGGATGGCTTTGCGAGAGAAGAAGTGGCGACTGGGTAGGTCATAGCGTGGTACTGCATAGGCCATGAGTTCGCGGAAAGCTGTGCTTTCCACCAACCGAAAGGGTATCATCTCAAACGAGATTAGTTTGGCAATGTGGGCGTTCAAACCCAGTGTACGCGGATGAGAGACTGAGTACTTTCTTGACCTACTCATAGTGTCTGGGAGGGTGAGCTGAACTTGAGAGCTGCATATGGTGGAAGTAGCGGTGGACAGGGCGGACTGAGAGAGGGTTGATGATGGTGATGGAGTTGGTGTTCTTTCTGATGGCCTAGAATCAGTCTTTCGTTGATATAACAGTGGGATTCCCTGACTGCTGTGGCCTTGCAACGACACCTCAACATTTGCTGCTGTGCTAACCGGTGGGCTTACAGTGGGGGAAACAATGTAGCGTTGCTGACTACCTTCGTTGTGATCAGTTGCACATGTGGCACTTGAGGTTTGGTGTTGTGTCCACGCTTGCAAGTGCATGCTGGTTAAATGTCTAAGCATGCAACTGGTATTCAAATTTTTCAGATTTTTCCCTCGGCTAAAGGTCTTTGCGCACTTCTTACAGATAACCTTGGCCTGATCATGAGGATTTTGTTCAAAAAAGTGCCACACTGCACTCTTCCTACTTTGGCAGACATTTTGCGGCCTAGCACGCTGTGATCTTTTGACCCTCTGGACAAGCTGTCCAGCAACTCTTTTGATGTTTGGAACCTGTCTTTGGAGTGCTCCGGGCCTGCCAGATAACAGCTGTTGCGATGTCGATGTCTGCTGTGGATGCTCCTCATCTGAGCTATTGGAAGCAGCACCCTCTTCCCCCAATGGATGCCAATCTGGGTCAACAACTGGGTCATCCATCACCTCCTCTTCTATGTCATGTGCACCTTTCTCTGTGTCACCGTGTATGGTGGTATAGTGTGCGGGAAGGGGCACCTGAGTCTCATCAGGGTCAAAATCTGGCTCTGTACACTGCGAGGACAATGTAGTGCTCTGAGTGAATGTACCAGCAGAATCATCCATCAGCGGCTGTGCATCAGTGCACTCCATGTCAGATTCATCTTGGCCTGGGTAATTCACCATTTGACTTGATAATCCAGGCATGGTATGTGAAAACAGCTCCATGGAGTAATCAGTAGTATGGCCTGCGTCATCCTTCAATCTTGGTTGGGGTGAAGGACACAAGGAAAGGTGTGGTTCATGAACATGAGCCTCCAATGACGACTCAGTGCTTTTACTTTTTACAACTGAAGAAGAGGAGGCGATAGAGCTGGAGGCTGAGTCAGCAATGTAAGACAAAACTTTTTCCTGATGCTCTGCCTTTAAAAGCGGTTTGCCAACTCCTAGAAAACTAAGCGTCCGAGGCCTTATGTAGCCAGACAATGACGCAGGGTCAGCACCTCCTGCATTCGGTCCTATTTTGCTCTTGCCACTACCATCAGATCCACCACCAACACCATCATTACCAGCTGCCAACCCCCGCCCAATTCCACGGCCTCTTCCACCAGCCTTCCTCATTTTTGGTAGAAATGTAGACAAAATCCAACAAACTATATAGTAATGTAAAACAAGGTAAAAGGTGTCTATAGGACAGGGGAGATTTAGAATTTCTGCACACACTTGTGGACAGTGGACACTTTTGGATTGTGTGAGGCCCACTGATATCTGAGCGCTATGTGACACGCTCGATGGCACAGCTGCCTGTGACCAAAGTGACGAGAGGATAATGGAGATTTTGAATCTCTGCGTACACTTTTGGACACTGGACACTTGTAGATTGTGTGAAGCCCACTGATATCTGAGCGCTATGTGACACGCTCGATGGCACAGCTGCCTGTGACCAAAGTGACGAGAGGATAATGGAGATTTTGAATCTCTGTGTACACTTTTGGACACTGGACACTTGTGGATTGTGTGAGGCCCACTGATATCTGAGCGCTATGTGACACGCTCGATGGCACAGCTGCCTGTGACCAAAGTGACGAGAGGATAATGGAGATTTTGATTCTCTGCGTACACTTTTGGACACTGGACACTTGTAGATTGTGTGAGGCCCACTGATATCTGAGCGCTATGTGACACGCTCGATGGCACAGCTGCCTGTGACCAAAGTGACGAGAGGATAATGGAGATTTTGAATCTCTGCGTACACTTTTGGACACTGGACACTTGTAGATTGTGTGAGGCCTACTGATATCTGAGCGCTATGTGACACGCTCGATGGCACAGCTGCCTGTGACCAAAGTGACGAGAGGATAATGGAGATTTTGAATCTCTGCGTACACTTTTGGACACTGGACACTTGTAGATTGTGTGAGGCCTACTGATATCTGAGCGCTATGTGACACGCTCGATGGCACAGCTGCCTGTGACCAAAGTGACGAGAGGATAATGGAGATTTTGAATCTCTGCGTACACTTTTGGACACTGGACACTTGTAGATTGTGTGAGGCCCACTGATATCTGAGCGCTATGTGACACGCTCGATGGCACAGCTGCCTGTGACCAAAGTGACGAGAGGATAATGGAGATTTTGAATCTCTGCGTACACTTTTGGACACTGGACACTTGTGGATTGTGTGAGGCCCACTGATATCTGAGCGCTATGTGACACGCTCGATGGCACAGCTGCCTGTGACCAAATTGACGAGAGGATAATGGAGATTTGGATTCTCTGCGTACACTTTTGGACACTGGACACTTGTAGATTGTGTGAGGCCCACTGATATCTGAGCGCTATGTGACACGCTCGATGGCACAGCTGCCTGTGACCAAAGTGACAAGAGGATAATGGAGATTTTGAATCTCTGCGTACACTTTTGGACACTGGACACTTGTAGATTGTGTGAGGCCCACTGATATCTGAGCGCTATGTGACACGCTCGATGGCACAGCTGCCTGTGACCAAAGTGACGAGAGGATAATGGAGATTTTGAATCTCTGCGTACACTTTTGGACACTGGACACTTGTAGATTGTGTGAGGCCCACTGATATCTGAGAGCTATGTGACACGCTCGATGGCACAGCTGCCTGTGACCAAAGTGACGAGAGGATAATGGAGATTTTGAATCTCTGCGTACACTTTTGGACACTGGACACTTGAGGATTGTGTGAGGCCCACTGATATCTGAGCGCTATGTGACACGCTCGATGGCACAGCTGCCTGTGACCAAAGTGACGAGAGGATAATGGAGATTTTGATTCTCTGCGTACACTTTTGGACACTGGACACTTGTAGATTGTGTGAGGCCCACTGATATCTGAGCGCTATGTGACACGCTCGATGGCACAGCTGCCTGTGACCAAAGTGACGAGAGGATAATGGAGATTTTGAATCTCTGCGTACACTTTTGGACACTGGACACTTGTAGATTGTGTGAGGCCCACTGATATCTGAGCGCTATGTGACACACTCGATGGCACAGCTGCCTGTGACCAAAGTGACGAGAGGATAATGGAGATTTTGAATCTCTGCGTACACTTTTGGACACTGGACACTTGTAGATTGTGTGAGGCCTACTGATATCTGAGCGCTATGTGACACGCTCGATGGCACAGCTGCCTGTGACCAAAGTGACGAAAGGATAATGGAGATTTTGAATCTCTGCGTACACTTTTGGACACTGGACACTTGTAGATTGTGTGAGGCCCACTGATATCTGAGCGCTATGTGACACGCTCGATGGCACAGCTGCCTGTGACCAAAGTGACGAGAGGATAATGGAGATTTTGAATCTCTGCGTACACTTTTGGACACTGGACACTTGTAGATTGTGTGAGGCCCACTGATATCTGAGCGCTATGTGACACGCTCGATGGCACAGCTGCCTGTGACCAAAGTGATGAGAGGATAATGGAGATTTTGAATCTCTGCGTACACTTTTGGACACTGGACACTTGTGGATTGTGTGAGGCCCACTGGTATCTGAGCGCTATGTGACACGCTCGATGGCACAGCTGCCTGTGACCAAAGTGACGAGAGGATAATGGAGATTTTGATTCTCTGCGTACACTTTTGGACACTGGACACTTGTAGATTGTGTGAGGCCCACTGATATCTGAGCGCTATGTGACACGCTCGATGGCACAGCTGCCTGTGACCAAAGTGACGAGAGGATAATGGAGATTTTGAATCTCTGCGTACACTTTTGGACACTGGACACTTGTAGATTGTGTGAGGCCCACTGATATCTGAGCACTATGTGACACGCTCGATGGCACAGCTGCCTGTGACCAAAGTGACGAGAGGATAATGGAGATTTTGAATCTCTGCGTACACTTTTGGACACTGGACACTTGTAGATTGTGTGAGGCCCACTGATATCTGAGCGCTATGTGACACGCTCGATGGCACAGCTGCCTGTGACCAAAGTGACGAAAGGATAATGGAGATTTTGAATCTCTGCGTACACTTTTGGACACTGGACACTTGTAGATTGTGTGAGGCCCACTGATATCTGAGCGCTATGTGACACGCTCGATGGCACAGCTGCCTGTGACCAAAGTGACGAGAGGATAATGGAGATTTTGAATCTCTGCGTACACTTTTGGACACTGGACACTTGTGGATTGTGTGAGGCCCACTGATATCTGAGCGCTATGTGACACGCTCGATGGCACAGCTGCCTGTGACCAAAGTGACGAGAGGATAATGGAGATTTTGAATCTCTGCGTACACTTTTGGACACTGGACACTTGTGGATTGTGTGAGGCCCACTGATATCTGAGCGCTATGTGACACGCTCGATGGCACAGCTGTGACAAAAGTGACTAGATGATAAGGGAGATTGGATTGCTTTTAAAAAAGCAGTTTGCGGAGCAGTGGGTAAACAGCAATGCCAGCGTGTCAGGAAGCCTTAGAAGGCAGCCCAACAACCAACACCACTGATACACCACAATATAGCCTCCCCTTGCACTGCACACACAGTGACTTGTGTGTTGTGCAGGCCAAATCGCTAGCAGCAGAAGCAGTTCTTTTGTCTTCTTCCCTGCCTAACGCTCTCCCTACAGAATCAACAGCAACCTCTCCCTATACTAAGATCGGCAGAAGTAAGATGGCGGTCGGCGTGCACGCCCTTTTATACCCCCTGTGACGCCCACCAAAGCAAGCCAATCACTTGCATGCCCTTCTGAAAGATGGTGGTGACCCGTGCCTATGTCATCACGTTGCCCACAGTGTCCGTGGATCCTGATTGGCTGAAAAAGAGCGCAAAACAAACTTTTGAAACGCGACTTTGGCGCGTAAGTCGCCGACCTCGTGGCCGACCTCATCCTAGGGTCGGGTTTCGTTTCATGAAACCTGACTTTGCCAAAAGTCGGCGACTTTTGAATTTTTTTGACCCGTTTCGCTCAACTCTACTGGTCACTACTGAGCCTGTACATAAAGTGCAGCACAGATCACCTCCACTAAAAGCCCAGATCCTTAGATCTGGAACAGGACAGACATTTATAGGACATTTCATAACTCCAACGCCAGAGCACTGGTCACTACTGAGCCTGTACATAAAGTGCAGCACAGATTTATCTCCACTAAAAGCCCAGATCCTTAGATCAGGAACAGGACAGACATTTATAGGACATTTCAAAACTCCGAACCCACAGCATTGGTCACTACTGAGCCTGTACATAAAGTGCAGTACAGATTCATCTCAACTAAAAGCCCAGATCCTTAGATCAGGAACAGAACAGACATTTATTGGACATTTTATAACTCCGACCCCACAGCACTGGTCACTACTGAGCCTGTACATAAAGTGCATCACAGATTCATCTCCACTTAAAGCTCAGATCCTTAGATCAAGAACAGGACAGACATTTATAGGACATTTCATAACTCCACAGCACTGGTCACTACTGAGCCTGTACATAAAAAGTGCAGCACAGATCACCTCCACTAAAAGCCCAGATCCTTAGATCAGGAACAGAACAGACATTTATAAGACATTTCATAACTCCGCAGCACTGGTCACTACTGAGCCTGTACATAAAGTGCAGCACAGATTCATCTCCACTAAAAGACCAGATCCTTAGATGAAGAACAGAACAGACATTTATAGGACATTTCATAACTCCACAGCGCTGGTCACTACTGAGCCTGTACATAAAGTGCAGCACAGATTCATCTCCACTAAAAGCCCAGATCCTTAGATCAGGAACAGAACAGACATTTATAGGACATTTCATAACTCCACAGCACTGGTCACTACTGAGCCTGTACATAAAGTGCAGCACAGATTCCATCTCCACTAAAAGCCCAGATCCTTAGATCAGGGACAGAACAGACATTTATAGGACATTTCATAACTCCACAGCACTGGTCACTACTGATCCTGTACATAAAGTGCAGCACAGATTCATCTCCACTAAAAGCCCAGATCCTTAGATGAGGGACAGAACAGAAATTTATAGGACATTTCATAACTCCGATCCCACAGCCCTGGTCACTACTGAGCCTGAACATAAAGTGCAGCACAGATTCATCTCCACTAAAAGCCCAGATCCTTAGATCAGGAACAGAACAGACATTTATAGGACATTTCATAACTCCAACCCCACAGCACTGGTCACTACTGAGCCTGTACATAAAGTGCAGCACAGATTCCATCTCCACTAAAAGCCCAGATCCTTAGATCAGGAAGAGAACAGATATGTATAGGACATTCCATAACTCTGACCCCACAGCACTGGTCACTACTGAGTCTGTACATAAAGTGCAGCACAGATTCATCTCCACTAAAAGCCCAGATCCTTAGATCAGGAACAGGACAGACATTTATAGGACATTTCATAACTCCGACCCAACAGCACTGGTCACTATTGAGCCTGTACATAAAGTGCAGCACAGATTCATCTCCAATAAAAGCCCAGATCCTTGATTAGGAACAGAACAGACATTTATAGGACATTTCATAACTCCACAGCACTGGTCACTACTGAGCCTGTACATAAAGTGCAGCACAGATCATCTCCACTTAAAGCCCAGATCTTTAGATCAGGAGCAGAACAGACATTTATAGGACATTTCATAACTCTGACCCCACAGCACTGGTCACTACTGAGCCTGTACATAAAGTGCAGCACATATTCATCTCCACTAAAAGCCCAGATCCTTAGATCAGGAACAGAACAGACATTTATAGGACATTTCATAACTCCGACCCCACAGAAGTGGTCACTACTGAGCCTGTACATAAAGTACAGCACAGATTCATCTCCAGTAAAAGCCCAGATCCTTAGATCAGGAACAGAACAGACATTTATAGGACATTTCATAACTCCACAGCACTGGTCACTACTGAGCCTATACATAAAGTGCAGCACAGATCATCTCCACTAAAAGCCCAGATCATTAGATCAGGAGCAGAACAGACATTTATAGGATATTTCATAACTCTGTCGCCACAGAACTGGTCACTACTGAGCCTGTACATAAAGTGCAGCACATATTCATCTCCACTAAAAGCCCAGATCCTTAGATCAGGAACAGAACAGACATTTCTAGGACATTTCTTAACTCCGACCCCACAGCAGTGGTCACTACTGAGCTTGTACATAAAGTGCAGCACAGATTCATCTCCACTAAAAGCTCAGATCCTTAGATCAAGAACAGGACAGACATTTATAGGACATTTCATAACTCCACAGCACTGGTCACTACTGAGCCTGTACATAAAGTGCAGCACAGATCACCTCCACTTAACACTAGGACTACTGGACTCGTAACCCCGCCTAGAACTACTGAAAGGAGTCATTTTGACTCCTTGCTTGTTTTCGTTTATTTTTATAGTTTCATTTGTGGTTATTTATTAATAATTATATTTTTTGTAATGTATTATTATTGTGAGATCCAACAGTAATGCTTTTGATTGTTTTTTTTCTGCTTTTCTTATTTTTCTACAGAAAATAACAATAATTATAATAGACGTTTTTCAAACTTTTTTTTATTCAAGTGCACACATATAAACAACAACTGAAGAACAAAAAGCAGAGAAAATGTAGGTGGAGGAGCATAAAAATGAAAATATGGCGCAGAATTCACCTTCTAAACATTTGGCGTTTCGCATTTTAGGCATTGCCTTTGATTTATGGCAGTACATTGCCCACACAAAGACTTACCACAAGTCTTACAATTGCCGACAGATCTATTTTTCTTGCACTTTTCTTTGATCTGGCAAAATTTTGTTTGAACCATCACTTCTGAGCATGTAGAAACTTGGGACGTGGAACCCTTTTCCCTATCTGTGACATAAGGACCACTCAACTCTCTCACAAGCGTTTGCAAAAATGCCTTGCGTGACATTTTTTGGTGGGTAATCTCCTTGAATATTATCCATGCATTTATACCCGCAAAGTCTAAGGCATTTTCAAATGCATGAACAGGCCATCTCCTTGTGCATGTTCGTGTGGTATATTTTCGTGCCATCTGATCCACTACATCTACTCCATATTTTGTTTCATTGTAAAACTTTACCGTTTCTGGAGTTTTTTTAGCGGAATCAGACGCAACAACAACATCATCTGGATGGACGGAACTCAAAATGACAACATTTTTGTTGGGCTTTCCTTGATATACTGTAAGTGTAAAATTGTCTTCATTTCTAAACACTTTAGTGTTGTACAATTCCTCTTTCATGGATTTTATTTCTTTAGGCACTTCTCACCTAATCTTGTTCAGTGTTCCCACGATGGTTGTTCCTTTGCTTTTTAGCTGTTTAGCTAATTTTACTGAAGTAAAATAATTATCGGTTGTAACATTGCGACCTTTTTTCAAAAACGGGTCCAATAACTTCATTACCACATGGTCAGCTAAACGGTCCTCAGCACGGCGTGTGTCATCTTTTGCCTAGATAAGGGAAGCCATTTGCCAGATATTTGCTCTCCTTATCAACAGCTAGCCAATATTTGTGGCCATATTTATCTGGTTTGGAAGGCATGTACTGCGTGAATGGACACCTAGTTTTGCTTGGGAAAAGTTGCTCATCCACCGTTATGTATGGGCCAGGTTTGTAACACGCAATACAATTTTCAATAAACCTGTCCCACACAGTAGAAAATAGAGCAAACTTGTCCGTTTGCAGTCTCTCCGATCGAGTAGATTTCTCATCAAATCTGATAAGATAAGAGCCTAGAGTAAACAAGCTATTTTGTTCAGTATTACACAGTAATACAAGCAGGTAAAACACAAGGAAAATGTGAAAAGTTGACATGTAAATTGAACTACATCTATATGAACATCAGGGTAAATAAGACAGAGTGAAAAAATTATGCACAAAACTTTATAGCAACATTTAGTGACAAAAGGACCTCAAAATATAGTAGGGAGTCAAAATGACTCCCTTCAGTAGTTCTTGGTAAATTTTGAAAAAAACGCGCAAATTTTTCACCAAAATTATTTATTCTCACAAAATCTTTTTTCACATCATATTTGAGGAAAAGTCACCGAGTTTCAAGCCGGAATTCTGAAAAATGTAGTCACAGAAGAGAAATAAAAAACGAAAGGAGTCAAAATGACTCCATCAGTAGTTCTAGTGTTAGCCCAGATCCTTAGATCAGGAACAGAACAGACATTTATAGGACATTTCATAACTCCACAGCACTGGTCACTACTGAGCCTGTACATAAAGTGCAGCACAGATTCATCTCCACTAAAAGCCCAGATCCTTAGATCAGGGACAGAACAGACATTTATAGGACATTTCATAACTCCAACCCCACAGCCCTGGTCACTACTGAGCCTGTACATAAAGTGCAGCACAGATTCATCTCCACTAAAAGCCCAGATCCTTAGATCAGGAACAGAACAGACATTTATAGGTCATTTCATAACTACACAGCACTGGTCACTTCTGAGCCTGTACATAAAGTACAGCACAGATTCATCTCCACTAAAAGCCCAGATCCTTAGATCAGGAACAGAACAGACATTTATAGGACATTTCATAACTCCACAGCGCTGGTCACTACTGAGCCTGTACATAAAGTGCAGCACAGATTCATCTCCACTAAAAGCCCAGATCCTTAGATCAGGAACAGAACAGACATTTATAGGACATTTCATAACTCCACAGCACTGGTCACTACTGAGCCTGTACATAAAGTGCAGCACAGATCACCTACACTAAAAGCCCAAATCCTTAGATCAGGGACAGAACAGACATTTATAGGACATTCCATAACTCTGACCCCACAGCACTGGTCACTACTGAGTCTGTACATAAAGTGCAGTACAGATTCTTCTCCACTAAAATCCCAGATCCTTAGATCAGGGACAGAACAGACATTTATAGGACATTTCATAACCCCGACCCCACAGCCCTGGTCACTACTGAGCCTGTACATAAAGTGCAGCACAGATTCATCTCCACTAAAAGCCCAGATCCTTAGATCAGGAACAGAACAGACATTTATAGGTCATTTCATAACTCCACAGCACTGGTCACTACTGAGCCTGTACATAAATGGCAGCACAGATTCATCCCCACTAAAAGCCCAGATCCTTAGATCAGGAACAGAACAGACATTTATAGGACATTTCAGAACTCCACAGCACTGGTCACTACTGAGCCTGTACATAAAGTGCAGCACAGATTCATCTCCACTTAAAGGCCAGATCCTTAGATCAGGAACAGAACAGACATTTATAGGACATTTCATAACTCCACAGCACTGGTCACTACTGAGCCTGTACATAAAGTGCAGCACAGATTTATCTCCACTAAAAGCCCAGATCCTTAGATCAGGAACAGGACAGACATTTATAGGACATTCCATAACTCCACAGCGCTGGTCACTACTGAGCCTGTACATAAAGTGCAGCACAGATTCATCTCCACTAAAAGCCCAGTTCCTTAGATCAGGAACAGAACAGACATTTATAGGACACTAGATGAAGGCACAATGCTATCGCATCAGGAGGGCTGTAATGTCACGATGGGGGCAGGCATTGCAGCATTGAGAATCTCACCCCCTTGTGCTCACCCACCTATCCACTCTCTCTTTCTCCATGTGCTGACTTCTCCCATCTGTGCTCTCTTCTTTGACCTGTCTACCCCATGTGCTATCCCCCTTGTCTGCTGTCTCTCCTTCCCGTGCTGTGTTCTCATCTTAATAACTTTTTAACTTTACCAAATTCTTATGAAAACTGCACCCAATGTATTAGATATTTTACGAGTCTGAGACAGATTATTTTATACCGACTCCAACTCCACAACTCTGGTGTAGACAGTATGTGACGTGATCAATCAGAGCAGAAGCATTCCCTGAACCTGCAGAGAAGCAGTAATGGTATGTAGAGTTGAGCGAAACGGGTCAAAAAATTTCAAAAGTCGCCGACTTTTGGCAAAGTCGGGTTTCATGAAACGAAACCCGACCCTAGGATGAGGTCGGCCACGAGGTCGGCGACTTACGCGCCAAAGTCGCGTTTCAAAAGTTTGTTTTGCGCTCTTTTTCAGCCAATCAGGATCCACGGACACTGTGGGCAACGTGATGACATAGGCAGGGGTCACCACCATCTTTCAGAAGGGCATGCAAGTGATTGGCTTGCTTTGGTGGGCGTCACAGGGGGTATAAAAGGGCGTGCACGCCGACCGCCATCTTACTTCTGCCGATCTCAGTATAGGGAGAGGTTGCTGCTGATTCTGTAGGGAGAGCGTTAGGCAGGGAAGAAGACAAAAAAACTGCTTCTGCTGCTAGCGATTTGGCCTGCACAACACACCAGTCACTGTGTGTGCAGTGCAAGGGGAGGCTATATAGTGGTGTATCAGTGGTGTTGGTTGTTGGGCTGCCTTCTAAGGCTCCCTGACATTCCTGCATTGCTGTTTACCCACTGCTCCGCAAACTGCTTTTTTAAAAGCAATCCCAATTTTTTTTTTTTGTCCTGCTGAGAAGAAAAAAAAACTGCTTCTGCTGCTAGCGATTTGGCCTGTACAACACACCAGTCACTGTGTGTGCAGTGCAAGGGGAGGCTATATAGTGGTGTATCAGTGGTGTTGGTTGTTGGGCTGCCTCCTAAGGCTTCCTGACATTCCTGCATTGCTGTTTACCCACTGCTCCGCAAACTGCTTTTTTAAAAGCAATCCCAATTTTTTTTTTTTTTGTCTTGCTGAGAAGAAAAAAAACTGCTTCTGCTGCTAGCGATTTGGCCTGTACAACACACCAGTCACTGTGTGTGCAGTGCAAGGGGAGGCTATATAGTGGTGTATCAGTGGTGTTGGTTGTTGGGCTGCCTTCTAAGGCTTCCTGACATTCCTGCATTGCTGTTTACCCACTGCTCCGCAAACTGCTTTTTTAAAAGCAATCCCAATTTTTTTTTTGTCCTGCTGAGAAGAAAAAAAAACTGCTTCTGCTGCTAGCGATTTGGCCTGCACAACACACCAGTCACTGTGTGTGCAGTGCAAGGGGAGGCTATATTGTGGTGTATCAGTGGTGTTGGTTGTTGGGCTGCCTTTTAAGGCTTCCTGACAGGCTGGCATTGCTGTTTACCCACTGCTCTGCAAACTGCTTTTTTAAAAGCAATCCAATCTCCCTTATCCTCTAGTCACTTTTGTCACAGCTGTGCCATCGAGCCTGTGACATAGCGCTCAGATATCAGTGGGCCTCACACAATCCAAAAGTGTCCAGTGTCCACAAGTGTGTGCAGAAATTCTAAATCTCCCCTGTCCTATAGACACCTTTTACCTTGTTTTACATTACTATATAGTTTGTTGGATTTTGTCTACATTTCTACCAAAAATGAGGAAGGCTGGTGGAAGAGGCCGTGGAATTGGGCGGGGGTTGGCAGCTGGTAATGATGGTGTGCACATGACATAGAAGAGGAGGTGATGGATGACCCAGTTGTTGACCCAGATTGGCATCCATTGGGGGAAGAGGGTGCTGCTTCCAATAGCTCAGATGAGGAGCATCCACAGCAGACATCGACATCGCAACAGCTGTTATCTGGCAGGCCCGGAGCACTCCAAAGACAGGTTCCAAACATCAAAAGAGTTGCTGGACAGCTTGTCCAGAGGGTCAAAAGATCACAGCGTGCTAGGCCGCAAAATGTCTGCCAAAGTAGGAAGAGTGCAGTGTGGCACTTTTTTGACCAAAATCCTCATGATCAGGCCAAGGTTATCTATAAGAAGTGCGCAAAGACCTTTAGCCGAGGGAAAAATCTGAAAAATTTGAATACCAGTTAGACATTTAACCAGCATGCACTTGCAAGCGTGGACACAACACCAAACCTCAAGTGCCACATGTGCAACTGATCACAACGAAGGTAGTCAGCAACGCTACATTGTTTCCCCCACTGTAAGCCCACCGGTTAGCACAGCAGCAAATGTTGAGGTGTCGTTGCAAGGCCACAGCAGTCAGGGAATCCCACTGTTTTATAAACGAAAGACTGATTCTAGGCCATCAGAAAGAACACCAACTCCATCACCATCATCAACCCTCTCTCAGTCCGCCCTGTCCACCGCTACTTCCACCATATGCAGCTATCAAGTCCAGCTCACCCTCCCAGACACGATGAGTAGGTCAAGAAAGTACTCAGTCTCTCATCCGCGTACACTGGGTTTGAACGCCCACATTGCCAAACTAATCTCGTTTGAGATGATGCCCTTTCGGTTGGTGGAAAGCACAGCTTTCTGCGAACTCATGGCCTATGCAGTACCACGCTATGACCTACCCAGTCGCCACTTCTTCTCTCGCAAAGACATCCCAGCCCTCCACCATAATGTGAAAGACCGCATTGTCCATGCACTCAAGCAGTCAGTGAGCGGAAAGGTGCACCTCACAACTGATGCATGGTCCAGTCGGCATGGCCAGGGCCGTTACGTGTCCATCACTGCGCACTGGGTTAATGTGGTGGATGCAGGGTCCACAGGGGACAGCGGTGGTGGGACAGTGCTGCCTAGCCCACGGTATAGGAAACAGTTGGCTGTAGGCGTTCGACCCTCCTCCTCCTCCTCCTCCAGAAGCAAAAGCTCATCCACAGAGCGCAGTCGTACGAGCACTCCATCTGCAGCTGCCACTGTTGCACACGATGTGTCCCCCTATCGAGCAGCTAGTGGAAAGCGTCAGCAGGCTGTGTTGCAGATGATGTGTTTGGGCAACAGACACACCGCCGAGGTGCTGGCCGAGTACTTGAAGCGACAAACTGAGTCATGGCTGGGCAGTGTACATCTTGAGGCAGGCAAGGTAGTTAGTGATAACGGCCGTAATTTTGTGGCAGCCATAGCCCTTTCAAAACTCAGCCATATACCTTGCTTGGCTCACACCTTGAACCTGGTGGTGCAGTGCTTCCTCAAAAATTATCCGGAGTTAACAGCCCTGCTCCAGAAGGTGCGAAGACTGTGCGCGCACATCCGCCGGTCGCCTGTACACTCCGTTCGTATGCAGAAGCTGCAGCGATTGCTCCACCTTCCCAACCACCGCCTCATTATCAACATTGCAACAAGGTGGAACTCCACCCTGCACATGGTGGAGCGGCTGTGCGAGCAGAGGCAGGCCATAATGCATTTGTGGGAGGATACACGGCCAGGCACTTTGAGAGCAGACATGGAGTTGACAGGTGTGCAGTGGTCGAAGCTGAAAGACCTCTGTAAAGTCCTTCAGTGTTTTGAGGAATGCACACGGCTGGTAAGCGCAGACGATGCCATCCTAAGCATGAGCATCCCACTTATGCGTCTGCTCATGCAAACTTTGACGCACCTTAAGGAGCAGGCGTCTGCAGCCAATGTTGATGAGGAGGAAGAGGAGGAGGGAATCCTTGATGACATTCAGCCATTGTCTGCTCAGGGACCTCTCCTGGACGAGGTGGAGGAAGAAGAGGAGGAGGAGGAGGATGATGGGGATGATTACTTAGGGGAGGAGGATGCATCTCGTGGGGCAAGTGAAAATGTTGGAGTGGCAAGGTCTGGTACAGGGTTTGTGCGTGACTGGAGGGATGTGGATTTGCCAGAAAGTGCTCCTCCAACCAGCACTCGCAGTGCATCATTGACACCGGGAACATTGGCCCACATGTCAGATTATGCCTTGCAGATCCTAAAAAGGGACCCACGCATTGCCAAAATGATGAACGATGACGACTACTGGTTGGCCAGCATCCTGGATCCACGCTATAAAGGCAAATTACAAAACATCATGCCACAGGAGAACCTTGACCTAATATTGGCTAATAAACAAGCAACTCTGGTAAATCGGTTGCTTGAGGCATTGCCAGCACACAGCAGCGGTGATGGTTCTCACACGAGCCGTACGGGCCGGGGGCAGCTTGGCAGAGGTGTTCGTGGTGCACACAGCAGAAGTGGCGTTGGAGACAGGGGTTTCATGACAATGTTGTGGACTGATTTTTCAAATACCGCTCACACAACTGGTAATACTGCATCGATGGCAAGTGACAGGAGACAGCAGTTGTCAACTATGGTTACAAACTACTTTTCCTCCCATATCGATGTTCTCCCACACAGGTCATTCCCCTTTGACTATTGGGCCGCTAAACTGGACACCTGGCCTGAATTGGCCCAATATGCCTTACAGGAGCTCGCTTGCCCAGCTGCAAGTGTGCTATCGGAAAGAGTCTTCAGTGCAGCTGGATCAATCCTGACAGAAAAAAGGACCCGTCTGTCAACCCAAAATGTGGATGATCTAACCTTCATTAAAATGAACCATGCATGGGTTTCCAAGGATTTTGTCCCACCTTCCCCTGATGACACATAGGGTGACAGAAAAATGGCTTGCTTTGGTCCACCTCTTCCTGGGACTTCACCTATTTCGCCTTTTGCATCAGCTGAATGTCCAACATCAACATATGCCACTTTCTAAAACTCCCTAACTGTGCTGCCTCCCCCCCCCATGGCCGGGGTCACCACCTAGCGCACGACACCGTGCGACTGCCGTTGCCCTGGACAGGTGGGTAGGCCGACTCTTGGGTGCGGGCACTGGCACAGGGTCCCTCATAGTGCAATCAAGTGTCTCTGACGGTGGTGGTGCACACCCGCTGTCAGACTCACCGCCGTACTATGAGGGGCCCAGTGCCAGTACCGACGCCCATGAGTGGGCCCCCCTTGCTTGGGCAGGGCCCCAGCATTTGCAATCTTTACCTCTCCCTGCTCCTCCGCTGTGTAATCTGGGCCGTCAAATCCATACTGTGCCTGACACCGTCTGAGCCTGCCTCCTGATGTACAGACATATATTTTGAATGTGTACGCTATCCATACATGTTATCCGGGGATACGGTACCCTTTCTAACCTTTGTGCAATCACGTGCAATCCATACTGTGCCTGACACCGTCTGAGCCTGCCTCCTGATGTACAGACATATATTTTGAATGTGTACGCTATCCATACATGTTATCCGGGGATACGGTACCCTTTCTAACCTTTGTGCAATCACGTGCAATCCATACTGGGCCTAACACCGTCTGAGCCTGCCTCCTGATGTATAGAGATATATTTTGAATGTGTACGCTATCCATACATGTTATCCGGGGATACGGTACCCTTTCTAACCTTTGTGCAATCACGTGCAATCCATACTGGGCCTAACACCGTCTGAGCCTGCCTCCTGATGTATAGACATATATTTTGAATGTGTACGCTATCCATACATGTTATCCGGGGATACGGTACCCTTTCTAACCTTTGTGCAATCACGTGCAATCCATACTGGGCCTAACACCGTCTGAGCCTGCCTCCTGATGTACAGACATATATTTTGAATGTGTACGCTATCCATACATGTTATCCGAGGATACGGTACCCTTTCTAACCTTTGTGCAATCACGTGCAATCCATACTGGGCGTGAGAACGGCTGGCGAGCTGTTAAGCAAGCTACAGCACCTGTGGTTTGCACACGTAAGTTTTTCATTTTTTCAGGAATGACGGTTAGGCCTAATTCCGGAACTGCGGTTGACCTGCACTTACTGGGAAATCATTGTTCGCGGGTAATAATTGTCATCAGTGATCCCCATCACTAACGTTGTTCAGCGGGTTATCTGCACCTGTAAGCGACAAACGCTGGTCTTTTCAGTGTAGCGCACATGCAGCCACGGACATGTAATGGCATGACACACCAGTTATTGGCCAATCTCATGTGCCAGAGCCTCACGTGTCCCTCTAGTAAGCCGGACTCGGACCGCGGGGCATGACGGAGTCTCGTTCGTTAACGGAATTAAGCTTGCATTGTGTGCATCTGTTCTGTAGCTGGCATGGTTGAGTTTTCCCACGTGGAGTCGAATTTAACCGTAGGCTCCACTCCTGGTGGTGCCCTTCTGGACATTCCTTTAAGGTTCAGCTTTGCAACCATACTGCCCAAGTAAAACAAACACTTTGCCTTCATGAACGCTGTTTGGAGGGTCATGACTCGTGGGAATAACGCCGCCCAATCAGTTAACCTGCTAGAGAGATCGTTCGTTGCTCCCAAGCATGACATCACACTCCCTAGGAAGAAGGTAATGCCACTGTGGCGACCGTACTCCTGGGGGCGACACAAGTGCACTGATGCCCAGCCACTGCTCGATGAATCTGCTGGTACATTGACCCAGACCACTACATTCCCCTCGCACGCTACACGGCCTGAATCTGACCCTGATGAAACTCAGGTTACCCTTCCCATATACAGTTCCATCTTACACGGTGACAAAGAGGAAGCTGCAGATGAAAGTGCAGGTTCGGCCCACCCGCCATCAGACACACCACCGTACTATCAGGGGCCCTGTGCCAGTGCCGTCGCCAACGAGTGGGCCCCCCCCTGCTTGCTCAGGATCACAGCACTTGCAAAATTGAAATACTGTGCAGTGAGATGGAAGATGGGGACGACGAGGAGTCCAGACAAGTACAGGGATTCCCTAGCGAGGAGACTTATTTGATTGTTTTCAATGTTGGGACAGCAATTTTTGGGGAGCACTATACTCTGGAGAATGATAGATGGTGCCCACCATACACTGGAACATTCCAAAGGTGGACATCAGACACTGGAGCAGCATTTACAGGGCCCATTATACACTAGAGCATTAGAAATGGGGCCCATTATGTTTGGAGCATTATTTGGGCCCATAAGACAGTGGAGCTTCATCCATGGGGACCAACATATACTGTAGCATTATGTGGAGCTCATCATATACTGTTTCAAACATTATATGGGACCAATGATTCTGTATGGAGAAATAGATGGGCCTCGTCATGAGATGTAAAAAGTGAAGTATTTTTCATTGTACTATACCGCTATTTCTCTGCCGTATCGGAGCATGATGAGTTGTGGTATGTGTTAAAGGGGCGCTCTTTCGCCCAGGGCACATGAAAACCTGGAGCCAGCCCTACCCCCCCACAACTTTAGCCAAATAACCCCCATTTTTCAGTGCGTAACTTGTATTATGAAGTTAATTAAGGTTGACAAGCTTAAGTAAGAAGAATTGATGCTTTTGGCATTCAAATGGGCACTGTAGGTGTGTTTCCTGTCCTCCTCTCACTGCCGACTTTTATTCCCCATTGACTTACATTGGGTTTCGTGTTTCGGGACGACCCCGACTTTTCCCTATAATCGGACGATCTTGCTCGACCCGACTTTTGGAAAAGTCGGGTTTCACGAAACGAAACGCGACCCTAAAAAACCAAAAGTCGCTCAACTCTAATGGTATGATGTTATGGTGGAGTCTGCAGAGCCATACGTACCACTCTGGAGAAGAGTCTCAGGGTCTCTAGGTCCTCGAGGATGTTGCTGTTCTTGGTGGTGATGAGAACCATGTAGAGTTTCTCCATGGGCTGGTATACGTAGCGCACACTTTCAGTTTCCACAAAGGTGTGCTGTTTTCCTGTGTTCATTAATTTCGGGAAAGCAGCCAATAGTCCTTCAATGCGAGTGCGGGTCATCTCCACAAACTGTCGCGACACTATGGCCTTCCCGGCCTTCATACAGACCGCAGCAGCTAGCAGCACCTGAAAGAGAACGCGCTGTTAGCAAGGCTCCGGACAGTGACACGTGCCTACTCCTATGGGTGACTGTGATCATATCCAGCCCCAACACTGACAAAGCAACAGTCTGCTCCATCTAAAAGGGAACGGTCATCAGAAAACTACTTATTGTCTAAATAGGATTTTTATGTTAAGTGTATTTTTTTTACTTTGCGAATGTTTTTCCTCATACACCTATTAGGTCACTATTAGACCCTCACTTCCTGATTCATACAGCGGACTTTTCAGCAGTCCCATTATCATTACAGTCAGGATTACAATGACAAGTGTCGATATCACAGGATTCACTATTCACAATAAGCGATGTCACAGCTCACCATCTCCGCCTCCCTTCACACTGACTATACCCAGATTAGAGCATCACAAACAATAGAGCAACACAATCACAAGGTCAGAAAAGATAAGAACAACTTTAATTGTTAAAATATTACATAGACAAACAGGCAAAATAGGGCTAGAAGATGGAACATGATTATTCCAGCATCATACATGAGGCCCAGGGTAGGTTTGTCCAAAGAAAGCGTGCACGATAATCATAGTATCTAAGAATATACAGACACACAGTGACTCATACATAGGTATATAGTAACACTCTAATATATGGTAAATGAGTCCAAAATAGTGTGCTAGGGACCGGACCATTATACCGTATCCAACACCAAAATATCATCACAGCATAGCAGCATAATAGTGTATATTCAAATACCTTATACAGAGTATAGAACCTTCCTGGACAGTCCTACCATCCGGTGTTGGATACGGTATATGGTCCGGTCCCTAGCACACTCATTACTCATTACTGTAATGAGCGGTATCACGTGACCGCTCACACACACACAGGAAGAATGCCGGCACCGGAGACCATGGGAGCTGCAGGCACCGCTGGAGCCGAGGAGGTGAGTATGATGTCTTCAAGAGAGGAGGAGAGGAGAGGGGAGCTGAGGGGAGGATCCGACCCAGACCTCTATTATAAAAAAAAAATTTGCCCAGGTGCCGCCCCCCCGCATCGTCCCGCCCTAGGCACGTGCCCGCGGGTAGCTTGGTGGTAAATACGGCGCTGCAGGTGGTGGTGGATAAGTAACTGGAAGTATTATCCGCTATCCAACTAGCAACCTTTTCACACTGGCTTCAATAGTGCTGTCTTGCCGTGGTCCCCTAGGACTTTGGACACTAAGGTCCAGCTAGAAGATGTGGGTGTTTTTGGTGTCCCAATTTCAGCTTGCCCACGCCCTCGGCCTGCACCATCACCATCACGTCCACTTCCCCGTCCCTTGCCACGCGCCTTGCCCATTGTAAAAGGACTAGAATATTAGACACGTTCAATACAAATGGGTGATTTGGGAGGCAACTTGTATGTGATACGGGTGCTGGAAAACCACACTTTTACCTATCTGGACTTTAGGTTAAAATGTGTTGCCTTCTCAGATTTAATAAGTACCATAACAGACTGCAAATAAAATACAATGTATAGGCCTAAATTGGCCAAATTTTTGGAAAGGATAAATGAGGCCTGTTAGGGAGATACCACAACCAAAAATTTCTGGCCTGTATATTTGTTTGTGCTAAATACTGCTGTATATAAGTCCTGTGACACCCAGGACCAAAAAACAAAACAGCCGTAAACTGGCCAAACTTTGAGCACACACAGATATGAGCCGCCACACAGATACCACGCCAAAAAATGCGTGGCCTGTAATTTTATAATTTTTTTTGGCTAAATACTGCTGTATCTACGTCCAGTGATACCCAGGACCAAAAAAATAAATCAGCCGTAAACTGGCCAAACTTTGAGCACGCACAAATATGAGCTGGCATGGAGATACCAATATAACATTTTTTTATTATTATTTTTTTTGGTGGTAAATACTGCTGTATATAAGTCCTCTGACACCCCAGGCAAAAAAAAAGAAAACAGCCGTAAACTGGTCAAACTTTGAGCACACACAGATATGAGCCGGCATGCAGATATCACACCGAAAAATGTGTGGCCTGTTTTTTTTTTTAATTTTTGGGCTAAATAGTGCTGTATTATATAAGTACAGTGCCAGACAGCCAAATGAATTTAGGGCTAAAAAGATCATCATTTTTAGCAGACGGATGGATGTGGCGTGTCACAGATATACCGCACTGTAAAATATGTGGCCTGTCTGTATTTTTGGAGGGGTTCAGCAAAATAGTGTTAAGAAATTGTTTAAGACACTCAAAAAAAAAAAAAACTCAATCACACCACATAAAAAAATAAATATTTCTCTGCACACTCAAATGGGATGTTTGGGACCCCTTTAAAATTGCTGGATTTTCATGCTATGCTAGGAAAATGATCTGGCTTTGCTTTGCAATAAAAAAAGCTCTATTAGCCCTGGCCCCAAAAATTTTCAAAGCCAATTACCCCTGGGGCTAGGTATATACGGTCAATATATCCCACAGGTACCAGCAGCAGCACCAGAACACAGGACCCTCTTGATATATGCAATGATATGTATATACACACATACAGTGAGTGCAGGCCTTGCACTGATGTGTATACAGTGACGTACACTACCCTGCCTGCCTAACACTGGAACCTATATATTCTGGAATTAGTCCTTAGAAGGACTGTTGGTTTAGCTGGATTTGAGTTGTTTAGGATGGTAGACCCCACACTCACTAATAAATCCCCAATTCTGACCCTATCAAGGCAGCAGCTCTACCTACAATATCTCAATCCGGAGCTGAATGTGGCGAGCAGGGCAGCGTCCGGTCTCTAATACCCCTGATGATGCTGTGCGGCCAGCCAATCACTGCATGACCACATCAAAGATGGCTGCGGCTTTTCATTGCCTAGCAGACACAATCCCTGCATCATGATTGGTTCTGTAAAGTCCGCCAAAAAAACTGGGTGGAGACCCGAGTTCCCGCCGTGCAATCCTGGAAATGCTCGGTGCTCGCCGAGTACACCGAGTACAGTGATACTCGGGCTAGTACCGAGTAGTAGTGAACACGTTAGCTCATGACTACTTGCTTCCATGCTTTCCAGAGCCATAACGTTCTAATTTTTTTTGGTCAAAATGGCCATGTGAGGGCTTGTTTTTTGTGGGACGAGTTGTATTTTTGAATGACAGAATTGGCTTTAACATATCGTGTACTGGAAAACGGGCAAATTTAAAAAAAAAAAAATGTGCCATTTTCAGATAAGCATAGCATCTCCATTTTTTGTGATCTCTGGTTGGATGAGGGCTTATTATTTGCGTGCCAAGCTGATGTTTTTAATAATACCATTTTGGTGCAGATACGATGTTTTGATCGCACGTTATTGCATTTTAATGCAATGTTGCGGCGACCAAAAAAATGTAATTCTGGCGTTTTGACTTTTTTTTCTCGCTATGCTATTTAGTGATTGGGTTAATTCTTTAGATCGATAGATTGGGTGATTCTGAATGTGGTGATACCAAATGCAGTATGTGTATGTTTGATTTCTTTAATTGCTTTATTATTTTGAATGTGGCGAATGGGGGGGGAAATTTAAACATTTATTTATTCTTACATTTTTAATATTTTTAAAACAGGGTTTTTTTTTAACTTTTAGCATGCTTCAATAGTCTCTATGGGAGACTAGAAGCTGCCATAATCCGATCGGTTCTGCTACATACTGGTGGTGCTCATGGCAATCCAGCAGTGACAACCATAGAGGTCTGCTGGAGACCTCTGGTTTTCATGTCAACCCATCGGTAAGCATAAGTTAAATTCCGCTGTCAGAGATTGACAGCGGCATTTAATGGGTTAACAGCCACGGGTGGATTGCTGTTGTGAACACCTTTGACCTGGCTTCTGAGTGTGGGCTCCCTCTGGTGGTTGCTGCTGGTAATGGAGCTGGTCTGGCTGACAGAAGTCAATCACCTGAGGATGATGATTGGAGGTTAGGTGCTACAGACTGGAGAGATTTAAGTGAGCAACCTTCCCGCAGTTGTTGCCGGTGATTTGGTTTGCTTCCTGAGCATTTTGGAAGTCTGCTTGCCTCCTGCTCCGTCCTGCATCTTTCAGATAAGTTATTTGTCTGCTTGAATCTTTTTGCATTTTGATTTATTTTTGCTGTTCTCTGATTTTTGCTCTGCTGGTGTGAGTTCAGCCGGGTTCCCTGTTGGAACCTGTGCTGGACTCTGTTTCATATGCCACAGCTTGTGTCAGCCTTTTCTGTATCTCTAATCCCGTTGTTTCAGTATCTTTGTTTTGCGTCCAGTTCACACCAGAGTTCTGATTTAGTGGGGGAGAGGTCATGTGGCCTCAGTATTTTTGCATATCAGACGTGTTGGATTTTTCTTAGGGTTTTTTACGTGATTGCAGACAGTATCCTTTTCTGTCCTGTTCTATCTAGACAGTTTGGGCCCCATCATTTGCTTACTCTATTTTTGGCCTGTGTTTTGTGCCTCAACTTGTCTCACCGGCAATATACAGTGGGGCAAAAAAGTATTTAGTCAGCCAGCAATAGTGCAAGTTCCACCACTTAAAAAGATGAGAGGCGTCTGTAATTTACATCATAGGTAGACCTCAACTATGGGAGACAAACTGAGAAAAAAAAATCCAGAAAATCACATTGTCTGTTTTTTTTTCATTTTATTTGCATATTATGGTGGAAAATAAGTATTTGGTCAGAAACAAAATTTCATCTCAATACTTTGTGATATATCCTTTGTTGGCAATGACAGAGGTCAAACGTTTTCTGTAAGTCTTCACAAGGTTGCCACACACTGTTGTTGGTATGTTGGCCCATTCCTCCATGCAGATCTCCTCTAGAGCAGTGATGTTTTTGGCTTTTCGCTTGGCAACACGGACTTTCAACTCCCTCCAAAGGTTTTCTATAGGGTTGAGATCTGGAGACTGGCTAGGCCACTCCAGGACCTTGAAATGCTTCTTACGAAGCCACTCCTTCGTTGCCCTGGCGGTGTGCTTTGGATCATTGTCATGTTGAAAGACCCAGCCACGTTTCATCTGCAATGCCCTTGCTGATGGAAGGAGGTTTGCACTCAAAATCTCACGATACATGGCCCCATTCATTCTTTCATGTACCCGGATCAGTCGTCCTGGCCCCTTTGCAGAGAAACAGCCCCAAAGCATGATGTTTCCACCACCAAGCTTTACAGTAGGTATGGTGTTTGATGGATGCAACTCAGTATTCTTTTTCCTCCAAACACGACAAGTTGTGTTTCTACCAAACAGTTCCAGTTTGGTTTCATCAGACCATAGGACATTCTCCCAAAACTCCTCTGGATCATCCAAATGCTCTCTAGCAAACTTCAGACGGGCCCGGACATGTACAGGCTTAAGCAGTGGGACACGTCTGGCACTGCAGGATCTGAGTCCATGGTGGCGTAGTGTGTTACTTATGGTAGGCCTTGTTACATTGGTCCCAGCTCTCTGCAGTTCATTCACTAGGTCCCCCCGCGTGGTTCTGGGATTTTTGCTCACCGTTCTTGTGATCATTCTGACCCCACGGGGTGGGATTTTGCGTGGAGCACCAGATCGAGGGAGATTATCAGTGGTCTTGTATGTCTTCCATTTTCTAATTATTGCTCCCACAGTTGATTTCTTCACTCCAAGCTGGTTGGCTATTGCAGATTCAGTCTTCCCAGCCTGGTGCAGGGCTACAATTTTGTTTCTGGTGTCCTTTGACAGCTCTTTGGTCTTCACCATAGTGGAGTTTGGAGTCAGACTGTTTGAGGGTGTGCACAGGTGTCTTTTTATACTGATAACAAGTTTAAACAGGTGCCATTACTACAGGTAATGAGTGGAGGAAAGAGGAGACTCTTAAAGAAGAAGTTACAGGTCTGTGAGAGCCAGAAATCTTGTTTGCTGTATGTTCGGGGGCTATCTATTCCTTTGGGGTTCTACTGCGGGGCAGTTTAGCTTTCCCATTTCTCTCTTGAGGCTTAGTTAATTCTTTGGCTGTGCCGAGGCGTCTAGGGCATCGTAGGTACATCCCACGGCTAATTCTAGATGTGTCGTCAGTTTAGGGGTCTGCAATCCACTAAGCTACCAACCTCTCTGGTTATCTGGTTACCTAGACTATTCACCTGCTATCCACCTCAGTTACCTAATCATAACAAATCGCGATTCCACCCGTGGCTGTTAGAGGCACATGTGAGCTGTTCAAAACAGCTGGCATGTGCCAGAAAAGATCTGGGCTCAGCGCTGGAGCCTACATCAAAGGGAGGGAGACCGACATCGGCGTACTATTACGCCCGATGTCGGAAAGGGGTTAAAAAATGCACATATGTGGTATCGTTGCATCCATAACAGTCAGGTCTATCAAAATATAAAATGAATTATCCCAATGGTAAATGTGTAAAGAGAACAAAAGATTGATGCACCAGGATTGCCTTTTATTGGTCCACGCTACTCCGCAAACAAATGCAATGAGAACAGATCAAAACGTTTTAATCTCAAAATGGTATTAAATTGTATTAGCTCGCCATGCAAAAAACAAGGCCTCCCACAACTCCATCGACTGAAAAATGGAAAGATGACAGGTCTCGAAAAATGGTGACACAAACAAAAAAAGTTATATTTTTTGTACAAATTTCTGAATTTTTGTTTCAACTACTAAAATAATAAAAAAATGGGGAAGTTTGGTATTGCTGTAATCGTGCTGACATGGATTGTAAGGTTATTTTTACCGCAACATGAAAGCTGGAAAAACTAAACCTTAAACTCAATGTTGGAATTGTGCACATTTATTTTTGCATTTTCATTGCACTTGGATTTTTTCCCTGAATTCCAATGCAATCTCTGGTCAAATGACTGGGGTCATTCACATAAAAAAAATACTGTAAAAAAACAAGTCTTCATACGGCTATGTGGATGGAAAAATAATAAATTATATTAATTGGATGAAAGGTCCAAAAAAAACAACCCACAAAACCAGAAAATGGTTGTATCGGCAAAGGGATTTGTAGAGTAAGGCCGGGGTTACACTTGTGAGAAACTCGCACGAGTCTCGCGTCTCAATACCCGGCACTGCGTCTGGCACTCGGGACCGGAGCGCTCAGCTTCATAGAAATACATGCAGCCGCACACTCCGGTCTCGAGTGCCAGCGGCAGTGCCGGGCATTGAGACGCGATACTCGTGCTTTCCTGCAAGTGTGACCCCGGCCTAATAAGAAAAGTCTGCAGTCACTTTGTGTGTGAACACAGACTGAGGAGTGGTGACAATGTGCACGCTGCCACCAGTCTCTTGTATTTCCAGCACCAGTGAGTGGACACATGACAGTAATTTGTACACTTGGGTCATGTCCCCTCTAGATTCTCTGTCGCTTTTCTCAACGCTAATTTTTATTGTGCTGCTCAGAAAATCCCTTTTATAAGAAGCAATTTGCAAAGTTGCTTGATTTTTACAAATACTTTGCAATTTACCCATTAAAGAATGTGAGAATAAGGGTATGTGCACACGCTGCGGTTTTGGCCCTGCAGAACTGCAGCAGTTCCGCAGACATGGTACTTTACCATGTTAGCCTATGGGTTTTAAAAACCGCAGTGCTCACGCTGCGGTTTTTTACCTGCGGAAAAGTCAAGGACAATCCACAGACCACCTCCAAAGACCTGCAGCATCATCTTGCTGCAGATGGTGTCACTGTGCATCGGTCAACAATACAGCGCACTTTGCACAAGGAGAAGCTGTATGGGAGAGTGATGCGAAAGAAGCCGTTTCTGCAAGCACGCCACAAACAGAGTCGCCTGAGGTATGCAAAAGCACATTGGGACAAGCCAGTTACATTTTGGAAGAAGGTCCTGTGGACTGATGAAACAAAGATTGAGTTGTTTGGTCATACAAAAAGGCGTTATGCATGCGCTGTATTGTTGATTGATGCACAGTGACACCATCTGCAGCAAGATGCTGCTGCAGGTCTTTGGAGGTGGTCTGTGGATTGTCCTTGACTGTTCTTACCATTCTTCTTCTCTGCCTTTCTGATATTTTTCTTGGCCTGCCACTTCTGGGCTTAACAAGAACTGTACCTGTGTTCTTCCATTTCCTTACTATGTTCCTCACAGTGGAAACTGACAGGATAAATCTCTGAGACAACTTTTTGTATCCTTCCCCTGAAAAGCTATGTTGAATAATCTTTGTTTTCAGATCATTTGAGAGTTGTTTTGAGGAGCCCATGATGCCACTCTTCATAGGAGAATCAAATAGGAGAACTACTTGCAAGTGGCCACTTTAAATACCTTTTCTCATGATTTGATACACCTGGCTATGAAGTTCAAAGCTCAATGAGGTTACAAAACCAATTTAGTGCTTCAGGAAGTCAGTAAAAAGTAGTTAGGAGTGTTCAAATCAAGAAAACGATAAGGGTGCCCATACTTTTGCACCAGTCAAATTTTGTTTAAATCCAGATTGCACATTTTCTGTTAGTACAATAAACCTCATTTGAATCCAGAAATATAACTGAGTCCATCAGTTATTAGATATATGAAACTGAAATACCTGTTGCAAAAACCAAAATTGTTATAAAGAAAAAAGGTTAACATTAATAGGGGTGCCCAAACTTTTACATATGACTGTATATATTATTGTAGATATAGACTGCATGGCTCCTGTCAGGTAAATGTTATTGTAGATATAGACTGTATGGGCTCCTCTCAGGCATATATTATTGTTGATATAGACTGTACGGGCTCCTGTCAGGTATATATTATTGTAGATACAGACTGTACGGGCTCCTGTCAGGTATATATTATTGTAGATACAGACTGTACGGGCTCCTGTCAGGTATATATTATTGTAGATACAGACTGTACGGGCTCCTGTCAGGTATATATTATTGTAGATATAGACTGTACGGGCTCCTATCAGGTACATATTATTGTAGATACAGACTGTATGGGCTCCTGTCAGGTATATATTATTGTAGATATAAACTGTACGTGCTCCTGTCAGGTATATATTATTTTAGATATAAACTGTATGTGCTCCTGTCAGGTATATATTATTGTAGATATAGACTGTAAGGGGTCCTGTCAGGTATATATTATTGTAGATACAGACTGCATGGCTCCTGTCAGGTAAATGTTATTGTAGATATACACTCACTGGCCACTTTATTAGGTACACCATGCTAGTAAGGGGTTGGACCCCCTTTTGCCTTCAGAACTGCCTCAATTCTTCGTGGCAGAGATTCAACAAGGTGCTGGAAGCATTCCTCAGAGATTTTGGACCATATTGACATGATGGCATCACACAGTTGGCGCAGATTTGTCGGCTGCACATCCCTGATGCGAATCTCCCGTTCCACCACATCCCAAAGATGCTCTATTGGATTGAGATCTGGTGACTGAGGAGGCCATTTGAGTACAGTAAACTCATTGTCATGTTCAAGAAACCAATCTGAGATGATTCGAGCTTTATGACATGGCGCATTATCCTGCTGAAAGTAGCCATCAGATGTTGGGTACATTGTGGTCATAAAGGGATGGACATGGTCAGCAACAATACTCAGGTAGGCTGTGGCGTTGCAACGATGCTCAATTGGTACCAAGGGGCCCAAAGAGTGCCCAGAAAAAATTCCCCACACCATGACACCACCACCACCAGCCTGAACCGTTGATACAAGGCAGGATGGATCCATGCTTTCATGTTGTTTACGCCAAATTCTGACCCTACCATCCGAATGTCGTAGCAGAAATCGAGACTCATCAGACCAGGCAACGTTTTTCCAATCTTCTACTGTCCAATTTCGATGAGCTTGTGCAAATTTTAGCCTCAGTTTCCTGTTCTTAGCTGAGAGGAGTGGTACCCAGTGTGGTCTTCTGCTGCTGTAGCCCATCTGCCTCAAAGTTCGACGCACTGTGCGTTCAGAGATGCTCTTCTGCCTACCTTGGTTGTAATGGGTGGCAATTTGAGTCACTGTTGCCTTTCTATCAGCTCGAACCAGTCTGCCCATTCTCCTCTGACCTCTGGCATCAACATGGCATTTCCGGCCACAGAACTGCCGCTCACTGGATTTTTTTTCTTTTTCGGACCATTCTCTGTAAACCCTAGAGATGGTTGTGCGTGAAAATCCCAGTAGATCAGCAGTTTCTGAAATACTCAGACCAGCCCTTCTGGCACCAACAATCATGCCACGTTCAAAGGCACTCAAATCACCTTTCTTCCCCATACTGATGCTCGGTTTGAACTGCAGGAGATTGTCTTGACCATGTCTACATGCCTAAATGCACTGAGTTGCCGCCATGTGATTGGCTGATTAGAAATTAAGTCTTAACACACAGTTGGACAGGTGTACCTAATAAAGTGGCCAGTGAGTGTAGACTGTATGGGCTCCTCTCAGGCATATATTATTGTTGATATAGACTGTACGGGCACCTGTCAGGTATATATTATTGTAGATACAGACTGTACGGGCTCCTGTCAGGTATATATTATTGTAGATATGGACTGTATGGGCTCCTGTCAGGTATATATTATTGTAGATATGGACTGTACGGGCTCCTGTCAGGTTTATATTATTGTAGATACAGACAGTACGGGCTCCTGTCAGGTTTATATTATTGTAGATACAGACAGTACGGGCTCCTGTCAGGTATATATTATTTTAGATATAAACTGTATGTGCTCCTGTCAGGTATATATTATTGTAGATATAGACTGTACGGGCTCCTGTCAGGTGTATATTATTGTAGATACAGACTGTACGGGCTCCTGTCAGGTATATATTATTTTAGATATAAACTGTATGTGCTCCTGTCAGGTATATATTATTGTAGATATAGACTGTACGGGCTCCTGTCAGGCGTATATTATTGTAGATACAGACAGTACGGGCTCCTGTCAGGTATATATTATTGTAGATACAGACTGTACAGGCTCCTGTCAGGTATATATTATTGTAGATATAGACTGTACGGGCTCCTGTCAGGTATATGTTATTGTAGATATAGACTGTACGGGCTCCTGTCAGGTATATATTATTGTAGATATAGACTGTATGGGCTCCTGTCAGGTTTATATTATTGTAGATAGACAGTACGGGCTCCTGTCAGGTATATATTATTGTAGATATGGACTGTATGGGCTCCTGTCAGATATATAATATTGTAGATACAGACTGTATGTGCTCCTGTCAGGTATATATTATTGTAGATATGGACTGTACGGGCTCCTGTCAGGTATATATTATTGTAGATATAGACTGTACGGGCTCCTGTCAGGTATATATTATTGTAGATATAGACTGTACGGGCTCCTGTCAGGTATATATTATTGTAGATATGGACTGTACAGGCTCCTGTCAGGTATATATTATTGTATAGACTGTACGGGCTCCTGTCAGGTATATATTATTGTAGATATAGACTGTACGGGCTCCTGTCAGGATTATATTATTGTAGATACAGACAGTACGGGCCCCTGTCAGGTATATATTATTGTAGATACAGACTGTACGGGCTCCTGTCAGGCATATATTATTGTAGATATAGACTGTATGGGCTCCTGTCAGGTATATATTATTGTAGATACAGACTGTATGGGCTCCTGTCAGGTATATATTATTGTAGATACAGACTGTATGGGCTCCTGTCAGGTATATATTATTGTAGATATAGACTGTATGGCTCCTGTCAGGTATATATTATTGTAGATATAGACTGTATGGGATCCTGTCAGGTATATATTATTGTAGATATAGACTGTATGGGCTCCTGTCAGGTATATATTACTGTAGATATAGACTGTATGGCTCCTGTCAGGTATATATTATTGTAGATATAGACTGTATGGGCTTCTGTCAGGTATGTATTATTGTAGATATAGACTTTACAGGCTCCTGTCAGGTCTATATTATTGTAGATACAGACTGTGCGGGCTCCTGTCAGGTATATATTATTGTAGATACAGAATGTATGAGCCCCTGACAGGTATATATTAGTGATGATATCAGAATGTATGGGCCTGTCAAGTGTATAGTTGTGCTCAAAAGTTTACATAGCCTGGCAGAATTATTGCTTTCTTGGCCTTTTTTCAGAGAATATGAATGATAAAGTCTTGATGTTTTCTCCACTCATGGTTAGTGTTTGGGTGAAGCCATTTATTGTCATACTACTGTTTTTTCTCTTTTTTTAATTATGACAACCCAAAACATCCAAATCACCCTGATCATAGTTTACATACCACATTTTTTGTAATACCATGTATAGCCCCCTCTAATATCAATTGACTACTTGAAGTCGTTTGTGGTAGTTATGGATAAGGTTCTTTATTTTCTCAGATGGTAAAGCTGACCACTCTGACCACCAAAAAGTTTTGATGTTATCATTCATATTCTCTGAAAAAAGGCCAAGAAAGCAAAAGTTCTACGGCGGTATGTAAACTTTTGAGCACAATTGTATCAGTGATGACATCGGAATGGAGTATAAATAAAGAGAGAAAAAAAACTCTGCATCACCATTAAAAAATAGAAATAAACTAAAAACTTTATTCAAAACATTAAAATCATGAAAAATAATGCCCACAGGTAACAGCTCTGTCAGTGATCTCCCGCCCACACTGAAAAAATATTGCAACATTTGTTAATAGTGAGCTGTACTGCAGGTTGTGAGTTCAGAAGCAGAGGATATAAGTACAGAGATGCATTGCTATGTACTATGTATCTCTATGTTCCTATATTGTACAGTTGAAGAAAATATTTTTTTCATATAAAATAAACTTTAAAAAATGCCAATTTCAATAACCTTTTCATCCCCCCAGTATTTTTTAACTTTAATGACCAGACCACTCCTGGGAAGTTTCACCACTGTACCATGTTTTCTCCATTTGTGGATAATGGGTCTCACGGTGGTTCGCTGGAATATCAAAGCTTTAGAAATGGCTTTATAACCTTCTCCAGACTGATAGATCTGAATTACTTTCCATCTCATTTGTTCATGCATTTCTTCGGATCGCAGCATGATGTCTACTTTTTGAGGATCTTTTTGTCTACTTCACTTTGTCAGGCAGGTCCTATTTAAGTGATTTTTTGATTGAGGATAGGTGTGGCAGTAATCAGGCCTGGGTAGGGCTACGGAAACTGAACTTTGCTTTTCGAAGATGTGACAAACCACAGTTAAAAAAAAAAGGAGGCAATAACTTTCACACAGGGCCCTGTATTTTCTTCCCAATAAATAATAAAGACCTTCATTTACAAATTGAATTTTGTGTTTACTTGTGCTGTCAAATATTTTAATTTGTTTGTTACTCTGAAACATTTAAGTATGACAAACATGCAAGAGAGTAAAAAACCAGGAGGGGTGGGCAAAAAGTATTTCACATCACTGTACACTACCAGGCCACACAGATCTTTATATGAAGATCTCCTGTATATACAGTAATGACCACCTACAAGTAATGACTTAACCCCTTCCCGACCAGTGGCAGCGTATGCGTCATGAAAGTTGGTGCCAATCCGACCAATGACGCATACAGTCATATGTTAAAGTTTGGGCACCCCTATTAATGTTAACTTTTTTCTTTTTAACAATTTTGGTTTTTGCAACAGCTATTTCAGTTTCTTATATCTAATAACTGATGGACTCAGTTATATTTCTGGATTCAAATGAGGTTTATTGTACTAACAGAAAATGTGCAATCTGCATTTAAACAAAATTTGACCGGTGCAAAAGTATGGGCACCCTTATCATTTTCTTGATTTGAACACTCCTAACTACTTTTTACTGATTTCCTGAAGCACTAAATTGGTTTTGTAACCTCAATGAGCTTTGAACTTCATAGCCAGGTGTATCAAATCATGAGAAAAGGTATTTAAGGTGGCCACTTGCAAGTAGTTCTCCTATTTGAGTCTCCTATGAAGAGTGGCATCATGGGCTCCTCAAATGATCTGAAAACAAAGATTATTCAACATAGCTTTTCAGGGGAAGGATACAAAAAGTTGTCTCAGAGATTTAACCTGTCAGTTTCCACTGTGAGGAACATAGCAAGGAAATGGAAGAACACAGGTACAGTTCTTGTTAAGCCCAGAAGTGGCAGGCCAAGAAAAATATCAGAAAGGCAGAGAAGAGTGGTGAGAACAGTCAAGGACAATCCACAGACCACCTCCAAAGACCTGCAGCATCATCTTGCTGCAGATGGTGTCACTGTGCATCGGTCAACAATACAGCGCACTTTGCTCAAGGAGAAGCTGTATGGCAGAGTGATGCGAAAGAAGCCATTTCTGCAAGCACGCCACAAACTAGAGTCGCCTGAGGTATGCAAAAGCACATTTGGACAAGCCAGTTACATTTTGGAAGAAGGTCCTGTGGACTGATGAAAGAAAGATTGAGTTGTTTGGTCATACAAAAAGGCGTTATGCATGGAGGCTAAAAAACACAGCATTCCAAGAAAAACACTTGCTACCCACAGTAAAATTTGGTGGAGGTTCCATCATGCTTTGGGGCTGTGTGGCCAATGCCGGCACCGGGAATCTTGTTAAAGTTGAGGGTCGAATGGATTCAACTCAGCATCAGCAGATTCTTGACAATAATGTGCAAGAATCAGTGACGAAGTTGAAGTTACGCAGGGGATGGATATTTTAGCAAGACAATGATCCAAAACACTCCTCCAATTCTACTCAGGCATTCATGCAGAGGAACAAATACAATGTTCTGGAATGGCCATCCCAGTCCCCTGACCGGAATATCATTGAACATCTGTGGGATGATTTGAAGCGGGCTGTCCATGCTCGGCGACCATCAAACTTAACTGAACAGGAATTGTTTTGTAAGCAGGAATGGTCACAAATACCTTCATCCAGGATCCAGGAACTCATTAATAGCTACAAGAGACTAGAGGCTGTTATTTTTGCAAAAGGAGGCTCTACGAAATATTAATGTCACTTTTATGTTGAGGTGCCCATACTTTTGCACCGGTCAAATTTTGTTAAAATGCAGATTGCACATTTTCTGTTAGTACAATAAAGCTCATTTGAATCCAGAAATATAACTGAGTCCATCAGTTATTAGATATATGAAACTGAAATAGATGTTGCAAAACCCAAAATTGTTATAAAGAAAAAAGGTTAACATTAATAGGGGTGCCCAAACTTTAACACATGACTGTATGCTGTGTCATGGATTTAAAGCCTCCCTGCGGGTCGGGTGCCCGGGGTCAATGAAAGGTCACCCGACCCGCAGATACAGGGGGCTTTGTACTTCACCAGGGGGGGTGGATACGCCCCCACGTGGCTACGATCGCTCTGATTGGCTGTTAAAAGTGAAACAGCCAATCAGAGCGATAGTAATATTTCATCAATGAAATTTGATGAAATATTACAAACCAGCCATGGCCGATGCTGCAGTAGCATCGAACATGGCTGAAGACACCAATCTGACTCCCCCACACGGTTAACGGGGTTAATCTGCCCCCCTCCGCTGAATGACAGCGGCGATCGGCTGCCGCTGTCATCATCTGCTCCCCCCGCCTTCCGATCACCTCCCCTCCCACCCCCTGGTACCTTTCCGAGTGCTGCTCCCGGTGTGCCGCGGTCCCGGATCATGGGCACCGCCATCTTAGAAAATGGCAGGCGCATTCGCAATGCGCCCACCAGAATCTGCGGCTGCAGATTTCATTCATTCATTTTGATCACTGTGATAAACTTTAACAGCGATCAAAGTAAAATAAAAAGTAAATAAACCCCCCCTTTATCACCCCCATATAATGAAATAAAGAACATATTTTTATTTTTCCATTAGGGTTAGGGTTGGAAATAGGGTTGAAATTAGGGTTAGGGTTGGAATTAGGGTGCAACTAGTTTCGGATGGAATTAGTGTTAGAATTAGGGTTGGAATTAGGGTTAGGGGTGTGTTGGGGTTAGGCTTGTGGTTAGGGTTGGGATTAGGGTTGTGGTTAGGGGTGCATTGGGATTAGGGCTGGAGTTAGAAGTGAGGGGTTTCCACTGTTTAGGCACATCACAGGGGGTCTCCAAACACGCCATGGTGCCACCATTGATTCCAGCCAGTTTTGCGTTCCAAAAGTCAAACGGTGCTCACCCCCTTCCAGGCCCCGACGTGTGCCCAAACAGTGGTTTACCCCAACATATGGGGTATCAGCGTACTCAGGACAAATTGCACAACAACTTTGGGGGGCTAATTTCTCCTATTACCCTTAGGAAAATAAAAAATAGCGTGCTAAAAAATCATTTTTGAGGAAAAAAAGATTTATTTTCACTGGTTATAAACTTTTGTAAAGCACTTGGGGTTTCAAAGTGCTCACTAGACATCTAGATACGTTCTTTAAGGGGTCTAGTTTCCAAAATGGTGTTACTTGTAGGGGTTTTCACTGTTTAGGCACACAGGGGCTCTCCAAACGTGACATGGCGTCCAATAACGATTGGAGCTAATTTTCCATTCAAAAAGTCAAATGGCGCTCCTTCCCTTCTATGCACCGAAACAGTGGTTTATGACCACATATGAGGTATCTGTGCACTCAGGAGAAATTGCCCAACAAATTTTAGGATCCATTTTATCCTGTTGCCCATGTGAAAATGAAAAAATTGATGCTAAAAGAAAATTTTTGTTGGAAAAATTAATATGTCCATTTTTTCCTTCCACGTTGGTTTAGTTCCTGTGAAGCACCTGAAGAGTTACTAATCTTCCTGAATGTAGTTTTTGTGTAGCTTGAGGGGTGCAGTTTTTAGAATGGTGTCACTTTTGGGTGTTTTCTGCCACATAGACCCCTCAAAGTGACTTCAAATGTGAGGTGGGCCCTAAAAAAATTTTTTTTTTGTAAATTTTGTTGTAAAATTGAGAAATCATTGTTCAACTTTTAACCCTTTTAACTTCCTAACAAAAAATAAAATTTGTTTCCAAAATTGTGCTGATGTAAAGTAGACATGTGGGAAATGTTATTTTGTAACTATTTTGTGTCACATAAGTCTCTAGTTTAACAGAATAAAACTTCAAAATTTGCAAAATTTTCGCCAAATTTCTGATTTTATCACAAATAAACGCAAAAATTATCGACCTAAATTTACCACTAATATGAAGCCCAATATGTCATGAAAAAATAATCTCAGAATCCGCTAGGTTCTGTTGGAAGTGTTCCAGAGTTATTACCTCATAAAGGGACACTGGTCATAATTGCAAAAAATGGCCTGGTCATTAAGGTCAAAATAGGCTTGGTCATGAAGGGGTTAAAATACAATGACCAACTTTCTACTCTGCTTTCTGTGCCACTTTGAGGCATGGCAGGCACAACGTAGGAATGTTCTCCCATGTGGTCTGATGTCTGGCGGGTAGTCTCGAAACGTCCTCACGTGTGGTCTGAGGCACGGTCTCGAAACGTCCTCACGTGTGGTCTGAGGCACGGTCTCGAAACGTCCTCACGTGTGGTCTGAGGCAAATGTGAACATCTTATACTCACCTACAGGGCGGTCTGGTATTATGTTTGTCACTGTTCTTCTTCCAGTACAGTCCTCCTTTTCCCGTGGATAATGCATCCTACATCAACACAACCTCCCCCATGACACTTCTGTGCAGGAACACGTCTCTGCCCTGCCGATCACAAAGCAAAGTACTGCAAAGCACAAAGAGAAGTCTGCACCGAAGCGCGATGGACGACACTGTGTGGATGGACTTAGGACGCGTCGTCGACTCAAAGAAGGATAGGAGGAGGCACCGGATTAAGACTAGCGAAGCCCATTGGATGGGGCTGCCCCAAGGGCAAATCTAATAAGAAAAAAAAAAAAAAAATTATGCATATTGGCACTCTAGAATGTTGTGTATATATAAGGGCATTCAGATAGTGGACGTGCTTTATAAAATGCTGTATAGAGAGGGTATACAGGTAGTGGTCGTACTATATATACAGCATTCTAGATTCTGTATATGGCGACATACAGGTGGGGGTAGTACTTTATACGGGGGGGGGGGCGCATAAACAATGATTGAATACCCTGTAGTAGACAGCAATAATGCATGAAAATATAAGGTACTTGGTTAACATGCTCGATTTAAAAAAAAATGCAGAAGCCATAAGCCATCCTACCACTTCACAGTGACCCTAATTGCGACAGTGATAACTAATATTAAAACCCTTTATATATTGATGTGGTTTCCCATTCCTGTGTCCACTATTTGGGGCTAATCCTTCTCAGTCCTTATCCACATGCAAGTCACAGGACAAAGCGGTAAGGTTTTTATTAGTTAGGACTGTCCCAATTACATCACAGTGAAGTGGTGGGATGGCTTTGGCTTTTTTTTTTTTTTTTTAATAAAGAACGTGTTAACTAAATCCCCTATATTATTTTCATCCACTATGCCATTTACTGCAGGGTATTCAGTCATGTTTGTTTTTTTTCTGTTCACTGGCCAGTGTGAACGTGCGCTTACACGCTCCATGCACACCAGTTTGTATCGTTTTTTTATGGGGAATCCTGGTGACATGTTCCCTTAAGGCAGGCTTACATCTATGCAGCTTGTACAAGTGAACTTTACTGTCTCAAAAGTGGTTTACCTGTCTAAGGCTAGTTTCACACTAGTGTATCTACATGCAGCGCACGGCGCCACTAATCCCCGCCTCCTCCGGTCATCTCCTACTATCGCACATCACTGCATGCGATCTGCGCACCCTACCATTAGCATAGGGTGCGCAGACTGTGTGCTAGTAGGATTTTGCGTGCGCTGCGCCCTTTTAACGGTGCGCCGAGCGCACCATGTTGCATTTTGGGGCGCTCGGCGCACCGTCAAAAGAGCACAGCGCATGCAAAATCCTACTAGCGCAGTCTGCGCACCCTATGCTCAAGATAGGGTGAGCAGATGGCATGCAGCGATGTGCGATAGTAGATGACGGGAGGGGGCGCCGTGCACTGCGTGTAGATATGTTGGTGTGAGACTAGCCTAACCCAGTTATTACAGTACCTTCCATGTGTTAGGCCTCTTTCACACTTCAGTTTTTTACAATCAGTCACAATCCGCCAGGTATTGAAAAAAAACGGATCCGCAATTTTCTTTTGAGGATCCGTTTTTTTCCCCATTGACTTCCATTATTGGCGGATTGTGACGGATTGACGTCCGTTGCATCCGTTTTTTTGCGGATCCGCCAAAAGTTCCTGTCCGTCACCATCCTCAAAGATTTCAAAACGGAGCTTGCAACGTTTTTTTCTGTGGGGGATCCTCCAGACACTCATTTAACCCGAAATTCTTTCTGGCTGCCGGACAAAAAAAAGAAAACATCTCTCTCTCTCTCCTTTTCCAGGCTGCGATTCCTTTAAAATTCTTCGTCGGATCCGTCAAAAAAACGGACGGGTGACATCCGTTGGCATCAGTACTAAAACGGATCCGCCATCCGTCCTTTTGGCGGATCTTGACTGATGCAAAAAACTAAAGTGTGAAAGAGGCCTTACACAGATGCATCAATGGGCTTGTCCATGCATGAAATAAAAGGCTAAATTACAACATGGAGACTTAAATCAGAGCAATGTTTTATTTACATTCAGAACCAGTTTAAGAGGAACAAATTAAGATTTCCCACAGAAATCTCAGACTTTTACTTACAGAAATATTGGCTAAATAACATTTACATATATAGAAACCTTTAATTTTATAAAAGTGCATTTTTTTGCATTGAAAAATTTTGCTTGTTTCATGCAATGCATTTCTATGTATTGTACAACTGTAATATGATGTTGGTGCATGCGGGCAGGACTGAAGGGTCTGTGGCTCGGCCCCCCCCCCCCATTGGCCTGCTTCCGGTGTCTAGGACCAGATATCATAATACCAGCCTTGAATAGTGAAGGCGATGGCAGCCAACCCTGAGAGACATCCAAGGTGGGAACGCCCCGTCATGCCAAAGGGAGTCTGCTAGATCCAGGCGTAGTAGACCAGCGCTGATGGGTTTGTGGACGCCAGGAGGGGATTGGGCCTGAAGGAATGTTTCTTTTCCTGGCGGGTAGGGGAGTTGTCCTGTTGGTTGCTTTTTTGGACTGAACATTTCCGAAACCACAATTGGACTGTGCACCTCTTGGGAAGCAGGAGTTTAGTCTTCTGTTGCAGAAGAAAAGTACTCTTACCCTGATAGGTAGAGGGCAGGAAGCACTAGAAAGTTGGCGTGCATGATTGTTCAGGGCGCAGGTGGTGTGGCCCAGCCACCAGAGGCTAGACAAGAGCCTGGATTTTTAAGAGTAGGGTCGCAGGAGCCTCTGTCAAATGTGGAGGCCGCATGAATAGGAAGGTTTCCCCAGGAGATGTCCATATTGCTCAGGGGAAAACTAGGACATATTTGTCTTGTCCCTTCATTTTTTTAATGGAGCCCCCTCACTGCCTGGTAGGATATACCTGTCCTGAAGATTTCAAATCCTAACCTTTACACAGACTTTCAGGCAACTGACAGGTAATGGATTTGTCTTCCCTCCCTACTCTATCTGGCTCTGGGGGGCGAGAGGGTAGGGGATTAGTGGCAAGGACTGTCCACCGGAAAACCGCAAACACTCTTGATGTGTTAGGGCCCTGCCTCGTAGACCACAGATGATATGGTAGTGACAATTCTAGGTGGGAGATCAGAGTGATAACTCGACTCTGTCGCCCTTAAAAGCCATATCTGAAAGAAAAAAGGGAAATCATTAATAAAAAAAAATGAAGACCTAAGGCAGAAACCAGCCTGGGTGGTCCGGACACGTCTGCCTCCTACTGACACTAAGCGAAAACGGATTAGCTTCATGCCAGTTAGTAGTGTTCCCTCCCAGCATAAGCAGCATACAAACATAGCTTTTTGTGTGCCCCAATGAAGCATTAACCACCCCGCACACCAACCAGAGGGCCACACAGGGTAACCCCCCCCCTGTCCAATCATAAACCTCCACCTCACACTAATCAGTGGACCCCACAGGATAAACCCATCAAAGCCCAAATGCCCCCTTCCCCCAAGCATAAATCCCCATCATGCACCCTCCACCCCCAAGCAAAACCCCCCATCGGACGTCCACACGCCCCCAAGCGCACAGGCCCCCATCGGACGTCCACACGCCCCCAAGCGCACAGGCCCCCATCGGACGTCCACACGCCCCCAAGCGCACAGGCCCCCATCGGACGTCCACACGCCCCCAAGCGCACAGGCCCCCATCGGACGTCCACACGCCCCCATGCGCACACGCCCCCATGCGCACGTCCACACGCCCCCATGCGCACGTCCACACGCCCCCATGCGCACGTCCACACGCCCCCATGCGCACGTCCACACGCCCCCATGCGCACGTCCACACGCCCCCATGCGCACGTCCACACGCCCCCATGCGCACGTCCACACGCCCCCATGCGCACGTCCACACGCCCCCATGCGCACGTCCACACGCCCCCATGCGCACGTCCACACGCCCCCATGCGCACGTCCACACGCCCCCCCACACGCCCCCATGCGCACGTCCACACGCCCCCATGCGCACAAGCCCCCATCGGACATCCACACGCCCCCAAGCATAAGCCCCCATCGGACGTCCACACGCCCCCAAGCATAAGCCCCCATCGGACGTCCACACGCCCCCAAGCATAAGCCCCCATCGGACGTCCACACGCCCCCAAGCATAAGCCCCCATCGGACGTCCACACGCCCCCAAGCATAAGCCCCCATCGGACGTCCACACGCCCCAAGCATAAGCCCCCATCCGACGTCCACACGCCCCCAAGCATAAGCCCCCATCCGACGTCCACACGCCCCCAAGCATAAGCCCCCATCCGACGTCTACACGCCCCCAAGCATAAGCCCCCATCCGACGTCTACACGCCCCCAAGCATAAGCCCCCATCCGACGTCTACACGCCCCCAAGCATAAGCCCCCATCCGACGTCTACATGCCCCCAAGCATAAGCCCCCATCCGACGTCTACATGCCCCCAAGCATAAGCCCCCATCCGACGTCTACATGCCCCCAAGCATAAGCCCCCATCCGACGTCTACATGCCCCCAAGCATAAGCCCCCATCCGACGTCTACATGCCCCCAAGCATAAGCCCCCATCCGACGTCTACATGCCCCCAAGCATAAGCCCCCATCCGACGTCTACATGCCCCCAAGCATAAGCCCCCATCTGACGTCCACACGTCCCCAAGCATAAGCCCCCCCATCCGACGTCCACACGCCCCCAAGCATAAGCCCCCCATCCGACGTCCACACGCCCCCAAGCATAAAACCCTATCAGACGTCCACCCCCCAGAATGAACCCCCATCGGACGTCCACCCAGGCATAAACCCCCATAGGACGTCCACCCCCCCAGCATAAACCTTAATCGGACGTCCACCCCCCTTAAGCCCCTATTGGATGCCATTCCCAGCATAAAACCATCATTGGACATTCACCCCCCGCATAAAACCTCATCGGACGTCCACCCCTGACCCCTCCCCAGCATAAACCTCATCGGACGTCCACCCCCTCCCAGCATAAGTCCCATCGGTTGTCCAGCTTCCCCATCATAAACCCCTGTCGGATGTCCATCCCCCGTCGGATGTCCATCCCCCGAAAGTATAAACCCCCACCAGATGGCACCTCTTCCCCAAACAAAAAGCCCTACCAGTCGAGCGCCTACCCCAAAATCAATCCATCCCTTTCAAGTCACAACAGATGCAGACAGGCCCCGTTGCCCTAGCATCAAGTCCCCAAGACACCACAATTGCGCATTAAATCCCCCCCTGTCCCAAGATCCCAACCTGACCAGGAGGAGTTAATGCACGCTTGTGGGGTCTGTTTGTCCCCGGGGGGCCCTACTGGGGATAATGCAAGCTCGTGGGGTCTGGTTGGGCTTCTGGGGGTCGATTAACGCATGCTTGTGGGGTCTGGTAGGGCCCCGGGGAAGGGTTAATGCACGCTTGAGAGGTCTGGTTGGGCCCTGCATTAGACCCCCAAGGAGCCCACCAGACAACAAACGCATGCATTAACCCCCTCCCCGTGAGCCCAACCAGACACACAAGTGTGAATTAAACCCTCCGCGCTTGTGGGATCTGGGGTGGGTTAATGCAGGGTCCACTCAGACCCCGCAAACGTGCATTAACCCCCCCAGGGCCCAACTAGACCCCAAAAGCATGCATTAACCCCCCCTGGAGCCCAACCAAACCACAAAAACGTGCACTAATCCCCCCCCACAGTAAGGAGCCCACCCAGACCCCACAAGCATGCATTAATCCAGCCGGAAATCCAAACAGAACCCACAAGCGTACATTAACCACCCCTGAGATCCAACCAGAACCCATAAGCGTGCATTAATCCCCCGGGAGCCCAACCAGACCTCAAAAACGTGCATTAACCCCCCCGGGACCCAAACAGAACACACAATCGTGCATTAACGCCCCCCCAGGACTACCCAACCCTGCGTGTGCATTAACCTCCCCCCGGGACACAACCAAACACGGCAAGCGTGCATTAACCCCCCCGGGACACAACCAAACACGGCAAGCGTGCATTAACCCCCCCCCCAGGACCCAACCAGACACGGCAAGCGTGCATTAACCCCCCCGGGACCCAACCAGACACGGCAAGCGTGCATTAACACCCCCTCCCCCGGGACCCAACCAGACACGGCAAGCGTGCATTAACACCCCCTCCCCCGGGACCCAACCAGACACGGCAAGCGTGCATTAACACCCCCTCCCCCGGGACCCAACCAGACACGGCAAGCGTGCATTAACACCCCCTCCCCCGGGACCCAACCAGACACGGCAAGCGTGCATTAACACCCCCTCCCCCGGGACCCAACCAGACACGGCAAGCATGCATTAACCCTCCTGGGAGCCCAAGCAGACCCCACAAGCATGCATTAGTACCCCCCCGAAATACAACCAGAGCCCACAAGCGTGCATTAACCCCCAACCAGACCCCACAAGCATGCATCATTAACCCCCTCTCCCGGGACTACCAGACACCACAAGCGTGCATCATCAACCCCCCTCTCCCGGGACTACCAGACACCACAAGCGTGCATCATCAACCCCCCTCTCCCGGGACTACCAGACACCACAAACGTGCATTAACCCCTCTCTCCCAGGACTACCAGACACCACAAACGTGCATTAACCCCTCTCTCCCGGGACTACCAGACACCACAAACGTGCACTAACACACCCTGTACCCAGCCAGACCCCAGGAGCGTGCATTAACACCCCCCCGGAGACCCAACCAGACCCCTCAGACGTGCATTAACCCCCCCGACCCAAACAGACCCCACAAGCCAGCCTTAACACCCCTGGGAGCCCAAGCAGACCCCACAAGTGTGCATTAACCCCCACCCCCCTGACAAAACAGACCCTGCAAGCGTGCAATAACCCCCCTGGGAGCCCAAAGCAGACCTCACATGCATGCATTAGTACCCCCCGAAGTACAACCAGACCCCACAAAAATGCATTAGTAACCCCCACCCCCCCAAGTACAACCAGACCCCACAAGCGTGCATTAACCCCCACCCCCAACCAGACCCCACAAAAATGCATTAGTAACCCCCCCCCCCCCAAGTACAACCAGACCCCCACCCCCCCAAGTACAACCAAACCCCCACAAGCGTGCATTAACCCCCACCCCCCTGCCCCAAACAGACCCCACAAGCGTGCATTAACCCCTGCCCCAAACAGACCCCAGAAGCATGCATTAGTACCCCCCGAAGTACAACCAGACCCCACAAGCGTGCATTAACCCCCCCGGACCCATAAGCGTGGATTAACCCCCTGCCCCAAACATACTCCACAAGCATGCATTAAACCCCCCCCCAAAAGTACAGCCAGACCCCACAAGCATGCATTAACCCTCCCCGGACCCCACCAGACCCGTAAGCATGCATTAACCCCCACCCCCTGCCCCAAACAGACCCCAGAAGCATGCATTAGTACCCCCCGAAGTACAACCAGACCCCACAAGCATGCATTAACCCCCCCGGACCCGTAAGCGTGCATTAACCCCCATCCCCCCAAACAGGCCCCACAAGCATATATTAGAACCCCCCCAAAGTACAACCAGACCCCACAAGCATGCATTATATATCCCAAGCCCCCACAAGCATGCATTAACCCCCCCGGACCCCAAATAGACCTTGCAAGCATTCATTAATCCCTCTGGGAGCCCAAGCAGACCCCACAAGCATTAACCCCTCCAGACCCTAAACAGACCCCTAAGCATGCATTAACCCCTACCCAAAAGCGTGCATTAACACCACCCCCCTGAACCCAAATAGAGCCCGTAAGCATGCATTAACCCCCCGACCCAACCAGCGTGTATTAATTCCCCCTCCCCTCCGGGAACCCAACAGCTCCCAGGTAAGCCCCCAAATCCCACTAGTTAGCCCAAGTATCATCCCCATCAACCAAACATCTAAGACACCAACCTGTTACTAAACCCTCCTGCCTGTTACCGACGCTGCTGACCTAACTCCACACTGCTCACAGACGCCGGCGCCATAGAGACAGCTAAGACAGTATGTAATGGAGGCTTCTCTCCCTGCACCAGACGGCAGAGACGTGTAATGGCGTCTTCTCTTCCTGCCTTTGCTGTCAGAACACGCCCCCCCTGGTATGACACGCCCCCAGAGCTGACATCACACCTGGAAGGAGCCCATACAGTCTAGCATTTACCATACCACTATTGTCTGGTTACATTACAGCGCGGGGGTAGAGACTTCTTGTGTTCTGTCATAGAAGCTGTTCGTGCAGGATAAAGGTTTTATTATGTCACAAGTGAGAACTGCGCGATAGAATCTGTCATGCCGATGTTTATAACTGCGCAGTTCTGCTGGAGCAGGCGACATAGACTGCGGGCAATTTCGGCAGGAAAACGTGAGACGTACTACGCCTGCGCAGAGAAGCTAGTGGTCACAAATTGGCGGAAGCGCGGTCACAGGTTGGCGGGAAACGTGGTCACTGGTAGGCGGCACCGCTCGTGATATTTCTATATAAAGATTAGCGGCACCGCTCGTGATATTTCTATATAAAGATTAGCGGCACCGCTCGTGATATTTCTATATAATGATTAGCGGCACCGCTCGTGATATTTCTATATAAGGGTTAGCGGCACCGCTCGTGATATTTCTATATAAAGATTAGCGGCACCGCTCGTGATATTTCTATATAAGGATTAGCGGCACCGCTCGTGATATTTCTATATAAGGATTAGCGGCACCGCTCGTGACATTTCTATATAAAGATTAGCGGCACCGCTCGTGATATTTCTATATAAAGATTAGCGGCACCGCTCGTGATATTTCTATATAAAGATTAGCGGCACCGCTCGTGACATTTCTATATAAAGATTAGCGGCACCGCTCGTGATATTTCTATATAAAGATTAGCGGCACCGCTCGTGATATTTCTATATAAAGATTAGCGGCACCGCTCGTGATATTTCTATATAAAGGTTAGCGGCACCGCTCGTGATATTTCTATATAAAGATTAGCGGCACCGCTCGTGACATTTCTATATAAAGATTAGCGGCACCGCTCGTGATATTTCTATATAAAGATTAGCGGCACCGCTCGTGATATTTCTATATAAAGATTAGCGGCACCGCTCGTGATATTTCTATATAAAGATTAGCGGCACCGCTCGTGATATTTCTATATAAAGATTAGCGGCACCGCTCGTGATATTTCTATATAAAGGTTAGCGGCACCGCTCGTGATATTTCTATATAAGGGTTAGCGGCACCGCTCGTGATATTTCTATATAAAGATTAGCGGCACCGCTCGTGATATTTCTATATAAAGATTAGCGGCACCGCTCGTGATATTTCTATATAAAGATTAGCGGCACCGCTCGTGATATTTCTATATAAGGGTTAGCGGCACCGCTCGTGATATTTCTATATAAAGATTAGCGGCACCGCTCGTGATATTTCTATATAAAGATTAGCGGCACCGCTCGTGATATTTCTATATAAAGATTAGCGGCACCGCTCGTGATATTTCTATATAAGGGTTAGCGGCACCGCTCGTGATATTTCTATATAAAGATTAGCGGCACCGCTCGTGATATTTCTATATAAAGATTAGCGGCACCGCTCGTGATATTTCTATATAAAGATTAGCGGCACCGCTCGTGATATTTCTATATAAGGGTTATCGGCACCGCTCGTGATATTTCTATATAAAGATTAGCGGCACCGCTCGTGATATTTCTATATAAGGGTTATCGGCACCGCTCGTGATATTTCTATATAAAGATTAGCGGCACCGCTCGTGATATTTCTATATAAAGATTAGCGGCACCGCTCGTGATATTTCTATATAAGGGTTATCGGCACCGCTCGTGATATTTCTATATAAAGATTAGCGGCACCGCTCGTGATATTTCTATATAAAGATTAGCGGCACCGCTCGTGACATTTCTATATAAAGATTAGCGGCACCGCTCGTGATATTTCTATATAAAGATTAGCGGCACCGCTCGTGATATTTCTATATAAAGATTAGCGGCACCGCTCGTGATATTTCTATATAAAGATTAGCGGCACCGCTCGTGATATTTCTATATAAAGATTAGCGGCACCGCTCGTGATATTTCTATATAAGGGTTAGCGGCACCGCTCGTGATATTTCTATATAAAGATTAGCGGCACCGCTCGTGATATTTCTATATAAGGGTTAGCGGCACCGCTCGTGATATTTCTATATAAAGATTAGCGGCACCGCTCGTGATATTTCTATATAAAGATTAGCGGCACCGCTCGTGATATTTCTATATAAAGATTAGCGGCACCGCTCGTGATATTTCTATATAAAGGTTAGCGGCACCGCTCGTGATATTTCTATATAAGGGTTAGCGGCACCGCTCGTGATATTTCTATATAAAGATTAGCGGCACCGCTCGTGACATTTCTATAGATAAAGATTAGCGGCACCGCTCGTGACATTTCTATATAAAGATTAGCGGCACCGCTCGTGATATTTCTATATAAAGATTAGCGGCACCGCTCGTGACATTTCTATATAAAGATTAGCGGCACCGCTCGTGATATTTCTATATAAGGGTTAGCGGCACCGCTCGTGATATTTCTATATAAGGGTTAGCGGCACCGCTCGTGATATTTCTATATAAAGATTAGCGGCACCGCTCGTGATATTTCTATATAAAGATTAGCGGCACCGCTCGTGATATTTCTATATAAAGATTAGCGGCACCGCTCGTGATATTTCTATATAAGGGTTAGCGGCACCGCTCGTGATATTTCTATATAAAGATTAGCGGCACCGCTCGTGACATTTCTATATAAAGATTAGCGGCACCGCTCGTGACATTTCTATATAAAGATTAGCGGCACCGCTCGTGACATTTCTATATAAAGATTAGCGGCACCGCTCGTGACATTTCTATATAAAGATTAGCGGCACCGCTCGTGATATTTCTATATAAGGGTTAGCGGCACCGCTCGTGATATTTCTATATAAAGATTAGCGGCACCGCTCGTGATATTTCTATATAAAGATTAGCGGCACCGCTCGTGATATTTCTATATAAAGATTAGCGGCACCGCTCGTGACATTTCTATATAAAGATTAGCGGCACCGCTCGTGATATTTCTATATAAAGATTAGCGGCACCGCTCGTGATATTTCTATATAAAGATTAGCGGCACCGCTCGTGATATTTCTATATAAAGATTAGCGGCACCGCTCGTGATATTTCTATATAAAGATTAGCGGCACCGCTCGTGATATTTCTATATAAAGATTAGCGGCACCGCTCGTGATATTTCTATATAAAGATTAGCGGCACCGCTCGTGATATTTCTATATAAAGATTAGCGGCACCGCTCGTGATATTTCTATATAAAGATTAGCGGCACCGCTCGTGATATTTCTATATAAAGATTAGCGGCACCGCTCGTGATATTTCTATATAAAGATTAGCGGCACCGCTCGTGATATTTCTATATAAAGATTAGCGGCACCGCTCGTGATATTTCTATATAAAGATTAGCGGCACCGCTCGTGATATTTCTATATAAGGGTTAGCGGCACCGCTCGTGATATTTCTATATAAAGATTAGCGGCACCGCTCGTGACATTTCTATATAAAGATTAGCGGCACCGCTCGTGATATTTCTATATAAAGATTAGCGGCACCGCTCGTGATATTTCTATATAAAGATTAGCGGCACCGCTCGTGATATTTCTATATAAAGATTAGCGGCACCGCTCGTGATATTTCTATATAAAGATTAGCGGCACCGCTCGTGATATTTCTATATAAAGATTAGCGGCACCGCTCGTGATATTTCTATATAAAGATTAGCGGCACCGCTCGTGATATTTCTATATAAAGATTAGCGGCACCGCTCGTGATATTTCTATATAAAGATTAGCGGCACCGCTCGTGATATTTCTATATAAGGGTTAGCGGCACCGCTCGTGATATTTCTATATAAAGATTAGCGGCACCGCTCGTGATATTTCTATATAAAGATTAGCGGCACCGCTCGTGATATTTCTATATAAAGATTAGCGGCACCGCTCGTGATATTTCTATATAAAGATTAGCGGCACCGCTCGTGATATTTCTATATAAGGGTTAGCGGCACCGCTCGTGATATTTCTATATAAAGATTAGCGGCACCGCTCGTGATATTTCTATATAAAGATTAGCGGCACCGCTCGTGATATTTCTATATAAAGATTAGCGGCACCGCTCGTGATATTTCTATATAAAGGTTAGCGGCACCGCTCGTGATATTTCTATATAAGGGTTAGCGGCACCGCTCGTGATATTTCTATATAAAGATTAGCGGCACCGCTCGTGATATTTCTATATAAAGATTAGCGGCACCGCTCGTGATATTTCTATATAAAGATTAGCGGCACCGCTCGTGATATTTCTATATAAAGATTAGCGGCACCGCTCGTGATATTTCTATATAAAGATTAGCGGCACCGCTCGTGATATTTCTATATAAAGATTAGCGGCACCGCTCGTGATATTTCTATATAAAGATTAGCGGCACCGCTCGTGATATTTCTATATAAAGATTAGCGGCACCGCTCGTGATATTTCTATATAAAGATTAGCGGCACCGCTCGTGATATTTCTATATAAGGGTTAGCGGCACCGCTCGTGATATTTCTATATAAAGATTAGCGGCACCGCTCGTGATATTTCTATATAAAGATTAGCGGCACCGCTCGTGATATTTCTATATAAAGATTAGCGGCACCGCTCGTGATATTTCTATATAAAGATTAGCGGCACCGCTCGTGATATTTCTATATAAGGGTTAGCGGCACCGCTCGTGATATTTCTATATAAAGATTAGCGGCACCGCTCGTGATATTTCTATATAAAGATTAGCGGCACCGCTCGTGATATTTCTATATAAAGATTAGCGGCACCGCTCGTGATATTTCTATATAAAGGTTAGCGGCACCGCTCGTGATATTTCTATATAAGGGTTAGCGGCACCGCTCGTGATATTTCTATATAAAGATTAGCGGCACCGCTCGTGATATTTCTATATAAAGATTAGCGGCACCGCTCGTGATATTTCTATATAAAGATTAGCGGCACCGCTCGTGATATTTCTATATAAGGGTTAGCGGCACCGCTCGTGATATTTCTATATAAAGATTAGCGGCACCGCTCGTGATATTTCTATATAAGGGTTAGCGGCACCGCTCGTGATATTTCTATATAAAGATTAGCGGCACCGCTCGTGATATTTCTATATAAAGATTAGCGGCACCGCTCGTGATATTTCTATATAAAGATTAGCGGCACCGCTCGTGATATTTCTATATAAAGATTAGCGGCACCGCTCGTGATATTTCTATATAAAGATTAGCGGCACCGCTCGTGATATTTCTATATAAAGATTAGCGGCACCGCTCGTGATATTTCTATATAAAGATTAGCGGCACCGCTCGTGATATTTCTATATAAAGATTAGCGGCACCGCTCGTGATATTTCTATATAAAGATTAGCGGCACCGCTCGTGATATTTCTATATAAGGGTTAGCGGCACCGCTCGTGATATTTCTATATAAAGGTTAGCGGCACCGCTCGTGATATTTCTATATAAAGATTAGCGGCACCGCTCGTGATATTTCTATATAAAGATTAGCGGCACCGCTCGTGATATTTCTATATAAAGATTAGCGGCACCGCTCGTGATATTTCTATATAAAGATTAGCGGCACCGCTCGTGATATTTCTATATAAAGATTAGCGGCACCGCTCGTGATATTTCTATATAAAGATTAGCGGCACCGCTCGTGATATTTCTATATAAAGATTAGCGGCACCGCTCGTGATATTTCTATATAAAGATTAGCGGCACCGCTCGTGATATTTCTATATAAAGATTAGCGGCACCGCTCGTGATATTTCTATATAAAGATTAGCGGCACCGCTCGTGATATTTCTATATAAAGATTAGCGGCACCGCTCGTGATATTTCTATATAAAGATTAGCGGCACCGCTCGTGATATTTCTATATAAAGAAATAAGCAGCAAATCCGTTGAATTGTAGAAGTAGCGAAATAAATAGCATGGACCTAATGTTCAGTAGTTTCATGCCTAATGGCAGGCTTTATGTATTGCACTCGCAAAGGGTAGCCATATAAAGAGGTGGAAATTAATATACAACCGTGTTGGCAAATAGCGCAAGCTAAACTTAGTACTGCATTAGTAGAACAGTTACTGTAAGACCTGTTTCACACATCTGTTTTTTCCCGTCAGTCAAGATCCGCCAATTTTTAAAAAACGGATCCGCCAAAAAAGGGGCAGATCCGTTTTTTACACCCATAGACTTACATTATTGGCGGATCTTGACTGACGGTCGTCCGTCACACATTATTGTACAGACCCGCCAAGATTTTAGCGCCTCCCGGGCGGATGAGAGGAACCCTGCAAAGTTTTTTTTGCAGTGACGGTCTGCTATTTTCACTCTGGGAAGCATTTTAACCCTTAACTACCGTCCCGGGAGCCGCTAAAATCTCTCTCTCATCCTTGTCTATCTCCTTGTCGGCCCCTGAGCAGAGTTCACTGCAGCTGGAAATAGTGGAAAGCCTTTTAGGTCACTTTAACCTGACAGGATTTTGATGAGTGTTTAGATGTAGCATGTAACCCCTTTTCTGACCCGGTGATTGATTAATTGTTTGCGCTTCCGCTTTTTCCTTCTCTTCCAAGAGTCTTATTTTGTTTTATTTTCTGACATAGCCATACTAGAGCTAGTTATTGTGCAGCACCAGTTGTACTTTGAATCACACCATCTATTTTACCATATAATGTAATGAAAAATGGGGGAAAAATGTCTCAAGTGGTGTGAAAAAATTATTCTGCCATCATTTTTTTAAATTTTGTTTTATAGAGTATAGTGTGATAACGAAAACATGGAAACAGGATTCTCCAGATCTGTACGATTACTGCAGTAACAATGTTGTAATTTTATTTTTTATGGATTAGGCCTGTTTCACAGTTACGTTTTCTAGCGTCAGTCAAAATCCGTCAGCGGAAAAAAATGGATCCGACGGATTTGCCTGGCGGATCTGTCTTTTTCCCCATAGACTTGTATTAGCGACGGATTGTGACGGATGGCCTTCCGTTTTGTCCGCCGTGCGACGGATCCGTCATAAAATACCTGTCCATCGGCCAGAAAAAACGTCCAGAAGAACGTTTTTTGTCTGTGTAGAAAAGACGGACGGTGATGGATTCGTCGCCGTCCGTTGTCTGGTAGAATGGATGCCTATTGGCGACGGATCCGTCGCCGTCCGTCACATGGCGGAATCCAGTGACGGATGCTGCAACAAATCCGTAAAAAAGACTGATCTGGTGCATCAGTTTTTTGCAATCAGCAGTGGATCCGTTTTTTTCACAATTTGACGGATTGAGACTGATTCCAAAAGACTGAAGTGTGGAACAGGCCTTAGTATGCAAGGAGTTTGACAGTTGCATGTTTTGTTAGGGTGCCTGACCTTGTAAGACCTGGGCTACACTGACTTTAGCCGCGACACGTGTCCCATGGCAAAGATCACTATGTGCTGTTACTATGGTGCATCACAGCGTAATTCAGGTGAATGGCGGTCGCATTACAACCCCAAGGATACCACAAGAGGAAAGTCACAAAAAGGCTGACTTGCGCTATGTGCACGACGAGTTGTACTTTTGAACGACACCATTTGTTCTGTACTAGAAAAATGGGAAAAAAATTCCAAGTGCGGTGAAATTGCAAAAAAAGTGAATTCCCACTCTTGTTTTTTGTTTGGCTTTTATGCTAGGTTCACTAAATGCTAAAACTGACCTGCCGTTATGATTCTCCAGGTCATTACAAGTTCATAGACACCAAACATTTCTAGGTTCTCTTTTATCTAAGGCTACTTTCACACTAGCGTCGTGTGACGTACGTCGCAATGCGCCATTTTGGAGAAAAAACGCATCCTGCAAAGTTGTCCGCAGGATGCGTTTTTTCTCCATAGACTTGCATTAGCGACGCATTGCGACGTATGGCCACACGTCGCATGCGTCGTGTTTTGGCGGCCGCGACGCACACAAAAACGTTACATGTAACTTTTTTGTGCGTCGTGTCCGCCATTTTCGACCGCGCATGCGGATCCTTTTTTTTTAGAAAACGGCGGATCTTGACTGATTTGAAAAAACTGATGTGTGAAACAGGCCTAAGCAGTAAAAATGCAGCAAAGATGCAAATCTTTTTACAGCTGTGTTTTTGCTGCAGATTTGACTGACTCAATTGAAGTCAATGAGTCAAAAACACACTGTAGAAACGCAAAAAGAATTGACATGCTGCGGAAAATAAAACGCAGCAAATACGGACAGAAATTTCCTGATCATGTGCACAACACTTCAGGATTGTCATTGAATTACCTTGCAATAAGTATTCCATTGCGTTTTTGGACCATTTAGGCTAGTTTCATGCTAGCATTTCACTGACCTGCGTCGGTCTGTGCACGGCCGCCGCTAAGCTCCGCCTATGGGCGCATAACGCTGCATGCGACCTGCGTACCCTACCTGTGCCAAACGCACAGTGTTGCATTTTGGTGCGCTCGGCGCACCGTTGAAAGGACGCATGCGCCGACAAACGCACGGCCTGCGTACCCACTGCTAAAAATGGGGTACACAGGTCGCATGCAGTGTCATGTGCCCATAGTCGGAGCGGCCAGGGGGCGGAGCTTAGCGGCGGCCGTGCGCAGACCGACGCAGGTCAGTAAAACGTTAAAAAAACGCGAAAACGCATCGTGTGCACATAGCCATTGACTTCTGCTTGTCGCGGTACTCAATGTCACTGCATTAGGGTACATTCCCACGTTCAGGATCTGCTGTGGTTTTGACGCTGCATAACGTCCGCACCTATTATGCAAACTAGCAGATGCGTATTTACCTTTTTTACACATGCGGGAAGGTGCCATGATTTTAATTTTTAAAATTTTGTTTAAATGCAGATTGCACATTTTCTGTTAGTACAATAAACCTCATTTGAATCCAGAAATATAACTGAGTCCATCAGTTATTAGATATATGAAACTGAAATAGCTATTGCAAAAAAACAAAATTGTTACAAAGAATTAAGGTTAACATTAATAGGGGTGCCCAAACTTTAACATATGACTGTATAATCAATCTTTAATACAAAACTAATTTATATTTTTTCTATTTAGCTGACATTTTAATTAGTGGGGGTGTCTAAGGCCGGTTTCACACTAGCGCTTTTTCAGCGCGCGCACGGCCGGGGGTAGCTCCACCCCCGAGCCGGCTCTCTGCCCGGCGTGCCCGCCCCTTCCTTGTAGCGCCGCCACCTAGCGGACAGCGGCGCCTTCGATCGGCGCACCCTATCTTTAGCATAGGGTGCGCCGATCGTGCGCAGGCCGTGCGCTAGTTGCGCTTTGACCTGAGCTGCGCACTTTTGACGGTGCGCCGTGCGCGCCAAAATCCGAAAAGTTTGATTTTGGCGCGCACGGCGCACCGTCAAAAGTGCGCAGCGCAGGTCAAAGCGCAACTAGCACACGGCCTGCGCACGATCGGCGCACCCTATGCTAAAGATAGGGTGCGCCGATCGCAGGCGCCGCTGTCCGCTAGGAGGCGGCGCTACAAGGAAGGGGCGGGCACGCCGGGCAGAGAGCCGGCTCGGGGGCGGAGCTACCCCCGGCCGTGCGCGCGCTGAAAAAGCGCTAGTGTGAAACCGGCCTAACCATGACGCTTGCACATCTCACTTACGGCAGCCACGGGCATAAAAGAGCCTGCGGTCGAACAGCGACTACATCTCTAGCATTGAGGCCGCTTCACCTGCTGATTAGCTGTGATCTAGGCATGCGCCCTGGGCTGTCCAGGTCACAGCTGTGGGAGGAGATTGCGGCCATTTTGTTGTACCTCGGAGCGTAAGCTGTGGGCTTCATTTTCCCGTCATCGCACGCACTGGACAGTGCGATGACAGGACCTGCATGGGGAAGAAGATGCCAGGGAGGGGAGGTCCGTCTGGGGTGAGTGTCTGCAGTGCCTCTCCTCACCGACCTGTTCAGAGCACAGCAGAGAGATCATCACACTGTTGTGCTCTGTGCACACTGTGTTTGAGTACGCATTTGTATTTTCCTGTGTGTTTGATCGTGCATGTGTATTATCCTGTGTGTGAGCTGCATGTGTCTTATCCTGTGTGTGTGTGCGTGCATGTGTATTTTTCTGTTTGTGTGAGCGAGCATGTATATGTATCTTCCTGTGTGTGAGCATGCAGGTGTATTTTCCTGTGTGAGTGTGCATTTGTATTTTCCTGTGTGAACCTGCATGTGTGAGCATACATGTGTATTTTGGTATGTGAACATGCATGTGTATTTTCCTGTATAATCGTGCTTGTGTATTTTCCTGTGTGTGAACGGGTATGTGTATTTTTCCTGTGTGTGAGCGTGTATGTGTATTTTTCTGTGGGAGCGTACATGTGTATTTTCATGTGTATGCGCGTGCATGTGTAATTTCCTGTGTGTGTGAACATGCATTTGTATTTTACTATATAAAGTAGAAGAGATCAGATGATCGCAGCAGTAAGAAATACGGAATAAAGGTTAAAGATACAGTGGGTACGGAAAGTATCCAGACCCCTTTAAACTTTTCACTCTTTGTTTCATTTCAACCATTTGGTAAATTCAAAAAAGTTCATTTTTTCTCATTAATGTGTCTGCACCCCATCTTGACTGAAAAAAAACAAATGTAGAAATTTTTGCAAATTTATTAAAAAGAAAAGCTGAAATATCACATGTTCATAAGTATTCAGACCCTTTGCTCAGCATTGAGTAGAAGCACCCTTTTGAGCTAGTACAGCCATGAGTCGTCTTAGGAATGATGGAACAAGTTTTACACACCTGGGTCCCCGATTCAAGTGAGTGGGTCCTAGTACAGTTCTGGTACCTGAACCCGAACTTTTTATAACTATTCAGCTGGACCCTTACATCCAGGCGTCTGCCCACCTCTATAAGGCCGGGGTCACACTAACCGAATACGGTCAGTATTTTACATGCGTAATACGGATGAATGGCCCCTAAACAGTGCTCCGTATGTCATCCGTAATCAAGGTGTGGTCGCGTATTTTGCGCATGTCTGCATCCGTATGGTGAGATTTTCTCGCAGGCTTGCAAAATTGTCATATAATGGAACCCTATGACAGGGTTTCTAACAGAAACCAAAGAATAGATATAGACACATAGAATGCATATATATAAATATACACTCACTGGCCACTTTATTAGGTACACCTGTCTAACTGTGTGTTAAGACTTAATTTCTAATCAGCCAATCACATGGCGGCAACTCAGTGCATTTAGGCATGTAGACATGGTCAAGACAATCTACTGCAGTTCAAACCGAGCATCAGTATGGGGAAGAAAGGTGATTTGAGTGCCTTTGAACGTGGCATGATTGTTGGTGCCAGAAGGGCTGGTCTGAGAATTTCAGAAACTGCTGATCTACTGGGATTTTCACGCACAACCATCTCTAGGGTTTACAGAGAATGGTCCGAAAAAGAAAAAAAATCCAGTGAGCGGCAGTTCTGTGGCCGGAAATGCCATGTTGATGCCAGAGGTCAGAGGAGAATGGGCAGACTGGTTCGAGCTGATAGAAAGGCAACAGTGACTCAAATTGCCACCCGTTACAACCAAGGTAGGCAGAAGAGCATCTCTGAACGCACAGTGCGTCGAACTTTGAGGCAGATGGGCTACAGCAGCAGAAGACCACACTGGGTACCACTCCTCTCAGCTAAGAACAGGAAACTGAGGCTACAATTTGCACAAGCTCATCGAAATTGGACAGTAGAAGATTGGAAAAACGTTGCCTGGTCTGATGAGTCTCGATTTCTGCTGCGACATTCGGATGGTAGGGTCAGAATTTGGCGTAAACAACATGAAAGCATGGATCCATCCTGCCTTGTATCAACGGTTCAGGCTGGTGGTGGTGGTGTCATGGTGTGGGGAATTTTTTCTGGGCACTCTTTGGGCCCCTTGGTACCAATTGAGCATCGTTGCAACGCCACAGCCTACCTGAGTATTGTTGCTGACCATGTCCATCCCTTTATGACCACAATGTACCCAACATCTGATGGCTACTTTCAGCAGGATAATGCGCCATGTCATAAAGCTCGAATCATCTCAGATTGGTTTCTTGAACATGACAATGAGTTTACTGTACTCAAATGGCCTCCTCAGTCACCAGATCTCAATCCAATAGAGCATCTTTGGGATGTGGTGGAACGGGAGATTCGCATCAGGGATGTGCAGCCGACAAATCTGCGCCAACTGTGTGATGCCATCATGTCAATATGGTCCAAAATCTCTGAGGAATGCTTCCAGCACCTTGTTGAATCTCTGCCACGAAGAATTGAGGCAGTTCTGAAGGCAAAAGGGGGTCCAACCCCTTACTAGCATGGTGTACCTAATAAAGTGGCCAGTGAGTGTATATATGCATTCTATGTGTCTATATCTATTCTTTCGTTTCTTTATTAAACCTGTCAGGGTGAGTTTACTGTATAGCGCACTGAATTGCCGGCTTTGCTAAAAGACACCGGGTGCGTATTTCTCGCAAGTCACATGTGTGGTCCGTGTGTAATCCGTATTTTTTGCGCACCCATAGACTTGCGTTGGCGTACTACGGGCGTAGTAAGCTGACAAACGCAGCATGCTGCGATTGGCACGGAGCGTAGAATACGGATGAGAAATATACGGCTGGTGCGAGGGACCCCATAGAGAATCATTGGTCCGTGTCTAATGCGTGCTTTTAGCGCCTCTCACTCGGCCGAATTCCTCGCCAGTGTGACCCCGGCCTTAAAGTATGAAAAGTGATTTTTGCAATAAATACTGGGACATTTTGCTTGAGAGAAACATGTTAGTGATGCTGTGTGCAATATGCTAATGACCCTTGGCTCACACCAGAGCAGGAGCCGAGCGAGTATCAATGCTATTGTGCTCTGATCCTCTCGCACAGAGAGGATTGGAGCACAGCTTCGGAGGAGGCGGAGAAATTAATTTCTCCATCTCTGCTGTCGGCGTATATCGCACTGCACTCGGGTGATATCAGGGTGCTGTGCATTGTCACTCACACCCATAGACTTGTGTATGAGTGAGCCGAGTCATGCTGCGATTGATCTCGCATGCCGATATAGCATGCGAAAATAATTGCAGATCTGAGCTTTCCCTAGAGTTACACTGGGCTGAGAGCTATGCGATGTTTTCTCGCATAGCACTTGGCCGTGTTGTACAGTAGTGTGACTCCGACCTACTACAAGTTTACAAATCATGGCCATTTCCAGTACGTTACTGTAACCACAGATTAATTACTAACCATACAGAAATTAATAGGCTGCAGATATCAAATCCTCAGCATTGTTCAATTTGACCTGCGGTCACAAGGCTGTGGACTAGTCTGTGTCCATTTTTGTGGAGTTGGAGTTGGTTGTAAAAGGAACAGACTCCTAAAATACATAACAAATTGAGTTGTGCTGTAAATGTTTCATAAGAATTTGGGAAAGATATTAAATGTTCTTTTCCTGATCTAAGGCTTTTAGTTGAGATGAATCTGTGCTGCACTTTATGTACAGGCTCAGTAGTGACCAGTGCTGTGGGGTCAGAGGTATGAAATGTCCTATAAATGTCTGTTCTGTTCCTGATCTAAGGATCTGGGCTTTTAGTGGAGATGAATATGTGCTGCACTTTATGTACAGGCTCAGTAGTGACCAGTGCTGTGGAGTTATGAAACGTCCTATAAATGTCTGTTCTGTTCCTGATCTAAGGATCTGGGCTTTTAGTGGAGATGAATATGTGCTGCACTTTATGTACAGGCTCAGTAGTGACCAGTGCTGTGGAGTTATGAAACGTCCTATAAATGTCTGTTCTGTTCCTGATCTAAGGATCTGGGCTTTTAGTGGAGATGAATCTGTGCTGCACTTTATGTATAGGCTCAGTAGTGACCAGTGCTGTGGAGTTATGAAACGTCCGATAAATGTCTGTTCTGTTCCTGATCTAAGGACCTGGGCTTTTAGCTGAGATGAATCTGTGGCTGTCCTTTATGTACAGGCTCAGTAGTGAGGCAATGCTTTGGGGTTGGGAGTCTGGCAAATTGAGTTGTCTGTGGTTTGGTTACGGACTCCACAGCCCTGACTGTGGATTTTCTCAATGGCTTTTGGAAGAGATTTTGTAACATCTCATTCTCAATGCAAGTATTGTATTATGCAACTACTTCTGGATGTAAAATCTGCACTAATTACTACCTGAGTGAACATATCTTTGCCCTTCATATCCATGCTCTCCAACTCAGAAGAATCCACCCATGTATGAGTAAATTCCCTACCTAACCAGCCCTGTATAACGTTGTTCAGTTAAATAAATGTTTTAAAAAAACATAATGTCTCCATTTCTTATCCTAATTAGGGCTTTGACTAGTCGATGAGGCATTAATTTCCCCAGACTAGTTATCCCTTTCTCCATGGTATCACGAGCTGGCGTCATCACCAGCCCATGCAAATCTTTCATATGCGTGCCGCTCATTTAGGCTGCACCTCTGTAGCTGGGTATATGCTTCCCGGTTTCAGAATCGTATTGTGAATGACCAGAAGAAGGCATCTTCTGAAGTTCCAGTCATGTGCAGTGTGCATCTGAAGCCTAAAAGCCTACACTCAGCTAGAGATCCGCAGTGATGCTGGCGAAATGAGTGGCGCACATGTGCAAGATGTGCATGAGTTGGCAATGACTCTGTGATCTTTCCCGGCACCTGCGCACTGCACATTTTTGCCAGAGAAGTGTGTGTGTGTGTGAGTGTATATATATAATATGTGTGTGTGTATTTATAATATATATCTGTGTGTTTTGAGGAATATTTTGTTTGAAAATGATGTGTAATGACAGAATTGCTGTATGTGAAAGCTCATGTTAAAATCGCATTACAATCGCAATGCATTCGGATGTAAATCAGATGCTAGGTGTGAGAAATCGGATTGTATTCGCATGATACTCACATTACACTCCTGCGACTCTCAGTAGGGGGACTCAGACCGATTTTTCATACGGTAAGTGTGACCCCGGCCTTGGGCTGATGTGGTGATTTTAATTACAGCAGGTTCCTACCTACCCATAAATGCAGTCATTACTGAGAGAGGTGTCACATTCACCCAGGAATTCAGACATCAGCCTAAGGCCGGAGTCACACTTGCGAGTGTGATGCGGGAAACTCGTGCAAGTCTCTCGCATCAATACCCAGCACTGCCGCCGGCACTCGGGACCAGAGTCTGCGGCTGCACAGAATATGCAGCTGCACACTCCTAAGTGCCAGCAGCAGTGCCGGGTATTGATGTGAGAGACTCCCGCGAGTTTCTCGCATCACACTCGCAAGTGTGACCCCGGCCTAAGAGATGTAATCATATAGATGGGGAGGGACACATTAGTCTTATGAGACCACCTCGACGTTGGTCGATTGGCAGACATGATTTGGCCAAATTGTGCAAAACGTCTTATTCGTTTTTTGTCAGTAGTTTATAGATTGAAAGAGCAATTTACATTTTACTCAAAAATTATACCTATAAAGAGAAAAATCAGACAAACTGAAAATTTTGCAGAGGTCTCTTAATTTTTTACAAGAGCTGTGTATGTATGTGTGTGTATGTATGTATATATATACACTCACTGGCCACTTTATTAGGTACACCATGCTAGTAAGGGGTTGGACCCCCTTTTGCCTTCAGAACTGCCTCAATTCTTCGTGGCAGAGATTCAACAAGGTGCTGGAAGCATTCCTCAGAGATTTTGGACCATATTGACATGATGGCATCACACAGTTGGCGCAGATTTGTCGGCTGTACATCCCTGATGCGAATCTCCCGTTCCACCACATCCCAAAGATGCTCTATTGGATTGAGATCTGGTGACTGAGGAGGCCATTTGAGTACAGTAAACTCATTGTCATGTTCAAGAAACCAATCTGAGATGATTCAAGCTTTATGACATGGCGCATTATCCTGCTGAAAGTAGCCATCAGATGTTGGGTACATTGTGGTCATAAAGGGATGGACATGGTCAGCAACAATACTCAGGTAGGCTGTGGCGTTGCAACGATGCTCAATTGGTACCAAGGGGCCCAAAGAGTGCCCAGAAAAAATTCCCCACACCATGACACCACCACCACCAGCCTGAACCGTTGATACAAGGCAGGATGGATCCATGCTTTCATGTTGTTTACGCCAAATTCTGACCCTACCATCCGAATGTCGCAGCAGAAATCGAGACTCATCAGACCAGGCAACGTTTTTCCAATCTTCTACTGTCCAATTTCGATGAGCTTGTGCAAATTGTAGCCTCAGTTTCCTGTTCTTAGCTGAGAGGAGTGGTACCCAGTGTGGTCTTCTGCTGCTGTAGCCCATCTGCCTCAAAGTTCGACGCACTGTGCGTTCAGAGATGCTCTTCTGCCTACCTTGGTTGTAACGGGTGGCAATTTGAGTCACTGTTGCCTTTCTATCAGCTCGAACCAGTCTGCCCATTCTCCTCTGACCTCTGGCATCAACATGGCATTTCCGGCCACAGAACTGCCGCTCACTGGATTTTTTTTCTTTTTCGGACCATTCTCTGTAAACCCTAGAGATGGTTGTGCGTGAAAATCCCAGTAGATCAGCAGTTTCTGAAATTCTCAGACCAGCCCTTCTGGCACCAACAATCATGCCACGTTCAAAGGCACTCAAATCACCTTTCTTCCCCATACTGATGCTCGGTTTGAACTGCAGGAGATTGTCTTGACCATGTCTACATGCCTAAATGCACTGAGTTGCCGCCATGTGATTGGCTGATTAGAAATTAAGTCTTAACACACAGTTGGACAGGTGTACCTAATAAAGTGGCCAGTGAGTGTATATATATATATATAGTGTGTGTGTATATATATATTAGATAAATAATATAGATAGATTAAATTTTAAAAAAAAAATCATGATTATTTCACAAAATAACCCCCCCCCCTCAAAAAAAAAAGAAATTCATGAATTGCTGGTTTTTGTTCATTCTGCCTCCTGAAAATCAGAATGAAAAGCGATCAAAAAATGTCATGTGCCCGAAAATGGTACCAATTAAAACGTCAACTCGTCCTGCAAAAAACAAGACCTCACATGACTCTGCGGACCAAAATATGGAAAAATTATAGCTCTCAATATATGGTGATGCAAAAACTATTTTTTGCAATAAAAAGCGTCTTTTAGTGTGTGACAGAAGCCAAACAGAAAAACCCGCTATAACGCCTCTTTCACACGTCCTGATATTTCCAGAGATATTAGTGTCCGTGTGTGTAATACTTGTGTCACGTGTGGCATGCGTATGCCGCATCAGTACTACGAGGACGGTTGTCAGGGAAGAAGCCTTAAGGCCCTTTTACATTTAGCGATGCACCAGCGATCCCGACAACGATACGACCCGGTCAGGATCGCTGGTGCATCGCTAAATGATCGCTAGTGAGCTGTCACACAGGCAGACCTCACAGCGATGCAGCGCACGATACTCACCTTTCACACACAGCGATGAAGACGTCCTCCCGCCCGCCTCCAGGCGTCGCGCTCGTCGTCACAGCAGGAAGCCCCAGCAGGAAGCGCCCGACGAGAAATGGAGCCGGACATTCTCGCGCGATCAGCGATGGACAGCGGGGGAGCCGGTCGGAGGTAAGTAAACCTGTGTAAAACCCCCTTTAGAGTAAGCGCTGTTCGCTCTCATCATTCTCCCCTGCTCTGCCGGTGATCGGCACAAGCAAGGGATAATGATGAGAGCCGTGTTCAGCACCCGGTGCCGGGGAACAGCACTTACTGTAACGCTTCTTCCCCGACTCCAGTGCGTGTCACATGGATGACATCCATGTGTTATGTGTATACACGTGTGCTGGATGTTTTGTGGCCTGTGCTGACATAAAAGAACAGACATGTCAGCGTGTTTTGCCCATGGACACACGGTCTGTGGAAACACACTGACATGTACACAGACCCATTCACTTGAATAGGCAAATAGCGCTCCGTCCCTCCCAAGTTTCTCCGCATGGCTGCCCAATGGTATAAAATTCTGTGACACACCCATGGTGTCAATATGATCACTGCATCCCTAGATGAATTCATTGAAAGGTGTAGTTCGTAAAATGGGGTCACTTATGGGGGGTTCGGTTGTTTTGGCACCTCATGGGCTCTTTCAGTGCGTCATGGCACCTGCAAACCATAAGGCTGAGTTCACACGTGGCGTATTTTTCGCGTTTCCGTGGCGGTTTTAACCGCGCGATTTTGCCGCGAAAACGCGAAAAATAAGCATCCATGCATTCCTATGGGATTCCGCAATGCTGTGCTAATGCTGCGGTTTTTACCGCGGCAGAATCGCTTTGCGGTAAAAAACGCAGCATGCTCATTAATTTGCGGAATCGCGGCAATCCCGCACCCATAGGAATGCATTGTTCCGCTTACTTCCCGCATGTGGCTGTGCACACCATGCGGAAAGTAAGCAGAACAATTGCGGATGGTACCCACGGTCCGGAGGAGAGGAGACTGTCCTCCGGGCTTTGGGTACTATATCCCTGTAAAAAATAGAATTTAAAAAATATTGTTATTCTCACCTTCCGACGTCCCGCGCAGCATTCCCGCCTCTCTCCACGCTCCCGGTCCCAGTAATCCTTTGAGAAAATGCCCGCGATGGCGTCCGTTCTCGCGGGATCGTGAAGTCTTGTGGTCATTTGCGCGACGTCATCGCGAATTACAGCGAGACATCGCGATCCCGCGAGAACGGACGCCATCGCGGGCATTTTTGCAAAGGATTACTAGGAACGGATGCGCGGGACGTCGGAAGGTGAGAATAACACCATTTTTAATTTTTTTTTACATTCTATCTTTTACTACTGATGCCGCATAGGCGGCCTCAGTAGTAAAAAGTTGGTCACACTCGTCAAACACTATGTTTGAGGAGTGTGACCAACCTGTCAATCAGTTCTCCAAGCGATGCTACAGATCGCTTGGAAAACGCTAGCATTCTGCAAGCTAAATACGCTTGCAAAATGCTAGTTTTTCTGCGGGAAAATCGCGGGACTTTAAAATGCGATTTTCCCGCGGAATGGAATTCCGGAATTCTCTAGGTAATTTCCGCGAGAGTTCCGGTACGTGTGCACTTAGCCTAACAGTAAAATCTGGCTCTCCTTCCCTTCTGAGCTCTGCCATGTGCCCAAAACAGTGGTTTTCCCCCACATATGGGGTATCAGTGTACTCAGGACAAATTGCACAATAACTCTTGGGGTCCAGTTTCTTCTGTTACCCTTGGGAAAATAAAATATTGGGGGCAAAAAGATCATTTTTATGACTTTATTTTTATGGCTCTACATTCTAAACGTCTGTGAAGTACTTGGGGGTTCAAAGTGCTCACCACACATTTAGATAGGTTCCTTAGGGGGGTCTAGTTTCTAAAATAGTGTCACTTATGGGGAATTTCCACTGTTTAGGCACATCAGGGGCTCTCCAAACGCGACATGGAGTCTGATCTTAATTCCAGCAATTTTGCGTTGAAAAAGTAAAACAGCGCTACTTCCCTTCCGAGCTCTGCCGTGTGCGCAAACAGTGGTTTACCCCCACATGTGGGGTATCAGCGTACTCCGGACAAATTGCACAGCAACCTGTGGGGTCCAACTTCTCCTGTTACCCTTAATTAACCCCTTAAGCCCCAAGAGTGGTTTGCACGTTAATGAACGGGCCATTTTTTACAATTCTGACCACTGTCCCTTTATGAGGTCATAACTCTGGAACACTTCAACGGATCTAGGCGATTCTGAGATTGTTTTTTCGTGACATATTGTACTTCATGTTAGTGGTAAAATTTCATTCATATAACTTGCAATTTTCCAACTTTGAATTTTTATGCCCTTAAAATAGAGAAATATGTGACACAAAGTAATTACTAAATAATATTTCCCACATGTCTACTTTACATCAGCACAATTTTGGAAACAAAATTTTTTTTTTTTTATTAGGAAGTTATAAGGGTTCAAAGTTGACCAGCGACTTCTCATTTTTACAACAAAATTTACAAAACCATTTTTTTTTTAGGGACCACCTCACATTCAAAGTCAGTTTGAGTGGTCTATATTGCAGAAAATACCCAAAAGTGACACCATTCTAAAAACTGCACCCCTCAAGCTACTCAAAACTACATTCAAGAAGATTATTAACCCTTCAGGTGTTTCACAGGAGCAGAAGCAACGTGGAAGGAAAAAATGAACATTTAACTTTTTAGTCACAAAAATGATATTTTAGCAACATTTTTTTTATTTTCCCAAGGGTAACAGGAGAAATTGGACCCCAAAAGTTGTTGTCCAATTTGTCCTGAGTACGCTGATACCCCATATGTGGGGAGGAACCACTGTTTTAGCGCATGGCAGGGTTCAGAAGGGAAGGGCACGTTTGACTTTTTCAACCTAAAATTGGCTGAAATTGAGATCGGACGCCATGTTCCGTTTGCAGAGCCTATGCTGTGCCTAAACAGTGGAAACCCCCCACAAGTGATCCCATTTTGGAAATGTCCCCCTAAGGAACTCATCTAGATGTGTGGTGAGCACTTTGAAACCCCCAAGGGCTTCACGGAAGTTTATAACACCCGGGCGTAAAAATAAAAAATCATATTTTTTCCACAAACACGATCGTTTAGTCACCAATTTGGTATTTTCCCAAGGGTATCAGGAGAAATTGGACCCCAAAAGTTGTTGTCCAATTTGTCCTGAGTGCGCTGATACCCCATATGTGGGGGAGAAACACTGTTTGGGCACACGGCAGGGCTCGAAAGGGAAGCAATGACGTTTTGGAATGCAGACTTTGATTGAATGGTCTGCGGGCGTCATGTTCCGTTTGCAGAGCCCCTGATGTACCTAAACAGTAGAAACCCCCCAGAAGTGACCCCATTTTGGAAACTAGATCCCCTAAGGAACTTATCTAGATGTGTGGTGAGCACTTTGAACCCCCAAGTGTTTCACTAAAGATTATAATGCCCAGGCGTGAAAATATAAAATCCTATTTTGTTTCCACATAAATTATTTTTAGTCCCCAATTTTTAATTTTCCCAAGAGTAACAGGAGAAATTGGACCCCCAAAGACGTTGTCCAATTTGACCTGAGTACGCTGGTACACATGTGGGAAAAAACTGTTTAGGCACATGTCGGGGCTCGAAAGGGAAGTAGTGACGTTTTGGAATGCAGAATTTGATGGGTCTGCTGGCGTCATGTTCCGTTTGCAGAGCCCCTGATGTGCCTAAACAGGAGAAAAACCCACATGAGACATCATTTTGTATACTGGACCCCCAAAGAACAAATCTAGATGTGCCCCCAACTACACTAATGTAAATTAGTAGTGCATGGAGGTGTACAATTTGAAGCAATCCTTCATACACAGGCCAGGTTTTTCGGGGCAGGTGTCGCACCGGTAAATGGTGTCCTTGCGTATTCCCTTTTTGTAACACACTCGGCACCTTTTTTGCGGCTTACCTTTTCAACCAGTTGGCGGGACCACCCCCGGAAAATGCTGACCTGGTACGATACGAGCACCTTCAGTTCTGGAAGTACTGGGACTCGCTCCTTCCTGAGCGCCAAACATCAGGGCCTTAACCACTACCTCCTGGAAATGAAGGTACGACGTATTGGTGGGGTGTGCACATTGTGACAGCAGGAATGCGTTGAGCATTGCCATTTGTACGATGTGCGCGGCCAGCTTTTTGTACCACGCCCTTGCCTTTCTGAGAGCATTGTACGGTTGGAGGTATTGATCGGAGAGATCAACGCCCCCCATGTTTTTGTTGTACCCCACTACACAGGTTGGTTTTCTGACCTGTGTGGAGGTACCCCGTACAGTGCAGAGGGTGCTGCCATCACCGTGTATGGTGGTCAAGAGATGGACATCCCTCTTGTCCTTGTACTTGACCACCAGCAGGTGGTCGCTACATTGGGCTCTGCTCTCACCTTTTCTGAGCATCTGCCCAAGTAGCGTCTTCGGAAGGCCTCTCTGATTTTTGCGGACAGTACCGTATGCTGCGGTACCTCGCGCAGAGAGGGATTTGTAGAGTGGGATGCTGGTATAAAAGTTATCAGTGTAGAGGTGATAACCTTTATCCAGCAGTGGGTGAATTAAATCCCACACAATTTTCCCACTCACTCCCAGGACAGGGGGACACTCAGGGGGTTCAGTCCTGGTGTCCTTTCCTTCGTAGACTCTAAACCTGTGAGTGTACCCTGAGGTACTCTCACAAAGTTTGTAGAGTTTGATTCCGTCCCTGGCCCTCTTACTGGGCAGGTATTGACGGAATCCGAGCCTTCCCTTGAAATGGACCAAGGACTCATCCACGCTGATGATCCTTTGGGGCACGTACACTTCAGCAAACTTTTTGTTGAAGTGTTCAATGACCGGCCGAACTTTGAACAGACGGTCAAAGTTGGGGTCATCTCGTGCGGGACACAGTGCATTATCGGTATAATGCAGAAACTTGTGGATGGCCTCAAAACGCGTCCGGACCATGACCGAATATCCGGCTTCTTCAGTATCCCCATGTGGAGGACCAGGCCCCAAAACTGCATCATTTCAACTGCGTCCACAGGAGACCAGTTGGAATATGTTGAAATCGGGTTTTCCGCCAAAAATTGACGAGCGTACAAATTAGTTTGCTCCACCATGAGGTTAACAAAATCCTCAGAGAAAAAAAAGACTTTGAAAAAGTTTTTCTGTGAGGCCGGTGGTGTCAAACTTGATTCCTGATTCTGCCACAAAATCAGGAATCAGTGGCTCGTAATTTTCGGGGGGGGGGGCGAAGTCCATACAGGGTCTACTGAATCAGCTTCGGGCATGGTGGGCACTGCCTCATCTTCTGTCCTGGAGCGTCTGCGTGGCGGTTCCGCAGGACCCGAGGAGGAAGATGAGGAGGGGGAAGAGGATGAAGAATCCGAAAAATAAAGAAAAGTCGGATCGTCATCCTCGCTATCAGTGTCGGAGGCAAGGTAAGAATATGCCTCCTCCATTGAATAGCGCTGTTGGGACGAACGCGATGGGCGGGACATTTTTTGTGAAAGTGATGCTTGGGTGTACTTTATTTACAACTATGTGTAGGTGTGGGGGGCTAGTGATTGGTGCACACTATCCTGTAAAGAAAAAGCTAAAAGGAAATGGGGAGAAAAATAAATGTGAAAGGAAAAGTCTAAAACAGCAGGCCCTAGCTCTGATAAGTGAACGGCGTCACTTATCAAAGTTCAGTGGCGGCTGCTGGGTGTGCGTAAAGGTGTGGTGCAAGGGGGGCTGAAAACAAGGAAATCAGCAGGCACAAGCTCTGATAAGTGAACTGTCACTTATCACAGTTTGGCGGCTGTGCGATGCGAATAAGGCGTTGGCGCTAAGGCTAGTTTCACACTTGCTTTTTTTTGCAGCGCGTTTTTCCCGCAAAAAAACGCATTAAAAAAACGCATACAAATGCATACAAACGCTGCGTTTTTTTCAAGCATTTCTATGCGCATGCAGGAAAAAAACGCAGCGTTTTTGTGCGTTTGTATGCGTTTTTTGTGCGTTTGCGTTTTTTTTTACAGATTTTGGAAAAACCCCACAAAAAAGAAAAAACAACCATTCAACAACACACAAGACCAATGGGACTTCATTGTGGGTGTGGTATGTTAATATATAGACCCTGTCTACAGTATTCTTCACATTTGCTTGATTCTTCTCGTGACCATGGATCTGCGCTGGAAGAGTTTTCACTTCAACTTGGATTTGGACATCGCGATGGCTCAGGCGTATGCAGTTGCTTGCCATGAACAAAGGAAGAGAGAGAGGCAGCGAAGACGGCGGCGTATGTGGATACATCCGATTGTTGAACTCCGGGAGAGCCGTGGGGCATACCACACCCTCTACAGCGAGCTCCAGTCAAACCCGGAGAAATTTACAGATTATATCCGGATGTCCCACGAAAGTTTCATGGATTTGCTTGCTCGTGTACAACAATCCATCCGGAGACAGGACACACAGCTCCGTCGTGCGATTCCTCCTGAGGAACGGCTACTGGTGACATTACGGTATGTTTTAAAAACCAAGGGGTGCGGTCTGATGTTTTTTTTTTAAATTTAGTATTCAAAACCTTGGGTAATTAGTTTTCGTGAATGTACTAATATTTTATTTTATAGTTTTTTAAAATAATATACATAAATATTAATTTTACTTCTTTGTCTGTTCACAGATTCCTGGCGACTGGAGAAACCCTATCTTCACTACACTTCCAGTACCGTATTGGAATCTCTACCTTGTCTGGAATTGTTGCTGACACCTGCCGGGCTCTCTGGAATGTTCTTTGTCCAGAATTTATGCCCCTGCCCACCGCTGAAAAGTGGATGGAAATTGCTGACAAATTCTGGACAGTATGCAATTTTCCCAACTGTTTGGGAGCTGTTGATGGTAAACACATACGGATCATCAAACCCCAAAGAACGGGATCTGAGTACTATAATTACAAAAAGTACTTTTCAATAGTACTCATGGCGATTGCGGATGCCGGATGTATGTTTGTAGCAGTGCACATTGGAGCATTTGGCCGTGGTAATGACTCACAGGCTTTTAAAAACTCAGACATGGGCGGGCCGGAGGTTGTATGGCAACCAATTTAATTTCCCTATGCCACGGCCTCTTCCTCACACCGAAGCTCCGCCACTGCCCTTTGTAATGGTTGGCGATGAGGCTTTTCAAATGTGCGGAAACTTACTGAAACCCTACTCCAGCCGGGACTTGGACCACACCAAAAAAATATTTAATTACAGGCTGACCAGGGCCAGAAGAACTGTCGAGTGTGCTTTTGGGATTCTTGTCTCCAGATGGCGAATTCTGGGCACGGCCATTAATCTTAAACTTGAAACAGTCGATGAGGTGGTGAAGGCCTGTGTGGTTCTACATAACTTTGTGTTGGCTAAAGAGCACCCGACCTTTGAACTGGACGATGATGCTCCTAACCCATTGCCTGAATTCACTCAGCATACTCTCAGGTCATCCGTTGAAGTTGGCCAAATGAGGGACCAATTTGCGGCCTACTTTATTTCTGATGTAGGACGGGTGCACTGGCAAGATGAAATGGTGTAATGTTTTTGTTTGTTTATGGTAATAAAAAACCTTATTTGATACCATTACTGAGTGCACTATATTTTTTAAACTCCAATTAAATAAAAATATATTGGAACGAGCAAAGCTGCAGGCCATGAATCAGGAAACCAATTTTTTTCAAGAGAAAATTGTGCAACTAGTTGAAAAAAAAGTATGTGATTTTCTCAAAACACAACCCTCAAAACCCAACCCCAATGAAAGTCCATGGGGAATACAAGTCAGCATTGAGTGGATGAATGTAATCTGCTCCATTCCAACTTACAAGTTATTACACTAGGCCTTGGAATGACTATACTAGGCCGTGGTATTTCAAATATGAGTATAGTAGGCCTTGGGCCTACTAGTATAGTCATATGTGAAATACCACGGCCTAGTATAGTCATACCAAGGCCTACTCGATTTTTGCCAACTAGGATCTTGTTTCACGAAAAACAAACTGTTGAAACTTGACAAGTTTCAACAGTTTGTTTTTCATGAAACCAGATTCTAGTTGGTAAAACTTATTACACTAGGCCTTGTAATGACTACACTAGGCCGTGGTAGTTCAAATATGAGTATAGTAGGCCTTGGGGCTAGTAGTATAGTAATATGTGAAATACCACGGCCTAGTATAGTCATACCAAGGCCTACTGTAATAACTCGATTTTTAACAACTAGCATCTTGTTTCACAAAAAACAAACTGGTGAAACTAGAACGAAACTTATTTTTTAGACAAGTTTCAACAGTTTGTTTTTCATGAAACCAGATTCGAGTTGGTAAAACTAGAGTTATTACACTAGGCCTTGGAATGACTACACTAGGCCGTGGTATTTCAAATATGAGTATAGTAGGCCTTGGGGCTAGTAGTATAGTAATATGTGAAATACCACGGCCTAGTATAGTAATACCAAGGCCTACTCGATTTTTACCAACTAGGATCTTGTTTCACGAAAAACAAACTGGTGAAACTTGACAAGTTTCAACAGTTTGTTTTTCATGAAACCAGATTCTAGTTGGTAAAACTTATTACACTAGGCCTTGTAATGACTACACTAGGCCGTGGTATTTCAAATATGAGTATAGTAGGCCTTGGGGCTAGTAGTATAGTAATATGTGAAATACCACGGCCTAGTATAGTCATACCAAGGCCTACTGTAATAACTCGATTTTTAACAACTAGCATCTTGTTTCACAAAAAACAAACTGGTGAAACTAGAAAGAAACTTATTTTTAAGACAAGTTTCAACAGTTTGTTTTTCATGAAACCAGATCCAAGTTGGTAAAACTCGAGTTATTACACTAGGCCTTGGTATGACTATACTAGTCCGTGTTATTTCACATATGACTATACTAGGCCTTGGGTTGGTTTTTAACATGTATTTACCCATCAGTGTGTGTGAGCGGCGCAAACAACATTAATGAAACTTTGTAATGGTGAACCACAAATGTAAATTTATTTTTAATCACAAAAATAAACCAAAAAATTATTTTTTCCGGCGTTTGGGGGCAGATGGTTTCAATTTGGGGGTGTGCAGGGAATATGCAACACTTGCAGTTGAAGACGGTGTTTGAGGGGAAGGGGCAACAATACTTGTGGGGGAAGGTAGTCCAGTTAAGGGAATTAAACTAGGAACACTTGGAGGAGAGGAAATCTGTTCAGGTACATTAGTTGTAATGGCATGTCGCCGTAGGCTTGTGTGCCTGGACCGACTTTGGCCCAATGCCCGCCTTGATAGATTTCGCCTTGAACTAGGGGCAAATATTGAATGTAGGTCCCCCGTCTGCTGGTGTGGCTGCTGCTGCTGCTGAGGTGGCTGCTGCTGCTGCTGAGGTGGCGGCTGCTGCTGAGGTGGCTGCTGCTGCTGCTGAGGTGGCTGCTGCTGCTGCTGAGGTGGCTGCTGCTGAGGTGGTTGCTGCTGCTGCTGAGGTGGCTGCTGCTGCTGCTGAGGTGGCTGCTGCTGCTGCTGAGGTGGCTGCTGCTGCTGCTGAGGTGGCTGCTGCTGAGGTGGCTGCTGCTGCTGAGGTGGCTGCTGCTGCTGCTCTTCGTTGTCAGTGCTCGTCCTTGCAGGAGGACTGGTGGCGGCAGTGATGGTCCAGGTTTGCAGAGTGGTGGTGGCAGGGCTACTACATGTTGTTGTAGCGGCAGGGCTGTTCCATGTTTGCCTAGTGGTGGCTGAGCTCCACGCATGCATGGGAGTGGCGGTGGTGCTCCAGACAGGAGCAGCGCTTGCCATGGTGGTGTCGGTGAAGTGACCAGCTGCACTCAGACTTGTGGTGGTGTAACGGTGGGTGTCCTGGCTTTGAATAGAGGTGTCCGTGCAGTGGTATGCAGCACAAGTCGGTAGTGAGGTGAAGCGAGTCAATGGTGGCACAGGTGGAAATGACACCACTGACTGCTGACCGTACCGATTATGCTGCATAGCCTGCAAGAAAGCATTGTTGCAGGCCTGCAGCACATTCAGCTGTTGCTCAGGACTAAGGTGTTCCGCCATGCCCTTTTCAATCTTACTAAAAAAATGGTGTGCTGGTCTGTTGAGGTCGGCCTCCAGACGGTCAAGGCGCTGTTCTACAGAATTGAAGCGGTGTTCAAAGTGGTTAAAACCACGTTCCATGAGTGCAAAACCGCTTTCAACTCTGTCGGACAGTGACTTGAGGCTGGAATTAAAGGCCTCGCTCAAATGCATAAACTCGGGCAAGACATTCTGGTCCAAGGCCCTCTGCCGCTGGCGGGTAGTGCCCGCATAACCAGTGGCAGAGACCTGGGACAGGGGAACACCTGATGGCCCAGCTTCCTGGTCACCAGCTGTGTGTGTGGTTGACCTGCAAGGTGCTTCCTGGCTGTCGGATGGCTGGGACGGGTCAGAGGACGTCCGAGGAAGGACCGCTCCAGGGCCAGGTTGCAGGGTGCTGCTCCAGGTGCTGTGGAAGAAAGGAAAATCATTACTACCATGCCTTTACAAGAAGCATCAGCTGTGGATTAGAAAAACACAGATTAATAAAAATAAAACCCCAAAATTTATAATACTTACGATCTCGTGGGATCCGTTCTTAGGAACTGCAACGCGTGATAGTGACGGTATCTAGTTCTGGTCCTTGACGCAGATCCACTGCGAACCTGGCCCTCAGCACGAACATCACTGTTGAAGCGGTCCTTGATCGAACGCCAACGTGTTCGGACTTTGTCCACTGTTGTTAAAAAAAAAAAACAGTGCCGTCAAGGACAACAGTCAATGCGGCACAATATAGCAATACAATACTCAAAGCAGTCACTGTAGACCCCGATGACACTGTTGGGTTTCCTGCTAGAATACACCTAGCACGAAACCCAACAGTGCCGTCAAGGACAACAGTCACTGCGGCACAATGTAGCAATACAATACTCAAAGCAGTCACTGTAGACCCCGATGACACTGTTGGGTTTCCTGCTAGAATACACCTAGCACGAAACCCAACAGTGCCGTCAAGGACAACAGTCACTGCGGCACAATGTAGCAATACAATACTCAAAGCAGTCACTGTAGACCCCGATGACACTGTTGGGTTTCCTGCTAGAATACACCTAGCACGAAACCCAACAGTGCCGTCAAGGACAACAGTCACTGCGGCACAATGTAGCAATACAATACTCAAAGCAGTCACTGTAGACCCCGATGACACTGTTGGGTTTCCTGCTAGAATACACCTAGCACGAAACCCAACAGTGCCGTCAAGGACAACAGTCACTGCGGCACAATGTAGCAATACAATACTCAAAGCAGTCACTGTAGACCCCGATGACACTGTTGGGTTTCCTGCTAGAATACACCTAGCACGAAACCCAACAGTGCCGTCAAGGACAACAGTCACTGCGGCACAATGTAGCAATACAATACTCAAAGCAGTCACTGTAGACCCCGATGACATTGTTGGGTTTCCTGCTAGAATACACCTAGCACGAAACCCAACAGTGCCGTCAAGGACAACAGTCACTGCAGCACAATGTAGCAATACAATACTCAAAGCAGTCACTGTAGACCCCGATGACACTGTTGGGTTTCCTGCTAGAATATGCCTAGCACGAAACCCAACAGTGCCGTCAAGGACAACAGTCACTGCGGCACAATACAGAGCAGGGAAATACTCACTAAACGCCTTTTTGGAGGATGCTGTGGCGCTGTCCCAGCCATCCATCAACGCTGCGGCCACCTCATTCCATAGCCGCCGGGTCACCACAATGTCCTTGTGCAGCCGGTCACGGCTGTCCCACAACGGCGAACGCTCCTGGACCAGGCTGATGAGCTGCTCATTATCCAGGTAGACGTCTTCATCCCGTTGTGGAACCTAGACAAAACACATTCATTAGAATAATCAAATTTAAATTGAATAAAAAGTTACAAAAAAAGAAACATAAAAAAGAGTAAAAATAGAAGATAAAAAATAAAGAACATTACAAATCATTTGATACATACATTCCGTATCACCACCGGGACTTGGCTTCGCTGCTCCTGCTCTTCGCCCTCACTAGTCCCGTCCGCAGAAGATGATGATGACGATGTCTTAAAAAAGTTGAAAAAAACGTAAGAGATTTGGAGAAGCAGCAGATATACTTACCAGATGCACGAAAATAATCACCTCACGGTCTGCTTGCGCCAATTCCTGCCGCGATGGGGAATACTCGGATTCTGAAGACATACTGCATTTAAAAATAATAAAAATCATTAGTACATACATAATTTAAAAGGACAGGCATATAATGTAATATACTCACATTCTTCGCTGATAGAAGATGGGTTCCTTGTTGACTGTCTGCTCTCCAATCTGTCAGTGTAGTAGTGGCAGAGTTTTGGCAGGCACCTCCTTTATATAGACTTTTTTTTTTGACTTTAGAAGATTATAACTAGTACAACAAGTGGACACCACCAAAAAAACGCAGCGCTAAAAAAACGCTTACATGCGCATGCCAGTGCGCACGTATGCGCATCCATAGGCTATAATGGCCATTTTTAGCGCAAAACGTGCGCATACGTGCGCATGCGCTTTTTTGCAGGGCCAAAAAATGCAACATGCTGCGTCTGGAAAATACAAACGCACACCCCAAAAAAACGCAGCGCATGAAAATTGCATACGTGCGCATGCCAGCGCGCAGGTATGCGCACCCATGTTAAATATAGGGGAAAAAACGCATGCGCACGTATGCGTTTTTTTCCAGCGCAAAAAAACGCAAATGTGAAACCAGCCTAAGGGGGCTGCTAAATGTGCGCACAGAGGCGGCGCAAAGGGGGATGGAGGGGGTAAAAAGTGGGAAGGGGGGATGAAGAGAGATCGGACAGGTATCAGGGATTAGCACTTACACTTGTAGTTAGGTGGCGCAAAGAGGAGGTGAAAAAAAGGAAATCAGCAGGCACAAGCTTTGATAAGTGAACTATGTCACTTATCACAGTTTGGCGGCTGTGGGATGCGAATATGGAGTGGCGCAAAGGGGGCTGCTAAATGTGTGCACAGAGGCGACGCAAAGGGGGATTGAGGGGGTAAAAAGAGGGAAGGGGGAAGGGTGGGGATGAAGAGAGATCAGACAGGGATTAGCACTTAGGCCTCTTTCACACTTCAGTTTTTTACAATCAGTCACAATCCGCCAGGTTTTGAAAAAAACGGATCCTCAATTTTCTTTTTAGGATCCGTTTTTTTTCCCCATTGACTTCCATTACTGGCGGATTGTGACGGATTGCCGTCCGTTGCATCCGTTTTTTTTTGCGGATCCGCCAAAAGTTGCTGTCCGTCACCATCCTCAAAGATTTTTTTTCTGGCGGATCCTCCAGACACTAATTTAACCCGAAATTCTTTCTGGGTGCCGGACAAAAAAAAACTCCCTCTCCCGGCCAGCGGTTCCTTTAAATTTCCTCATTTTCAGGATCCGTCTGAGAATGGATCCGCTTGTCTGCCTTTTTGGCGGATTTGAACTGATGCAAAAAACTGAAGTGTGAAAGAGGCCTTATGATGCAAAAAACTGAAGTGTGAAAGAGGCCTTATGCTTGTAGTCAGGTGGCGCAAAGAGGGGGTGAAAAAAAAAAAAGGAAATCAGCAAGCACAAGCTATGATAAGTGAACTATGTCAACTTATCAAAGTTTGGCGGCTGTAGGATGCGAATACGGAGCTGGCGCAAAGGGGGCTTAGGGAAAAAAAGCAAGCACAAGTGTTGATTGGTGAACTGCGTCACCAATCAACGCTCGGCGGCTGCTAAATGTGCGCACGGAGGTGGCGCAAAGGAGGGGTGGAGGGGGGTTAAAAGAGCGGGAAGGGGGATTGGGGGGGATGAAGCTAGTTTGGGGGTGAAGCTAGATTGGGCAGGGATCGGGGATCAGGCAATAATTACAGTTGTAGGGTTTTCTTCTTTCTTTAGCAGGTATTGCTAAACTGCTGCTGTGGCACCACAATACCCAGCACACCAGGAGATCCAGACGTATGACCGCTCTCTAGGGAATCCTCAGCTAGTGTGAGGACCCCCCGGCAGAGCTGTCATACAGGTCACAGGCAGGTCAGGGGCAGGTCACAGAGCGGTCACATCGCTGATGTGACCTGCCATTGGTGGGATCGAATGATAATATCGATCCACCAATCCCTGTACTGCCTGGTGACCATGGCAACCACCTAGGATCGGAGCTCGCAGCTCAGATTCAAAGGCAGGTCATGCCCAGGTCATCAGGAGGGCACAGAGCGGTCACAGAGTGACTGCTGCTGTGCCCTGTGGTTGGCGCGATTGCCGATCTAATCGATCGCGCCAACCAGGTCCTGCAGGCCCTACTGGGCCTGTATCAGGTCCCTGCCTAGGATCGGTGCTAATACAGCACCGATACTGGCAGGGTTGAGCGGCGCTATAGCGCCGCTCTGCCCTGCGATTGCCGCGATCGATGTGATCGCGCCAATCCGGGGGGGTTTTGCCGGTGCCTAGCGTTACAAGTAATCGGATCCAGGATCGAGTACATCGGTACTCGATCCCAGCCTAGCACATCATTGTTTCAGCTGCGCCGATTGGCTGAAACAATGAGAAGCGCTGTGATTGGCTGTTTCGATTTCAACAATTTCAACAGCCAATCACAGCGATCGGGAGGAAGGGAGGGCGGCGACAGACCCCTGGACGTCGGAAATTTAATGCCATCATCGCGACTGAAGTCACGATGTCGCATTAAATGCCATGACGTACTATCCCGTCCCTGGTAATTAAGTCCCAGGGCACATGGACGGGATAGTACGTCTCATGGCAGAAAGGGGTTAAACAAAAAAATTGGATCTATTCTAAAGTAAAAATTTTTTAAACATTCCAAATAATCCTGTGAAGCACCTGAAGGATCAATAAACTTCTTGAATGTGGTTTTGAGCACCTTGAGGGGTGCAGTTTTTAGAATGGTGTCACTTTTGGGTATTTTCTATCATATAGACCCCTCAAAGTGGCTTCAAATGTGATGTAGACAGTCCCAAAAAAAAAAATGGTGTAAAAATGAGAAATCGCTGTTCAACTTTTAACCCTTATAACTTCCTAAGAAAAAAATTTTGGTTCCAAAATTGTGCTGATGTAAAGTAAACATGTGGGAAATGTTACTTAAGTATTTTATGTGACATATCTCTGATTTAAGGTCATGAAAACTCAAAGTTGGAAAATTGCAAAATTTTCAAAATTTTTGCCAAATTTCGTTTTTTTTCCATAAATAAATGCAAGTATTGTCAAAGAAATTTTACCACTATCGTGAAGTACAATATATCGCAAGAAAACTGTCAGAATCACCGGGATCCATGGAAGCATTCCAGAGTTATTACCTCATAAAGGGATAGTGGTCAATTTTAAAAATTGGCCCGGTCATTAACATGCAAACCACCCTTGGGGGTAAAGGGGTTAAAACCCCCCCAAAATGTCTTGGTGTCCCCCTATAATTAATAACCAGCAAAGGCTATGCAGACAGCTGCGAGCTGATATTAATAGCCTAGGAAGGGGCCATGGATACTGACCACCCCGGCTAAAAACATCAGCTCTCAGCAAACCCATTACTAACCTTGGGGCTTGATGTCACCTGATGATATCGTCAACCCCCCCAACTATTACCCCACTTGCCACCGCTACAGGGCAAGTGGGAAGAGCGAGGTTAAGTGCCACAATCGGTGCATCTTAGAGATGCGCCTTTTCTGAGGCGGCTGAGAGCTGATGTTTTTAGCCGGGGGGGGGGCAGTATCCATGGCCACTTCCTAGGCTATTAATGTCAGCCCGCAGATGTCTGCATAACCTTGATGTTTTATCTTATGTTTTTTGTTGAAAGGTGGTCGTTTTTCAGCCTTCCTTACCTCGGCCATGTCCCTGAGTATGGCACACCTTGAGCTTTTTGATACTCCAGTAACGTTGCAGCTCTGAAATATGGCAAAACTGGTGGCAAATGGCATTTTGGCAGCTTCACCCTTGATTTTCCTCAATTTATGGGCAGTTATTTTGCGCCTTTTTTTTTATCAGCACACATCTTGCGACCCTGTTGGATATTTGCCATGAAACGCTTGATTGTTCGGTGATCACGCTTCAAAAGTTTAGCAATTTCAAGACTGCTGCATCCCTCTGCAAGACATCTCACAATTTTTGACTTTTCAGAGTCCGTCAAATCTCTCTCCTGACCCATTTTGCCAAAGGAAAGGAAGTTGCCTAATAGTTAAGCACACCTTAGAAAGAGTTTTGTTGTCATTAGACCACACCCCTCCTCATTACAGAGATGCAAATCATTGGCTTTCAAGCCTATACAGCTTGCAGTAGGACAACATGTATAAAAAGGATGATGTGATCAAAATACTCATTTGCCTAATAATTCTGCACCCAGTGTATATGTATATATCCTATTCTAACTTGTCAGTATTTTACTGTATGCGGCACATGAATTGACGGCATTTCAAAGGACACCGGTGCGTATACATCGGACAGCACTCGCATGGTCTGTGTGGTGTCCGATGTTTTCTCGCACCCATAGGCTTGCACTGGCGAGGCTCGGCCGATATATGCATAAAATCGCGGCATGCTGTGATTTTACACGCACGTAGAATACACCCGAGAAAAAATACTTTGATGTGAGCTGCCCCATAGATTAACAGTAGTCCGACTGCTTTGCGATGTTTTCTCGCGTAGCACTCGTCAGTATTTTACGCTAGTGTGACCCTGGCCTAAGAGAGGTAATCATGTAGATAGGGACCTATCAGCCTTATGAGACCACCTTGATGTTAGTTGATGAGCAGACGTGATTTGGCCAAATTGTGTGCAAAGCGTCTCATTCATTTTTTCCTAGTATTCAAAAGCTGTATTGCTATTCATATTTCATATATTTCACATTGACTTGCTTTAGCACGATAGAGTGCAGCATTTTTTTTCATAGAGAAATGCAATGTGTCCATTCCTTGGATGCCCTATGGTGGCCCTGTGTGAAATGTGATATTTTTTATATTTTGCTCAACCATCGTGCAAAAGTCTCATGCAAAACACGAAAGAAATTAATGCATGCTGCAATTTTTTTTGCCACTTGCAGATTCAGTCTGTGAAAAAAAAAAACATTTGCATTGCCCCATTAAATAACATTGTCCTGAACGCTGTCCATGTGTTGTCGTTTTCTTTCACAGAAAGCACTCAGATCAAAAATATGGTCATGTGATCTTAGCCTTACAGAAATAAATGTGAGAACATACTTTGCAATACCTAAAATAAGATTATTATGTAAAACTGACTCTGAAATATCTTACTTGTTGTGACAAGACTGCTTTTTTTTTTTCTATTCTAGAGGAAGATCAGCAGATGTCCATACTGATGGCTGCTTTGTTAACAATGGAAGATCTGGAGCAATAGGGGGAATTGTTTATTGGGATCCTGAAAATCCTCTAAGTAATTCCTGTAATGGGTTTTGTTCATGCTAATGTTTGGCAAAATGAAGTAAGTAAATATATTTCTTTTTATCATTTTTTTTTTTTTTAAATACGTTTTAACGCCTTCAGGGCTGGGCAACATGATACTGCAGGGCAGTTCTATTACGGCGATTTCAGTCTGTGTGCCCATTATCAGAAAATAGCAGCGTTTTGAACGCAGCGTATGCAGCGTATTTTCACTGCATCCAAAATGCTGCGATTTAGTTACGTAGTTAAAGCTGCATGTTCTTAGTGAACTGTGCGGATTTACCGCATCTAATGAATGGCTTTGGGGGAAGCTGCATGTTCATAAATCCGCACCGCGGGTGAGTATATGCCTCGCTAAGTAGTAGCACATTGGGCATGGGATTTCTATAAATCCCATCCATTGTGCTTCTAATGTGTACAGTAGAATGCAGTGTTTTGTATGTAGTGCAGGTGAGCTGCGTCCAAAACGCTGCTCTTCCTGAGCGTGGTCACATACCTCAAAGATTTTTTTAATTTATTTCAGTGTTAAAAAAGAAAACGTTTTGTAAAAAAAAAAAAAAAAATTGCAATTTTGTAATGTTTTCATTTCTGGGGGGAAGCACGGCAGTAAAAAAAAAGAAAAGAATCAGCCACACTTGGCCTTTGTCATATTGTGTATAAGGGGCTGGTGTAAAAACTAAAATTTTTCGGATTTTGTAGTAGTTTATTTTTACATCAGAAAATACGAAAATGATGTATTTATTTTATTTTTTTGAGGATACTGTTTTAAATGGGGGGGGCGGTTCTGTTACTGTGCAGAGTGACACTGTCGCCTTTTTTCTTCATCTGGTGTAGTGTAGAAGTTGGGAAAAAAATAAGGAATGTGTTCTGCAAGCGGAGCTCTAGATAATTCTGTTATTTCCTGGCAAGCCCTGGCTGGAAGACGTGATGGCAGTGTGTGCTGGATGAAAGATGAAAAACAAAGATGAAGGACTTCACTAGAGACATCACTGGTGAGTCAGTGTGTTACCTGTACACTGACACTATACACTATATACAGAGTGCCTTTGTATAATGTCTCCACTGATCACTGTGTTATCTGTACACTGACACTATATACAGAGCTCCTGTGTATAATGTCACCAGTGGTCACTGTATTACCTGTACACTATATACAGAGTGCCTTTGTACAATGTCACCAGTGATCACTGTATTACCTGTACACTGGCACTATATACGGAGGTCCTGTGCATAATGTCACCGGTGATCACTGTATTACCTGAACACAGACACTACATGCTAAGTACAGCTCTCCTGTGTATAATGGCACTTATGGTGATAGTATTATGTTTTTTTATTAATGATCAGTATTGTAGTATTCAGTCACCATGTCGTGGTAATATGTGGTCTGGGAATGGTGCGGTGGTATTTGTTCCTTGTGTGTGCTATTATTCTGTTACTGGTGGTAATATGTGGTCTGGTCATGGTGTGGCAGTATTAGTTCCTTGTATGTGGTATTATTGGTCACCATGTGGTGGTAATATGTGGTCTGGGCGTGGTGCTGTGGTATTTGTGCCTTGTATGTGCTATTATTCTGTCACTGGTGGTAATATGTGGTCTGGTCATGGTGTGGCAGTATTTGTTCCTTGTATGTGGTATTATTGGTCATCATGTGGTGGTAATATGTGGTTGGGACATGGTGTGGTGGTATTTGTCCCTTGTATGTGCTATTATTTTGTCTCTGTGGTGGTAATATGTGGTCTGGTCATGGGGTGGCTGTATTTGTTCCATGTATGTGGTATTATAGGTCACTATGTGGTGTTAATATGTGGTCTGGACATGGTGATGGTGCGGTGGTATTAGTCCCTTTGGATGTGATTATTGGTCATTTTAAAAATTGAAAAATAAATAGAAATATACCTAAATTGTATTGGATATTTTAGCAAATGTTCAATAGGTTACAGTAGAGTAGGGCCCGGCCAAAAGAGTCTACCTTGTCGTGGTGGCAGATTTACAAAATCTTTAGGCCAAAACAAGAGCTGCTGGCTAGATGTGTGATCTGGTAATGGGAACTGTTAATGTGTGTTTGATGAGAAGTGCAGTTTTTACTGTCGACAGTTTGAGGGGTGGGGCTGGGGTGGAGCCTGGGCGGAGTCTCAAGGGGGCCCTGAAAATTTTGCCAGTATGGGGCCCCCGAAATTCCTAGTGGCAGCCCTGCCAACGGGAAAAGGGTGTGCTCCGGTGGCATGCCAACGGGAAAAGGGTGTGGTCCGGTGGCACGCCAACGGGAAAAGGATGTGCTCCGGTGGCACGCCAACAGGAAATGGTGTGCTTTGGGAGCACGCCTACGGGAAAATGGTGTGCTTCGGTGGCACGCCTGCGGGAAAAGGATGTGCTCCGGTGACACGCCAACAATAAAAGGGTGTGCTCTGGTGGCACGCCTACCGGAAATGGTGTGCTTCGGTGGCACACCCAGCGGGAAAAGGATGTGCTCCACAAAACTGGAAAAGGGTGTGCTTCAGTGGCACGCCAACTGGAAAAGGGTGTGCTTCGGTGGCACGCCAACTGGATAAGGGTGTGCTGCGGTGGCATGCCAACGGGAAAAGGGTGTGCTCCGGTGGCACACCCAACGGGAAAAGGATGTGCTCCCTTGGCACGCCAACAAGAAAAGGATGTGCTCCGGAGGTCCGCCAATGGGAAACGGGTGTGGTCTGGTGGCACGCCAACGGGAAAAGGGTGTTCTCCGGTGGTAAGGGAAAGCTATGTGGGGCTATTTATTTTGAATTTAAGGCTATAGGGGCACAATATATTAAATAGCAGGCTTTCTGGGTCCCATTTTATTAAATTGAGTTCTTTGTGGGCCGCATTATATTAATTTTAGGGCTACATAGGGCCCATTGTATTAAATAGAGGGTTATGTAGAGCCTTTTATATGGGGCCCATTGCATTATGTTGGGTTGTGTGGTGCCCATTACATTAAATGTTGGGCTATATGGGGCCTGTTACATTAAATGTGCTATATGGAGCCCATTCTACTCTATGTAGGGCTTTGTGTGGGGAGGTATTATACTGTCGGCAGGGCTGGCTAAAAAGGCCAAGATGGGCACCCTGCAGGCAAATAAAAAAGTCAAAGAATTCACTGCGGTGTCAGGCTAAAAAGCCCAAGATGGGTGTCCCAGTGTTAAGCAAAAGGGCCAGAACATGTACCGCAGTGGCAGTGTAAAAAAGAAAACCCAAGATGGATGCCATGGTGGTAGACAATAAGGCCAGTGAATGTATCTTGAAGGCAGGCTAAACAGCCCAAGATGGGCGCACTGGTGGTAAGCAAAAAGGCCAAGTATTGGGCCCTTCTGGCTGGCCCACGGGAAATGGTGTGCTTTGGTGGCACACCAACGGGAAAAGGGTGTGCTCTGGTGGCACGCCAATCGGAAATGGTGTGCTTCGGTGGCACGCCAACTGCAAAAGGGTGTGCTCTGGTGGCATGCCAACTGGAAAAGGGTGTGCTTTGGTGGCACGCCAACTGTAAAAGGGTGTGCTTCGGTGGCACGCCAACGGGAAATGGTGTGCTTTGGTGGCACGCCAGCTGAAAAAAAGGGTGTGCTCTGGTGGCACGCCAACCGGAAATCGTGTGCTTCGGTGGTATGCCAATGGGAAAAGGGTGTGCTTCGATGGCATGCCAACAGGAACAGGATGTGCTCCGGTGGCACGCCAACAAGAGTGCTCCGGTGGCACGCCAACGGGAAACGGGTGAGCTCTTGTGGCATGTCAAGGGAAAAGGGTGTTCTCTGGTGGTAAGGAAAAGCTATGTGGGGCTAATTATTTTGAATTTAAGGCTATAGGGGGCACAATATATTAAATAGAAGGCTTTCTGGGTCCCATTATAATAGAGTGCTATGCAGGTTCCATTATATTAAATTGAGTTCTTTGTGGGACGCATTTTATTAATTGGAGGGCTACATGGGGCCCATTGTATTAAATGGAGGGTTATGCAGAGCCTTTTACATGGGGCCCATTACATTATACGTTGGGTTGTGCGGTGCCCATTACATTAAATGTTGGACTATATGGGGCCTATTAAATTAAATGTTGTGCTATATGGAGCCCATTCTACTTTATGTCGGCTATTTGTGGGTGGGCATTATACTGTTGGCAGGGCAGGCTAAAGATGGGCACCCTGCAGGCAAATAAAGTCAAAGAATTCACCGCAGTGACAGGCTAAAAAGGCCAAGATGGGTGTCCCGGTGGTAAGCAAAAGGGCCAGAACATGAACCGTAGTGGCAGTGTAAAAAAAAAAAAACAACCAAGATGGACTCCAAGGTGGCAGACAATGAGGCCAATGAATGTATCTCGATGGCAGGCTAAAAAGCCCAACATGGTCGCACAAGTGGTAAGCAAAAAGGCCAAGTAGTGGGACCTTCTGGCGGGCCCATGGGAAATGGTGTGCTTCGGTGGCAAGCCAGCGGGATAGTGGCTGTGCTTCGGTGGCATGCCAGCGGGAAAGTGGCTGTGCTTCGGTGGCACGCCAGCGGGAAAGTGGCTGTGCTTCGGTGGCACGCCAGCGGGAAAGTGGCTGTGCTTCGGTGGCACGCCAGCGGGAAAGTGGCTGTGCTTCGGTGGCACGCCAGCGGGACAGTGGCTGTGCTTCGGTGGCACGCCAACAGGACAGTGGCTGTGCTTCGGTGGCACGCCAACGGGACAGTGGCTGTGCTTCGGTGGCACGCCAACGGGACAGTGGCTGTGCTTCGGTGGCACGCCAACGGGACAGTGGCTGTGCTTCGGTGGCACGCCAACGAGACAGTGGCTGTGCTTCGGTGGCACGCCAACGGGACAGTGGCTGTGCTTCGGTGGCACGCCAACGGGACAGTGGCTGTGCTTCGGTGGCACGCCAACGGGACAGTGGCTGTGCTTCGGTGGCACGCCAACGGGACAGTGGCTGTGCTTCGGTGGCACGCCAACGGGACAGTGGCTGTGCTTCGGTGGCACGCTAACGGGACAGTGGCTGTGCTTCGGTGGCACGCCAGCGGGACAGTGGCTGTGCTTCGGTGGCACGCCAGCGGGACAGTGGCTGTGCTTCGGTGGCACGCCAGCGGGACAGTGGCTGTGCTTCGGTGGCACGCCAACGGGACAGTGGCTGTGCTTCGGTGGCACGCCAACGGGACAGTGGCTGTGCTTCGGTGGCACGCCAACGGGACAGTGGCTGTGCTTCGGTGGCACGCCAACGGGACAGTGGCTGTGCTTCGGTGGCACGCCAACGGGACAGTGGCTGTGCTTCGGTGGCACGCCAACGGGACAGTGGCTGTGCTTCGGTGGCACGCCAACGGGACAGTGGCTGTGCTTCGGTGGCACGCCAACGGGACTGTGGCTGTGCTTCGGTGGCACGCCAACGGGACTGTGGCTGTGCTTCGGTGGCACGCCAACGGGACTGTGGCTGTGCTTCGGTGGCACGCCAACGGGACTGTGGCTGTGCTTCGGTGGCACGCCAACGGGACAGTGGCTGTGCTTCGGTGGCTCGCCAACGGGACAGTGGCTGTGCTTCGGTGGTAAGGGAAAGCTATGTGGGGCTATTTATTTTGAATTTAAGGCTATAGGGGCACAATATATTAAATAGCAGGCTTTCTGGGTCCCATTTTATTAAATTGAGTTCTTTGTGGGCCGCATTATATTAATTTTAGGGCTACATAGGGCCCATTGTATTAAATGGAGGGTTATGTAGAGCCTTTTATATGGGGCCCATTGCATTATGTTGGGTTGTGTGGTGCCCATTACATTAAATGTTGGGCTATATGGGGCCTGTTACATTAAATGTGCTATATGGAGCCCATTCTACTCTATGTAGGGCTTTGTGTGGGGAGGTATTATACTGTCGGCAGGGCTGGCTAAAAAGGCCAAGATGGGCACCCTGCAGGCAAATAAAAAAGTCAAAGAATTCACTGCGGTGTCAGGCTAAAAAGCCCAAGATGGGTGTCCCAGTGTTAAGCAAAAGGGCCAGAACATGTACCGCAGTGGCAGTGTAAAAAAGAAAACCCAAGATGGATGCCATGGTGGTAGACAATAAGGCCAGTGAATGTATCTTGAAGGCAGGCTAAACAGCCCAAGATGGGCGCACTGGTGGTAAGCAAAAAGGCCAAGTATTGGGCCCTTCTGGCTGGCCCACGGGAAATGGTGTGCTTTGGTGGCACACCAACGGGAAAAGGGTGTGCTCTGGTGGCACGCCAGTCGGAAATGGTGTGCTTCGGTGGCACGCCAACTGCAAAAGGGTGTGCTTTGGTGGCATGCCAACTGGAAAAGGGTGTGCTTTGGTGGCACGCCAACTGTAAAAGGGTGTGCTTCGGTGGCACGCCAACGGGAAATGGTGTGCTTTGGTGGCACGCCAGCTGAAAAAAAGGGTGTGCTCTGGTGGCACGCCAACCGGAAATCGTGTGCTTCGGTGGTATGCCAATGGGAAAAGGGTGTGCTTCGATGGCATGCCAACAGGAACCGGATGTGCTCCGGTGGCACGCCAACAAGAGTGCTCCGGTGGCACGCCAACGGGAAACGGGTGAGCTCTTGTGGCATGTCAAGGGAAAAGGGTGTTCTCCGGTGGTAAGGAAAAGCTATGTGGGGCTAATTATTTTGAATTTAAGGCTATAGGGGGCACAATATATTAAATAGAAGGCTTTCTGGGTCCCATTATAATAGAGTGCTATGCAGGTTCCATTATATTAAATTGAGTTCTTTGTGGGACGCATTTTATTAATTGGAGGGCTACATGGGGCCCATTGTATTAAATGGAGGGTTATGCAGAGCCTTTTACATGGGGCCCATTACATTATACGTTGGGTTGTGCGGTGCCCATTACATTAAATGTTGGACTATATGGGGCCTATTAAATTAAATGTTGTGCTATATGGAGCCCATTCTACTTTTTGTCGGCTATTTGTGGGTGGGCATTATACTGTTGGCAGGGCAGGCTAAAGATGGGCACCCTGCAGGCAAATAAAGTCAAAGAATTCACCGCAGTGACAGGCTAAAAAGGCCAAGATGGGTGTCCCGGTGGTAAGCAAAAGGGCCAGAACATGAACCGTAGTGGCAGTGTAAAAAAAAAAAAAACAACCAAGATGGACTCCAAGGTGGCAGACAATGAGGCCAATGAATGTATCTCGATGGCAGGCTAAAAAGCCCAACATGGTCGCACAAGTGGTAAGCAAAAAGGCCAAGTAGTGGGACCTTCTGGCGGGCCCATGGGAAATGGTGTGCTTCGGTGGCACGCCAGCGGGAAAGTGGCTGTGCTTCGGTGGCACGCCAACGGGACAGTGGCTGTGCTTCGGTGGCACGCAAACGGGACAGTGGCTGTGCTTCGGTGGCACGCCAACGGGACAGTGGCTGTGCTTCGGTGGCACGCCAACGGGACAGTGGCTGTGCTTCGGTGGCACGCCAACGGGACAGTGGCTGTGCTTCGGTGGCACGCCAACGGGACAGTGGCTGTGCTTCGGTGGCACGCCAACGGGACAGTGGCTGTGCTTCGGTGGCACGCCAACGGGACAGTGGCTGTGCTTCGGTGGCACGCCAACGGGACAGTGGCTGTGCTTCGGTGGCACGCCAACGGGACAGTGGCTGTGCTTCGGTGGCACGCCAACGGGACAGTGGCTGTGCTTCGGTGGCACGCCAACGGGACAGTGGCTGTGCTTCGGTGGCACGCCAACGGGACAGTGGCTGTGCTTCGGTGGCACGCCAACGGGACAGTGGCTGTGCTTCGGTGGCACGCCAACGGGACAGTGGCTGTGCTTCGGAGGCACGCCAACGGGACAGTGGCTGTGCTTCGGAGGCACGCCAACGGGACAGTGGCTGTGCTTCGGTGGCACGCCAACGGGACAGTGGCTGTGCTTCGGAGGCACGCCAACGGGACAGTGGCTGTGCTTCGGAGGCACGCCAACGGGACAGTGGCTGTGCTTCGGAGGCACGCCAACGGGACAGTGGCTGTGCTTCGGAGGCACGCCAACGGGACAGTGGCTGTGCTTCGGAGGCACGCCAACGGGACAGTGGCTGTGCTTCGGAGGCACGCCAACGGGACAGTGGCTGTGCTTCGGAGGCACGCCAACGGGACAGTGGCTGTGCTTCGGAGGCACGCCAACGGGACAGTGGCTGTGCTTCGGTGGCACGCCAACGGGACAGTGGCTGTGCTTCGGTGGCACGCCAACGGGACAGTGGCTGTGCTTCGGTGGCACGCCAACGGGACAGTGGCTGTGCTTCGGTGGCACGCCAACGGGACTGTGGCTGTGCTTCGGAGGCACGCCAACGGGGCAGTGGCTGTGCTTCGGTGGCACGCCAACGGGGCTGTGGCTGTGCTTCGGTGGCACGCCAACGGGGCAGTGGCTGTGCTTCGGAGGCACGCCAACGGGGCAGTGGCTGTGCTTCGGAGGCACGCCAACGGGGCAGTGGCTGTGCTTCGGTGGCACGCCAACGGGACAGTGGCTGTGCTTCGGAGGCACGCCAACGGGACAGTGGCTGTGCTTCGGAGGCACGCCAACGGGACAGTGGCTGTGCTTCGGTGGCACGCCAACGGGACAGTGGCTGTGCTTCGGAGGCACGCCAACGGGACAGTGGCTGTGCTTCGGAGGCACGCCAACGGGACAGTGGCTGTGCTTCGGAGGCACGCCAACGGGACAGTGGCTGTGCTTCGGAGGCACGCCAACGGGACAGTGGCTGTGCTTCGGAGGCACGCCAACGGGACAGTGGCTGTGCTTCGGAGGCACGCCAACGGGACAGTGGCTGTGCTTCGGAGGCACGCCAACGGGACAGTGGCTGTGCTTCGGAGGCACGCCAACGGGACAGTGGCTGTGCTTCGGAGGCACGCCAACGGGACAGTGGCTGTGCTTCGGAGGCACGCCAACGGGACAGTGGCTGTGCTTCGGAGGCACGCCAACGGGACAGTGGCTGTGCTTCGGAGGCACGCCAACGGGACAGTGGCTGTGCTTCGGAGGCACGCCAACGGGACAGTGGCTGTGCTTCGGAGGCACGCCAACGGGACAGTGGCTGTGCTTCGGAGGCACGCCAACGGGACAGTGGCTGTGCTTCGGAGGCACGCCAACGGGACAGTGGCTGTGCTTCGGAGGCACGCCAACGGGACAGTGGCTGTGCTTCGGAGGCACGCCAACGGGACAGTGGCTGTGCTTCGGAGGCACGCCAACGGGACAGTGGCTGTGCTTCGGAGGCACGCCAACGGGACAGTGGCTGTGCTTCGGAGGCACGCCAACGGGACAGTGGCTGTGCTTCGGAGGCACGCCAACGGGACAGTGGCTGTGCTTCGGAGGCACGCCAACGGGACAGTGGCTGTGCTTCGGAGGCACGCCAACGGGACAGTGGCTGTGCTTCGGAGGCACGCCAACGGGACAGTGGCTGTGCTTCGGAGGCACGCCAACGGGACAGTGGCTGTGCTTCGGAGGCACGCCAACGGGACAGTGGCTGTGCTTCGGAGGCACGCCAACGGGACAGTGGCTGTGCTTCGGAGGCACGCCAACGGGACAGTGGCTGTGCTTCGGAGGCACGCCAACGGGACAGTGGCTGTGCTTCGGAGGCACGCCAACGGGACAGTGGCTGTGCTTCGGAGGCACGCCAACGGGACAGTGGCTGTGCTTCGGAGGCACGCCAACGGGACAGTGGCTGTGCTTCGGAGGCACGCCAACGGGACAGTGGCTGTGCTTCGGAGGCACGCCAACGGGACAGTGGCTGTGCTTCGGAGGCACGCCAACGGGACAGTGGCTGTGCTTCGGAGGCACGCCAACGGGACAGTGGCTGTGCTTCGGAGGCACGCCAACGGGACAGTGGCTGTGCTTCGGTGGCACGCCAACGGGACAGTGGCTGTGCTTCGGAGGCACGCCAACGGGACAGTGGCTGTGCTTCGGTGGCACGCCAACGGGACAGTGGCTGTGCTTCGGTGGCACGCCAACGGGACAGTGGCTGTGCTTCGGAGGCACGCCAACGGGACAGTGGCTGTGCTTCGGAGGCACGCCAACGGGACAGTGGCTGTGCTTCGGAGGCACGCCAACGGGACAGTGGCTGTGCTTCGGAGGCACGCCAACGGGACAGTGGCTGTGCTTCGGAGGCACGCCAACGGGACAGTGGCTGTGCTTCGGAGGCACGCCAACGGGACAGTGGCTGTGCTTCGGAGGCACGCCAACGGGACAGTGGCTGTGCTTCGGAGGCACGCCAACGGGACAGTGGCTGTGCTTCGGAGGCACGCCAACGGGACAGTGGCTGTGCTTCGGTGGCACGCCAACGGGACACTGGCTGTGCTTCGGTGGCACGCCAACGGGACACTGGCTGTGCTTCGGTGGCACGCCAACGGGACACTGGCTGTGCTTCGGTGGCACGCCAACGGGACACTGGCTGTGCTTCGGTGGCACGCCAACGGGACAGTGGCTGTGCTTCGGAGGCACGCCAACGGGACAGTGGCTGTGCTTCGGAGGCACGCCAACGGGACAGTGGCTGTGCTTCGGAGGCACGCCAACGGGACAGTGGCTGTGCTTCGGAGGCACGCCAACGGGACAGTGGCTGTGCTTCGGAGGCACGCCAACGGGACAGTGGCTGTGCTTCGGAGGCACGCCAACGGGACAGTGGCTGTGCTTCGGAGGCACGCCAACGGGACAGTGGCTGTGCTTCGGAGGCACGCCAACGGGACAGTGGCTGTGCTTCGGTGGCACGCCAACGGGACAGTGGCTGTGCTTCGGTGGCACGCCAACGGGACAGTGGCTGTGCTTCGGAGGCACGCCAACGGGACAGTGGCTGTGCTTCGGAGGCACGCCAACGGGACAGTGGCTGTGCTTCGGAGGCACGCCAACGGGACAGTGGCTGTGCTTCGGAGGCACGCCAACGGGACAGTGGCTGTGCTTCGGAGGCACGCCAACGGGACAGTGGCTGTGCTTCGGAGGCACGCCAACGGGACAGTGGCTGTGCTTCGGTGGCACGCCAACGGGACAGTGGCTGTGCTTCGGTGGCACGCCAACGGGACAGTGGCTGTGCTTCGGAGGCACGCCAACGGGACAGTGGCTGTGCTTCGGAGGCACGCCAACGGGACAGTGGCTGTGCTTCGGAGGCACGCCAACGGGACAGTGGCTGTGCTTCGGAGGCACGCCAACGGGACAGTGGCTGTGCTTCGGAGGCACGCCAACGGGACAGGGGCTGTGCTTCGGAGGCACGCCAACGGGACAGTGGCTGTGCTTCGGAGGCACGCCAACGGGACAGTGGCTGTGCTTCGGAGGCACGCCAACGGGACAGTGGCTGTGCTTCGGAGGCACGCCAACGGGACAGTGGCTGTGCTTCGGAGGCACGCCAACGGGACAGTGGCTGTGCTTCGGAGGCACGCCAACGGGACAGTGGCTGTGCTTCGGTGGCACGCCAGCGGGACAGTGGCTGTGCTTCGGTGGCACGCCAGCGGGACAGTGGCTGTGCTTCGGTGGCACGCCAGCGGGACAGTGGCTGTGCTTCGGTGGCACGCCAGCGGGACAGTGGCTGTGCTTCGGTGGCACGCCAGCGGGACAGTGGCTGTGCTTCGGTGGCACGCCAGCGGGACAGTGGCTGTGCTTCGGTGGCACGCCAGCGGGACAGTGGCTGTGCTTCGGTGGCACGCCAGCGGGACAGTGGCTGTGCTTCGGAGGCACGCCAGCGGGACAGTGGCTGTGCTTCGGAGGCACGCCAGCGGGACAGTGGCTGTGCTTCGGAGGCACGCCAGCGGGACAGTGGCTGTGCTTCGGAGGCACGCCAGCGGGACAGTGGCTGTGCTTCGGAGGCACGCCAGCGGGACAGTGGCTGTGCTTCGGAGGCACGCCAGCGGGACAGTGGCTGTGCTTCGGAGGCACGCCAACGGGACAGTGGCTGTGCTTCGGTGGCACGCCAACGGGACTGTGGCTGTGCTTCGGTGGCACGCCAACGGGACACTGGCTGTGCTTCGGAGGCACGCCAACGGGACACTGGCTGTGCTTCGGAGGCACGCCAACGGGACAGTGGCTGTGCTTCGGAGGCACGCCAACGGGACAGTGGCTGTGCTTCGGAGGCACGCCAACGGGACAGTGGCTGTGCTTCGGAGGCACGCCAACGGGACAGTGGCTGTGCTTCGGAGGCACGCCAACGGGACAGTGGCTGTGCTTCGGAGGCACGCCAACGGGACAGTGGCTGTGCTTCGGAGGCACGCCAACGGGACAGTGGCTGTGCTTCGGAGGCACGCCAACGGGACAGTGGCTGTGCTTCGGAGGCACGCCAACGGGACAGTGGCTGTGCTTCGGAGGCACGCCAACGGGACAGTGGCTGTGCTTCGGAGGCACGCCAACGGGACAGTGGCTGTGCTTCGGAGGCACGCCAACGGGACAGTGGCTGTGCTTCGGAGGCACGCCAACGGGACACTGGCTGTGCTTCGGTGGCACGCCAACGGGACACTGGCTGTGCTTCGGTGGCACGCCAACGGGACAGTGGCTGTGCTTCGGTGGCACGCCAACGGGACAGTGGCTGTGCTTCGGTGGCACGCCAACGGGACAGTGGCTGTGCGCTCTTGTGGCACGGGTAAAGGAAGGCTATGAGGTTTAATTATTTTTAATTTAAGGCTATAGGGGGCACAATATATTAAATAGAAGGCTTTCTGAGTCACATTATAAGAGTGCTATGCAGGTCCCATTATATTATATTGAGTTCTTTGTGGGACGCATTATGTTAATTGGAGGGCTACATGGGTCCCATTGTATTAAATGGAGGGTTATGTAGAGCCTTTTATATTATGTAAAACTGTGGGGGTTTCATTATATTAAATGGAATGCTTTGTAGAGCATATTATAATAAAAATGGAGGGCTATATGTGACCACTGTCCCATTATATGAGGAAATCTGTCAGGCTCATTATATTAAATGGATGGCTATGTGGGGTCCACTATATTAAATGGAGCGCTATGTAGAGCCCCCATGAATTAAAAACTTTTTACAATAAAAAACGTCTTTTAGAGTTACAGCTGCCTGCTATAAATTGTAATTCAAGCCCCCCTTTATCATGCCCAAAGTTAGGGAAAAATAAAATTAAAAAAAGCATTTATTTCCATTTTCCCATTAGAGCTAGGGTTAGGTTATGTGCACACGTTGCGTATTCTCCCGCGGATTTTTCTGCACAAAATCCGCAGCTCTTGGCAGAAAACGCAGGTGCGTTTTTGATGCTTTTTTAATGTGGTTTTGGCTGCGGAATTGTCTGCATTTTTTCACAGCAACAGATAGTTTGCCAAACTAGACTAAAGAAAAAAAAAAAATTGATGTTATTATCTTGTCCAACCCCTTCTTCCATTCTCTATTTTGCTTTTACCAAATCAACAATGGTGAGTGCCAGAAATGAGCAGCAGAGTGCCCAGCGGGCTGATGAGTATAGCGCGCAGCGCTTATCGGTCCGCAGGCCATTCAGAATACTCATGCTGGGGTGTTTGCTGCAAATCCTGATGCATCACAGAGAGCAGGTAAGATAAAGTAGATTAGGGTTGGATTAAGTTAGTGTTGAGATTCGGTTTAGGGTGGGGATTAGGGTTAGGCATGCAATTGGGGTTTGAGATTAGGGTTATAGTTGGGATTAGGGTTATGGTTGGGATTTGGATTAGGGTTGATTGGGGTTAGGGTTGTGATTAGGGTTTGGATTGGGAATAGACTTGGGGTTGGGATTTGGGTTATGGTAGGGATTTGGATTAGGGTTGTGATTAAGATTAGGGTTTGGATTAGGAATAGACTAGTGGTTGGGATTAGGGTTATGGTTGGGATTAAGGTTGTGATTGGGGTTAGGGTTGGGATTAGGGTTTGGATAAGGAATAGACTAGGATTATGGTTGGGATTTGGGTTTGGGTTGGGGTTAGGAATAGGTTTGGGATTAGGATTGGGATTCCGAAAATTCTTGACATGTCTGTTTTTTCACTGTGTTGTGTACTAAAACAATATTTTTATTTTAGGCCGAGCAGCAGCACAGGAGAATGTGAGCCTGTAAATTGTGGGTGCACCCACTCTTAGTGGAGAGAACAGAGAAAGGGCATTTTTATGTTCTTTACAACGATTTGAGGAGGTAAGTTGCCAAATATCTCAAGATAGTTTCCAACTTAGAATGTGTCCGAAAATATATAATCATTTTTTTTCTTTTTTTTTATGTCAACTTTGCAGATATCTGGAAAAATTTGTCGTTCTACCGGCTTACAATCACCGCCTTTGATAATCTGCTACAAATCTTGTGTCCCCATCTTATATTGGCTGATATGTTAATGAGGAAGGCCATCATTGCTGAGGAAAGGCTGCTCATCACTTTGCGGTAAGTAACTAATTTTCTGTTTGTATGTCATTAGGCATATTTCACACGTCATTGTATCCGGTACGTGTGATGAAAGTTTTCACATGTACTGGAGACACTGACACATGAAGACCCACTTAAATTAATGGGTCTATGCATATGTCAGCGTGTTTTTGTGGATCATGTGTCAGTGGGCAAAACACGCTGCCACTGTCATGCACACGTGCACATGGAGAACACACATTGATGTCCTCTGTGTAACACGCATTGCACTGGTGAAGCGCTACAGGAAGCGCTGTTCCCTGGCAGCAGGTGCTGGCATCATTCTCCCCTGGTCTGCAGGATTTCACTGCCATCAAGGAAGAATGGGATTTGTCTTCAGCACCTGCCACCTTGTAACTGCACTTTCTGTAGCGCTTGTTCCCTGCTAGCCATCTGTGTGGAAATGATGCAGCACATGGGCGGCACACGGTTGCCACATGTGTGCCTCGCACACACAGACACATTGACATGGATATCTTTGGTACAGTCTTTTACGGTACCACAAATATCCTGATATGTAAAACACGCCTGGAACCTGTCTGCATTGTTGCTGCTATAAGATGCGTCCACTGTCTTTCAGGGCTTATCTGCAGCATTCTATAATTAACCGCCCCGGTTAATGCACTACCACTCTCCTGCTTGCTTCATTGCTGTACTGCACAGGCGTACTTTTATGTTCTGATGAGTATGGACTAAAGTCCGGAGGTGTGCATGCGCTGGGCTTCTCAGACCTTTCCTGGCGCTTGCTCACTGCAGGAATTCGTTCTGCCCTCAACAGGCCAGATAACCACGGCTGAGCAGTAGAGCGTTGAAGCAAGCAGGAGGGCGGCGGTGGTGCGAAAAGATCGGAGTGGCCTGACGCGGAGCTTCAACTCCCATCTGACGTGACCGCCCCACGCAATTGTTTGTAATTTTGTGTTTATTTAGAGCTTTCGTGTCAGACCGGGGCATTAGCGACACCATTATAGAATGCTTCAGATAAGACCTGAAAGGTGGTGGACGCATCTTATAGCGGCCATAACTGCTGACAGGTTCCCTTACATTTTTGTGTGACATTTCTAATAATCTTTTAATTTTCTTTGCAGATTTTTAGCCACAGTAGAGAGCTACACATCTTTACACCTCCAATTTAGAATTGTAAATCCACCATCTCTAAAATTGTAAGGTGCACATGTACCGTCATCTGGCAGAAGTTGCAGCTCATGGTGATGTCTTCCCCAACCGAGGAGACTTGGCTGCCGGATGCGCAACGTGGGTCTGGGAAGGCCATCCAACTCGGGTGTGCGTGTGAGAGAAACTTTTACTGACTATTTTATGAGTCTAGAAGGTCCTGTGCACTGGCAAAACTCCTGTGATGGTGTTGGGCACCCTGAACAGCAGTGAAAGATGAAAGAATAAGATTGAGCGGCACCAATGAAGGACCCGTCAAGCAACATGAAAATGTTTTTTTAGTAAAAAAAAATTATTCCGTATGTATTTGGATTGTTAATTTTATGTGCGTTATTTTTTTCTTTTTACTAAGTGGGTTTTGTTCCCAAAAATGTTCAAGATTCTTCTACTTCCCATAGTCCTGTTCCCTAGACTATCATACATATCCTCTACCCCATAGTCCTGCGCCCATGTACCCATAACACAGGTTATAGCCCTTTTATATCCTCCTTATGATAATGTTTATAAAGAACACCAAATGACTAAGTTATGGTACTGCGGGTAATAGCTAGTGTTGATGCATCCGTAGGGTAACTTGCAGTTGGTGAGGGCATTTCAGTGCTGTATGGTCGACTTGTTTGGTAGTCAGGTTGGGTTTGTTGTTGGGCTTGGTTTCTTTTCCAAAAAACCCCATCAAAATTTCATCATATGGAGAAATTGGAGCAGGGTCCTGCAGAGCTGTCAGTGACATTTGCACCAGATTCGTGAAAATGGACTGCCTATCCAGTGTCAGTGAGCGAGCCTTGTTTGCAATTTGCAAGGCAAAAAAATTGAACTCCTCCTCTTTCGTTAATTTTTTTTATCACTGCCAGAGTCTCAGTTGCAGCTTTGATGGTTGTATCACTTTTTTTTTAGTTTTTTTTTTTTTTGTTTGGCTCTCCTGACACCGGATAGGCAGCTCTTTGTGTAACCGCTTCTTCGGCACCAGAAACTCCAGCAGCGGCGGACGCCGATGTGCCAGCAGTTGATGAAGATGGGGCACCAGCAGAGATGGAGAACATGTGCCGCCAGCTCCAGATGAAGTTCCTGCTCCATCTTCGGATTCATCCTCAGCAGGAGGTAAAATGTTCCCTTGAGTGCTGTGTGAAAAAAAACAAACATATTGATTGGGGTATGTTTCCGTGCTGCGTAGGAGCATCGCTTTGGAGGCAGCAAAAAGATTGCTCAGCCGAAAGCGCTGCCAACTTTTTTTCTTACACATGGTGATAACGCATGTTTAACCCCTTCATGACCAAGCCTATTTTGACCTTAATGACCAGGCCATTTTTTGCAATTCTGACCAGTGTCCCTTTATGAGGTAATAACTCAGGAACGCTTCAACGGATCCTAGCGATTCTGAGATTGTTTTTTCCTGACATATTGGGCTTCATGTTAGTGGTAAATTTAGGTCGATAATTTATGCGTTTATTTGTGAAAAAGTCAGCAATTTGGCGAAAATTTAGAAAATTTCGCAATTTTCAAATTTTGAATTTTTTTTCTGTTAAACCAGAGAGTTATGTGACAAAAAATAGTTACTAAATAACATTTCCCACATGTCTACTTTACATCAGCACAATTTTGGAAACAAAATATTTTTTTGTTAGGAAGTTATAAGGGTTAAAAGTTGACCAGCGATTTCTCATTTTTACAATAAAATATACAAAACCATTTTTTTTAGGGACCACCTCACATTTGAAGTCACTTTAAGGGGTCTATATGGCAGAAAATACCCAAAAGTGACACCATTCTAAAAACTGCACCCCTCAAGCTACTCAAAACTACATTCATGAAGATTATTAACCCTTCAGGTGCTTCAGAGGAACTAAAGCAACGTGGAAAGAAAAAATGGACATTTTAATTTTTCCAACAAAAATTTTCTTTTAGCATCAATTTTTTCATTTTCACATGGGCAACAGGATAAAATGGATCCTAAAAATTGTTGGGCAATTTCTCCTGAGTACACCGATACCTCATATGTGGTCATAAACCACTGTTTGGGCGCACGGCAGGGCTCAGAAGGGAAGGAGCACCATTTGACTTTTTGAATGGAAAATATGCTGGACTATTTAGCGGTTGCCATGTCGCGTATGGAGAGCCCCTGTGTGCCTAAACATTGGAGCTCCCCCACAAGTGACCCCATTTTGGAAACTAGACCCCACAAGGAACTTATCTAGATGCATAGTGATCACTTTGAACCCCCAGGTACTTCACAAATTGATATGTAAAAAAAAAAGTACTTTTTTATCACAAAAATTGTCTTTTAGTCTCAGTTTTTTCATTTTCACATGGATCCTAAAATTTGTTAAAAAATTTCTCCTGAGTACACCGATACCTCATATGTGGTCATAAACCACTGTTTGAGCGCACGGCAGGGTCCGGAAGGGAAGGAGCACCATTTGACTTTTTGAATGGAAAATTAGCTCCAATCGTTATCGGACACCATATCGTGTTTGGAGAGCCCCTGTGTGCCTAAACATTGGCGCTCCCCCACAAATGACCCCATTTTGGACCTAGACCCCCTAAGGAACTTATCTAGATGCATAGTGAGCACTTTGAACCCCCAAGTGCTTCACAAAAGTTTATAACGCAGAGCCATGAAAATAAAAAATATTTTTTCCTCAAAAAATTTTTTAGTGCGCAATTTTTTATTTTCACAAGGGTACGAGGATAAATTAGACCCCAAAAGTTGTCCAGTTTGTCCTGAGTACACTGGTACCCCATATGTGGGTGGGGACCACTGTTTGGGTACACGTCGGGGCTCGGAAGGGAAGTAGTGACATTATGAAATGCTGACTTTGATGGAATGGTCTGCGGGCACCATGTAACATTTGCAGAGCCCCTGATGTACCTAAACAGTGGAAACCCCCCACAAGTGACCCCATTTTGGAAACTAGACCCCCCAAGGAACTTATCTAGATGTCTGGTGAGCACCTTGAACCCCCAAGCGCGTCACAGAAGTTTATAACGCAGAGCCGTGAAAATAAAAAAAAATTTCCTCAAAAAAAAAAGATTTTCAGCCAGCAATTTTTTATTTTCACGGGTAGCAGGATATATTGGACCCCAAAAGTTGTACAGTTTGTCCTGAGTACGCTGGTGCCCCATATATGGGGGGAACCATTGTTAGGGCACACATAAGGGCTCGGAATGGAAGTAGTGACGTTTTGAAATGCAGACTTTGATGGATTGGTCTGCGGTCGTCGTTACGTTTGCAGAGCCCCTGATGTGCCTAAACAATAGAAACCCCCCACAAGTGACCCCATTTTGGAAACTAGACCTCCCAAGGAACTTATCTAGATGCCTGGTGAGCACTTTGAACCCCCAAGGGCTTCACAGAAGTTTATAACGCAGAGACGTGAAAATAAAAAAAAAATATTCCACAAAAATAATTTTTTAGCCCCCAATTTTTTATTTTCCCAAGGGTACCAGGAGAAATTAGACCCCCAAAGTTGTTGTGCAATTTTTCCTGAGTACGCTGATACCCCATATGTTGGGGTAAACCACTGTTTGGGCACACGTCGGGGCTTGGAAGGGAGGGAGCACCGTTTAACTTTTTGAACGCAAAATTAGCTGGAATCAATGGTTGCACCAGGTCGCGTTTGGAGACCCCCTGATGTGCCTAAACAGTGGAAACCCCACAATTCTAACTTCAACCCTAACCCCAACACACCCCTGACCACAGCCCTAACCCCAACACATCCCTAACCCTAATCCCAACCCTAACCCCAACACACCCCTAACCCCAACACACCCCTAACCCTAATTCCAACCCTAGCCCTAATTCCAACCCTAACTCTAATTCCAACCATAACCCTAATTCTAACCCTCTTTCCAACCCTAACCCTCTTTCCAACCCGGACCCTCTTTCCAACCCTAACCCTCTTTCCAACCCGGACCCTCTTTCCAACCCGGACCCTAACCCTCTTTCCAACCCTAACCCTCTTTCCAACCCTAACCCTCTTTCCAACCCTAACCCTCTTTCCAACCCTAACCCTCTTTCCAACCCTAACCCTCCTTCCAACCCTAACCCTAATGGAAAAATAAAAATAATTTCTTTATTTTATTAGTTGATCCTGCCTATGGGGGTGATAAACGGGGATATTTACATTTCATTCTATTTTGATCACTGTGAAAGTGATCAAAATGAATGAATGGAAATTGGAGCCGGCGGGCGCACTGCGCATGCGCCTGCCATTTTCCAATATGGTGGCGCCCATGGTCCAGGACCGCAGGACACCGGGAGCCATAACGGCACTCGGTGAGTACCGGGAGGGGGGAGGGGGGCAATCGGAAGCCGGTCGGAGCGGAGGGAAGGCAGGGGGGGAGATGATGACAGCGGCGTCACATCGCCACTCATTCAGTGGCGGGGGGCAGATCGCCCCCGTTAACGGGTGGGGGGGGTCGGATCGCTTTCACCAGCCATGTCCGATGCTACAGCAGCGTCGGACATGGCTGGATTGTAATATTTCATCAATTTTCATTGATGAAATATTACTATTGCTCTGATTGGCTGTTTCACTTTTAACAGCCAATCAGAGCGATCGTAGTCACGTGGGGGCGAAGCCACGCCCCCCTATGCTGAAGAACAAAGCCCCCTGTATCTGCGGGTCGGGTGACCTTTCAGTGACCTAGATCACCCGACCCGCAGGGGGGCTTTAAAGTCATGACGCCACATAGGCGTCACTGGTCAGATTTGTACCAGGTTTCATGACACCTATGTGGCGTCATTGGTCGTGAAGGGGTTAAAACACATGCAGAATCAACACATGCTATCAATATACTGTGCTAGTTATCTTGCGGAGACAGAGGGAAACGCAAGACAAGTGACATGCTGTGGTGTCAAAAGACGTGCCACATGTCCGATGACATAGGTCTGCCACCTCCATGTTTGTACGCATAGTTGAGAGGGGATTTCATCACATCTCCACTATGCTGTTCTATCTGGACACTACAAATTGAGTGCTGCAGCTGTATGCAGCATTCAATACGCAGCCAATTGTGCTATACCACGTGATAATAGCTGTAATTACAGATTTTGATTTTTTTAATAAAAAATTACCTCCGCAATGTCCTGCTTGTTAGCAGAAATTGTAGCTCATCATAAAATGAGAATGTTTGCCTGGTGGGAGAGGAGCAACTTTTGGCACAGCTGGAGACAAATTTGTGGAATCTGTCCCTCACCGACAGCCGCCTTTGTTTAACATCTTTCTCTAAAAATCAAAAATAAACACTTAATCACATTTTTAAAAACTAATAGAAACATTTTAAATAACATAATTACCAATTTGCAACTGTGTTGCATTTGGGAATGAATCCCATTCGGGATACAGCTGCCTTAAAGGTTTTGTACAGCAGTGGTCACGGGAAGATCGGTCCTTGTATGCCTCATCTGCAGGGTCCCATATGGGAAGAAAATAACGTACCTACAATGTATACAATAATGTCATTAGATACTATAGTCAACAACCAAAAAAAAATTAGATATTTAAATATAACCTACCATAACCACAGGCCGAAGGATAACACAAACAAAAACACCTAATCCCAAACCTAACACATCCCAACACTAATCCCAAACCTAACACATCCCAACCCCTAATCCCAACCCTAATCCCAAACCAAACACTAATCCCAACCATAATCCTAAACCTAACACTAATCCCAGTCATAACCCTAATCCTAACCCTAATCACAAAATGCAGAAATAATTATATTTTTATTTTAAGTTTTTATTTTGGGTAGCTAACAAAAGGGGTTAGCGACAAAAAATGCGTGGGCTCCCGCGCAATTTTCTGCGCCAGAGTGGGAAAGCCGACAGCCGGGATCCAATATGTGTAGCCTGGGAAGGGGTTAATAACCATGGATCTTCCCAGGCCATGAATATCAGCCCTCAGCTGTCTGCGTAGCCTTTCTGACTATAGAAATAGGGGGACCCCAAAAAAGAAATGACGTGGGGGGGTCCCCCTATATTTTATAGCCAGAAAGGCTAAGCAGACAGCTGTGGCTTAACCCCTTCATGACAGGCAATACGTATATTTACTGACCTGAGATATAAGGGAATATCATCCCCATACAGGTGACAATCCAGCAGCTGTTGGCTGTCCACTATATCTGACAACTTGCTGTATCACAAATGATCAGTGTTGGCACCGTCCATATCTTTAACCCCTTAGTTACTGCTGTCAAAAGTGACTACATCAAATAAATGGTTAATAGATTGTGGGGTTTTGCACTTTATCTAATTGACACACCGAGATCATGATTGTGTGGTCCTGATGTTTGCCATAGCAGTTCATGGCAAAATAGCGGCCTTAGAGTCTCCTGGCTACTGCGGCCAGTTGAGAAGTTAGCGACATTTAGGTGGTAAACAAACACTTTTTCATTCCAGCTATACCACTTTGCATTAATTCCTGAAAATCACCTGAAGGGTTAATAAACTACCTGACAGCAGTTTTCAATATGTCAGGGGGTGCAGTTTTTAAAATGGTATCATGTTTGGGGTTTTCCAATATATAGCACCCCTAGAGTCACTTCAAACTTGGATAGGTCCCTCAAAAAAATAAATTTTGTAAATTTCCTTGAAAAAATGAAAAATTATTGCTACATTTTTAAACCTCCTAAAAGGGTAATAAAATTAGTGTTTTAGAAATGGTGATGATGTAAAGCAGGCATGAGGGAAATGTTATTAATGTTTTTCTGTGGTATGACTATCTGGATTAAAGGGATAATCATTCAGAGTTTGAAAGCTGCAATTTTTTTTAAATTTTGTCAAGTTCCTGATATTTTTTAATAAATACAAAATATATCAATCTAAATTTACCACTATCATAAATTATAATGTGCCACGAAAAATCAGTCTCAAAATTACTGGGATTTGTTGAAGCATTCCAGAGTTATGACCACATAAAGTGACATTGGTCAGATTTTAAAAATTGGCCCGGTCACGAAGGGGTTAATATTTGTACCCTGGGAAGGGGTTAATACCCATGGATCCTCCCAGACCATGAATATCAGCCCTCAGCTGTCTGCATAGCCTTTCTGGCTATAGAAATAGGGGGACCCCCCAAAATAAATGACATGGGGTCCCACTATATTTTATAGCCAGAAAGACAACTGCGGGCTGATATTCATAGCCTAGGAAGGGGCCATAGATATTGCCCCCCCCCGGCTACAAATTACCAGCCAGTAGCCGCCCCAGAAATGGCGCATCTGTAAGATGTGCAAATTCCAGCACTTAGCCCTTCTCTTCCCACTCCTGTGTAGCGGTGGGATATGGGGTAATAAAAGGTTAATGTCACCTTTGACTGTAAGGTGACATTAAGCCCGATTTAATATTGGAGAGGCGTCAATAAGACGCCGATCCATTATTAATCTAAAAAATAAAAGGGGAAATAAAACAGACATAAAATAAAAGTATTTTAATGAAATAAAGACAGTTTTTGGCAAAATTATATTTTTCTGGTAATCCACCAAGTGACGCCCTCGTTCTCCTAGAAAATATAACAAACCAATAATATACTCCCTGGTCCGATGTAGTCCAAAATCGAGTGTCCCACGACGATCTGCCATGGAGAACAGTCACATCAGGAGATGTGACTGCTATACACGGCTAAGCTCCTGCAGTGTGTTACTGCGCATGCGTGAGAGTTTACCGGAGTTAAGTGACTCCGGTACTCGCTTTACGGCACTGCTGCGTGGGAAAACTTCCACGCAGCTCTATTGCCGTAAAGAGAGCACGGAGCTGCAGAACTTCGGGAAACGGCGACTGTATCGCCGGAGGACAGAATAGATCGCCGTGGGACAATCGATTTGGGATTTCTGCGGACAGAGTATAAATTTGGTTTAATTTTTTTACTTTTCTAGAGGACAGAGGGCTTCAGGGACCAAGCTGTGGTATGTATTCTATGTTTTATGTCATGTATGTTACATGTATGTATGTTTTATGTGTTTTTTTGACTCACAATTGTGCTCGGTCGCAGCAGTCCCATACGGCGACTAAGCACAATTGACGCACTATCGCCGCATGGGGACTGATGCAGACACATACATGCATACATACCAAATAAAATCAGACGGCTGACATTGATCCCCATGCAACGATAGCCTTCCATGCTGCTGACAATATGGCGACTCCTTCTTCCCGGACACTACACTCCACCCACACACTTCCTCTTCCTCCTACATCACTGCCCTCTGCAGCGTTTTTGACATCCCAATCCGCAGCAAAAACGCAGATCTTTCTTCCATCTGCGGTTTTGCTGCGGATTTAACTGACTCAATGCAAGTCAATGGGTGCAGAAATGCCGCAGATCCGCAAAAAGAATTGACATGCTGCAGAGAAAAAAAACCGCTGCGAATCCGCGAGGTTTTTTCCGCAGCATGTGCACAGCGGTTTTTATTTTACATAGAATATGATAGCGTACAACGCAGCAAAATCTGCTGCGGATCCGCAGGGCCAAAAACGCTGAGGATCTGCAGCAGTATCCGCAACGTGTTAGGGGTGTGATGGGGTTAGGGTTGGAGTCAAAATTGTTTTTTTTTACACTATTTAGGCACATCAGGGGCTCTCCAAACGCAACATGGCATCTGATCTCAATTCCAGCCAATTCTGCGTTAAAGTCAAACGGTGCTCTTTCCCGCCATGAGCCCAAATAGTGGTTAACCCCCACATATGGGGTATCGGCCTACTCAGGACAAATTGCACAACAACTTTTGGGGTCCAATTTCTCCTGTTACCCTTGGGAAAATAAAAAATTGGGGGCAAAAATATCATTTTTGTGAAAAAAAATTGATTTTTTTTTTATGGCTCTACGTTATAAACTTCTGTGAAGCACTTGGGGGTTCAAAGTGCTCACCACACATCTAGATAAGTTCCTTGGGGGGTCTAGTTTCCAAAATGGGGTCACTTGTGGGTGGTTTCCACAGTTTAGGCACATCAGGGGCTCTCCAAAGGCAACATGACACCCGCAGACCATTCCATCAAAGTCTGCATTCCAAAACGTCACTACTTCCCTTCCGAGCCCCAACGTGTGCCCATACAGTAGTTTTCTCCCACATGTGGGATATCCGTGTACTCAGGACAAATTGGACAACTTTTGGGTTCCAATTTCTCGTGTTGCCCTTAGGAAAATAAAAATTTGGAGACTAAAAGATCATGTTTGTGGAAAAAATGTGTTTTTTTTTTTTATTTTTTTTTTATTTTCACGCCCGTGCATTATAAACTTCTGTGAAGCACTGGGGGGTTCAAAGTGCTCACCACACATCTAGATAAGTTCCTGGGGGGGGTCTAGTTTCCAAAATGGTGTAATTTGTGGGGTGTTTCCACTGTTTAGGCACAACAGGGGCTTTCCAAGCACGGTATGGCGTCCTATCTCAATTCCAGCCAAAAAGTCAAATGGTGATGCTTCCCTTCCGAGCTCTGCCATGCGCCGAAATAGTCGTTTACCCCCACGTATGGGGTGTCAGCGTACTTGGGACAAATTTCACAATTTTTGGTGTCCCGTTACCCTTGGGAAAATAAAAATTGGGTGTGAAAAGATCATTTTTGTGGAAAAAATATGATTTTTTTAATTATACGGCTGTACGTTATAAACTGAAGCCCTTGGGGGTTCAAAGTTCTCACCACATATCTAGATAAGTTCCTTGGGGGGGGGTCTAATTTCCAAAATGGTGTCATTTGTGGGGGGGGTTTCCACTGTTTGGCCACATCAGAGGCTCTCCAAATGCGATATGACGTCAAGCCAATTCTGCGTTGAAAAAGTCAAACGGCCCTCATTCCCTTCCGAGCTCTGCCAGCGCCCAAACAATGGTTTACCCCCACATATGGGGTATCAGCGTACTCAGGACAAATTGCACAATAACTTTTGGGGACCTGTTTCCCTTGGAAAAATAAAAATTGGGGGTGAAAAGATCAATTTTTTTGGAAAAAATTATTTTTTTTTAACCATAATTTTTTATTAATTTGTGCCAAGCATTACATCGTATTGACATTGATTTCTTAATGAATAACACAATATTATAGGGAATGGGGAGAGAGGAAAAAAGGGGAAAGGTGGTGACATTACATTTACCATCCAGTCACATTGTCCAAGTGTGAATCTATTACTTAACTACAATATTTAAAAATAGAAAAAACACGACACTCAATGAGGAGGGAGGTGCACAAGTCGGGTATCCAGCCAACTAACAATAGTGCAAAAACTTGGCACTCAAAAGAAAAATTGATTTGACAGTTCCTTTATTGTAAAAGGCATCCAGTTAATATACTACTTTTACTTCTTTAAACGTTTTCAGTCATACAATTGACCTTCATCAGAAACAGAATTTTTTCACAGTTGGTTTTAACTGAGAGGAACTGTAATGGAAAATTCCATTTATTATTAAAGAACCGCTGTCATAAGTAGGCACTATTCAGTACTTGGTATATTCATTAATAATGTGGAGAAACAGACGTCTGGGAAGCAGCAGCTACTGAGGATGAAAGGACACCATTCATGTAGGAAATCACCAGACCCACGGGTTTGACTCCTTAGGTTATACAGGGACCGGTAGATCCAATAATTGGGACCGGTAGATCCAATAATTGGTGTGGGTGTCCAGAAATTTGCACTGTAATATATTCAGGAAACTATCCTGTATTGTTTGTGACAGGCATGAATGTCCACAACTGGGTGCTGTGATTATCCAAATGGTCTGTCCTGCCCAGGGAGGCAAGTGTGTAACAGGGAGAGTGAACACACTGTTCAGGAGAAGCACTGAGGGTGCAGAGGAATAGCGCTTGGTCTGTGACTGGACGCAGCACCCAGTTGTGTACATTCATGCCTGTCACAAACAATACAGGATAGTTTCCTGAATATATTACAGTGCAAATTTCTGGACACCCACACCAATTATTGGATCTACTGGTCCCTGTATAACCTAAGGTGTCAAACCCGTGGGTCTGGTGATTTCCTACATGAATGGTGTCCTTTCATCCTCAGTAGCTGCTGATTCCCAGACGTCTGTTTCTCTACATTATTAACCCCTTCACCCCCAAGGGTGGTTTGCACGTTCATGACCGGGACAATTTTTACAATTCTGACCACTGTACCTTTATGAGGTCATAACTCTGGAACGCTTCCATGGATCCTGGTGATTCTGACACTGTTTTCTCGTGACATATTGTACTTAATGTTAGTGGTAAAATTTCATTCAAATAACTTGCGTTTATTTGTGAGAAAAATGGAAATTTGGCAAAAATTTTGAAAATTTCGCAATTTTCCAACTTAGAATTTTTATGCCCTTAAATCACAGAGATACGGCACACAAAAAACTTGATAACTAACATTTCCCACATGTTTACTTTACATCAGCACAATTTTGGAACCAACATTTTTTTTTGTTAGGAAGTTATAAGGGTTAAAAGTTGACCAGCGATTTCTCATTTTTACAACACCATTTTATTTTAGGACCACATCACATTTGAAGCCACCTTGAGGGGTCTATATGATAGAAAATACCCAAAAGTGACACCATTCTAAAAACTGCACCCCTTAAGGTGCTCAAAACCACATTCAAGAAGTTTATTAACCCTTTAGGTGCGTCACAGGAATTTTTTTGAATATTTAAAAAAAAAAATGAACATCTAACTTTTTTTCACAAAAAAAATACTTCAGGTTCAATTTTTTTTATTTTACCAAGGGTAACAGGAGAAATTGGACTGCAAAAGTTATTGTGCAATTTGTCCTGAGTGCGCTGATAACTGATATGTGGGGGGGAACGACTGTTTCGGCGCATGGCAGACTCAGAATGGAAGGAGCGCCGTTTGACTTTTTCAATGCATAATTGGCTGGAATTCGCCATGTCACGTTTGGAGAGTCCCTGATGTACCTAAACAGTGCCCCTACAAGTGACCCCATTTTGGAAACTAGACCCCCCAAGGAACTTATCTAGATATGTGGTGAGAACTTTGAACCCACAAGGGCTTTACAGAAGTTTATAACGTACAGCGGTACAATTAAAAAATCATATTTTTTCCACAAAAATGATCTTTTCACCCCAATTTTTATTTTCCCAAGGGTAACAGGACCCTAAAAGTTATTGTGCAATTTGTCCTGAGTACGCTGATACCCCACATGGGGTAAACCACTATTTGGGCGCATGGCAGAGCTCGGAAGGGAAGCAGCGCCATTTGACGTTTTTGGCTGGAATTGAGATCGGACATCATGTCGCGATTGGAAAACCCCTGATGTACCAAAACAGTGGAAACCACCCACAAATGACACCATTTTGGAAACTAGACCCCCTAAGGAACTTATCTAGATGTGTGGTGAGCACTTTGAACCCCCCAGTGCTTCACAGAAGTTTATAATGCCAGGGCATGAAAATAAAAAAATCGTATTTTTTCCACAAACATGATCAATTAGTCCCCAATTTTTTTATTTTTCCAAGGGTAACAGGAGAAATTGGACACCAAAAGTTGTTGTCCAATTTTCATGAGTACGCTGACGCCCCATATGTGGGAGAAAACTACTGTATGGACACACGTCGGGGCTCGGAAGGGAAGCAGTGACATTTTGGAATGCAGACTTTGATGGAATGGTCTGGGGGTGTCATGTGCGTTTGGAGAGCCCCTGATGTACCTAAACTATTGAAACTCCCCACAAGTGACCCCATTTTGGAAACTAGGCCCCCCACGGAACTTATCTAGATGTATGGTGAGCACTTTGAACCCCCAAGTGCTTCACAGAAGTTTATAACGCTCGGACGTGAAAATAAAAAAATCATTTTTTTCCACAAAAATGACATTTTTGCCCCCAATTTTTTATTTTCCTAAGGGTAACAGGAGAAATTGGACCACAAAAATTGTTTTGCAATTTGACCTGAGTAGGCTGATACCCTACATGTGGGGGTAAAACACTGTTTGGGCGCATGGCAGAGCTTGGAAGGGAAGGAGCACCATTTGACTTTTTCAACTCAGAATTGGCTGGAATTGAGATCAGACGCCATGTTGCATTTTGAGAGCCCCTGATGTGCCCAAACAGTGGAAACCCCCAATTCTAACTCCAACCCGAACCCCAACTCACCCCCTAACCCTAATCTCAGCCCTAACCCTAGCCCTAACCCTAATGGAAAAATGGAAATAAATACATTTTTTTAATTTTATTATTTTTCCCTAACTAAGGGGGTGATAACGGGGGGTTTGATTTACTATTTATGGTAGTTTTTATGTTTGGCGGCTTTCACACGCTAAAAGACTTTTTATTGTAAAAATAGTTTTTGCATCACCACATATTGAGAGCTATAATTTTTCCGTATTTTGACCCACCGAGTCATGTGAGGTCTTATTTTTTGCGGGACGAGTTGACGTTTTTATTGGTACCATTTTCGGGCACGTGACATTTTTTTGATCGCTTTTTATTCCGATTTTTGGGACGCAGAATGAACAAAAACCAGCGTTTCATTAATTTCTTTTGGGGGGGTGCGTTTACACCGTTACGCGTGCGATAAAATTGCGGTTTTATTCTTCGGGTCAGTACGGTTACAGCGATACCTCATTTAGGTCGTTTTTTTATGTTTTGTCGGTTTTATGCAATGAAAACTATTTTATATAAAAAATAATTATTTCTGCATCGCTTTATTCTGCGAGCTATAACTTTTTTATTTTTTCGCTGATGATGCTGTGTGGCGGCTCGTTTTTTGCGGGACAAGATGACATTTTCAGTGGTACCATGGATATTTATATGCGTCTTTTTGATCGCGCGTTATTACACTTTTTGTTTGGCGGTATGATAATAAATCATTATTTTTTGCTTTGTTTTTTATTTTTATTTTTTAAGGGGTTCGCTAAAGGGGTTAACTAATGGGATAGTTTTATAGGGCAGGTCGTTACGGACGCGGCGATACCTAAAATGGATTTATTGGGGGAATTTTTTTTTTTTCTAATTTATTTGGCGATTTTTTTTTTTAATTTATTTTAACACTTTTTTTAATTTTTTTTTTACTTTATTAAATAGTCCCAGGTGGGACATCACTGTCCTGTGACAGATTGCTGATCTGTCACATCACAGGTCACCACGTGGGCGCCGCTGATCGCGGTAGACGTACTATCCCGTCCATGGGCATAGGGGCCCGGGTCCCATGGGCGGGATAGTACGTCGGATGTCAGGAAGGGGTTAATGAATATACCCAGTACTGAATAGTGCCTACTTATGACAGCGGTTCTTTAATAATACATGGAATTTTCCATTACAGTTCCTCTCAGTTAAAACCAACTGTGAAAAAATTCTGTTTCTGATGAAGGTCAGTTGTATGACCGAAAACGTTTAAAGAAGTAAAAGAAGTATATTTAACTGGATGCCTCTTACAATAAAGGAACTGTCAAATCAATTTTTCTTTTGAGTGCCAAGTTTTTGTACTACATAACTACAATATTTAAACGGAAGGATAACCAATTATTCCATTTTTTATGAAATTGAGACATATTATTGTTAGATGCAGCAATTGTTTTTTTCCGATAAAGAATTTTCGTTAATCAGAGAGTAGTGTTGAGCGATACCACCCGATATTGAAAAATATCAGATCGGATTGGATCGGCCGATCTCCAAAAAGTATCGGGTATCGCCGATTCCGATCCCGGAAGTCCCTTTCAAGTCAATGGAACAGAAATATCGGAATTAAAAAAACCCTTTCTTTCCTTGTAGGTTAATTCTATATGAAGAAAAACAACTAAGAATAATGTAGAATGTATTGTGGGAGGTGTAGGAGACATTAAAGCCATAGAGGTTTAGCCCAATCAAATGGAATAGCAGGAATTAAATTTTTTTTAAAAGACGTTCGGAGTTACAAAGATATTGACTATGTTAACCTCTTTTATATTTTGTCAGATATGTATGTTTCACTACTTCCATGCTCTTCACCTTCTTTTTTTACTTCTCCCACACTTTCTCCATCATCCTCAGCAGCAGCATCTTTTTCATCAACTTCTTCACCTTATTCATCTTCTTCTTCACCTTCTTCCTATAATTCTTTTTTTTTTACATTCTTCATATTCTTATTCAACTATTATTCTTCATATTCTACTTCTTCATCTTCTTCCTATTCTTCATCATATTCTTATTTGTGACAGGCATTCCTGTAGTTGTTATCTATAAAAGTTTGAAGATTATACCTTCCGTTCTGCCTGTCACAAAAGATTTACAACAGAATTTGTCCGCGTTCAGTTTGGCCTGCAGCAGCAGGCATTTTCCAGGGGCACCACGAGGAGGAACGGACTCAACCCCATACACTGCTTAGTCTTCTGCTTATAATTTAGATAATATCATTTGCTCTGATTTTTAGTCTTATGCTTAATGTTCTTCTGCTTTTGGTTTTTCTGCTTCTTGGTCTTCTGTCTCTTGTTGTTCTGCATCTTGGTGGTTGTCTTCATGCTCTTTGTCCTCTTGGTCATCTTCAGGGTCATCTTTTTGGTATTCGGTGTGGTCTTCAGGGTCGTCGTCAGGGAGAGCCAGAGTGAGAACCAAAAACCATTTCCACAAGCTCGAACTTGGAAAAGTAGCAGAAGGTATAAGAAGGCTGAGGAACTGCTGAGAACCAGCTGACGGTACTGGAACTTGGATGGTTAGCAGAAGGAACTAGCGAGGACCAGCTGACGGTGCTGGAACCCGGAGGGGCAGCATAAGGAACAAGAGCCAATGGCACAACCGTGGACCAGCTGACGGTGCTGGAACACGGTTACTAAGCAGGAGGTACCTGTGCTACAAAGCACTACCAAGGACCAGCAGACGTTGCTGGAACTCGGATACCGAGAAGGAGGCACCTAGGCCAAAGGCACTGCCGAGAACCAGCTGACAGTGCTGGAACCCGGATGGGTAGCAGAAGCTACAAGAGTCAATGGAACTACCGAGAACCAGCTGACGGTGCTGGAACCCAGAGTGGCAGCAGAAGGAACAAGAGCCAATGGCACAACCGTGGACCAGCTGACGGTGCTGGAACACGGTTTCTAAGCAGGCGGTACCTGTGCTAAAAAGCACTACCAAGGACCAGCAGACGTTGCTGGAACTCGGATACCGAGAAGGAGGCACCTCGGCCAAAGGCACTGCCGAGAACCAGCTGATGGTGCTAGAACCCGGATGGGTAGCAGAAGCTGCAAGAGCAAATGGAACTAGCGAGGACCAGCTGATGGTGCTGGAACCCGGATGGGTAGCAGAAGGTACCCATAATAAACAAAGTTGCAAGGCCGCGAGCAGGCCGCAGTTACCGAAACCCACAGTCCAACGGGGTGCTAGTCCTATTGGCACTACAGGACCAGCCTTTATTACCAGAACCCGCAGCCCACATAGGAAGCACCTAAACTGCAGGCACCATATACTCGGCTAACCCGACCACAACACGACAGGACAATGTATTGTTGGCAAAGTGACGTTGACACTCCCTGGAAACAGCAGGCGTGCTGGAACCAGGCTGGGCAGGAGGGAGTACCCGTGCCAAAGACACTTCTGAGCAGCAACTGGCGATGTTGGTGCCCAGGGTCAATCATGCAGCAGGCTGAGGCCTACTTGGAGCAAGTAGTAAATAAGATGTAGTGTGATTTTGGAGGCAGCAGGAGACTTTGTCATCCACACAGCAGGGGAGCAGCTGGCATTACTGAACCCCACTAACACTGGAGTATGTTTTTTTCTCTGTGCAGACGGCACTTACGAGCAACAACTGGCTGTGTTGAAGCCCAGGATCAATCATGGAGCAGGCTGAGGCCTACTTGAAGCAAGTTTTATATCGGTTGTACGCTACTACTGATTGTAACCGTGCTCCACTTAGGCCTCTGGCTCCACTGTCTCTAGTATTTCCCCTGGCCTCCAACCCTGCCAGTTGCTGCTCAGAAGTGGCGTCTGTACAATCCACACTTGTTCTTGTGTTACTGGGGCCCATTCACATCAGTTGATCCCCTGATAGTAGTGGGAATGTGGACAGAGCAGGAGACATTGCCGGACACACATCAGGGGATCAACTGACGTGAATGGGCCCCAGTAACACAGGAACAAGTGTGGATTGTGCAAACGCCACTTCTGAGCAGCAACTGGCGGGGTGGGAGGCCAGGGGAAATACTAGAGACAGTGGAGCTAGAGGCCTAAGTGGAGCACGGTTAAAAATCTGTAGTAGTTGACTGTGTAGGCAGCAGGAGACTTTGCCGTCCACACAGCAGGGGAGCAGCTGGCGTTACTGAACCCCACTAACACAGGAGCTAGTGTGTTTTTCTCTGTGAAGACAGCACTTCTGAACACCAACTGACGTTGTTGGAGCCCAGGATCAAGCATGGAGCAGGCTGAGGCCTGCTGTTTTTTGAATGTGGAGGCAGCAGGAGACATTGCCGTCCACACAGCAGGGGAACAGCTGACGTTACTGAACCCCACTAACACAGGAGCTAGTGTGTATTTCTCTGTGAAGACGGCACTTCTGAACACCAACTGGCATTGTTGGAGCCCAGGATCAAGCATGGAGCAGGCTGAGGCCTGCTGTTTTTTGAATGTGGAGGCAGCAGGAGACATTGCCGTCCACAGAGCAGGGGAACAGCTGACGTTACTGAACCCCACTAACACAGGAGCTAGTGTGTTTTGTTCTGTGAAGATTGCACTTCTGAACACCAACTGGCATTGTTGGAGCCCAGGATCAAGCATGGAGCAGGCTGAGGCCTGCTGTTTTTTGAATGTGGAGGCAGCAGGAGACAATGCCGTCCACAGAGCAGGAGAACAGCTGACGTTACTGAACCCCACTAACACAGGAGCTAGTGTGTTTTGCTCTGTGAAGACGGCACTTCTGAACACCAACTGGCATTGTTGGAGCCCAGGATCAAGCATGGAGCAGGCTGAAGCCTGCTGTTTTTTGAATGTGGAGGCAGCAGGAGACATTGCCGTCCACACAGCAGGGGAACAGCTGACATTACTGAACCCCACTAACACAGGAGCTAGTGTGTTTTTCTCTGAAGACGGCACTAATGAACACCAACTGGCATTGTTGGAGCCCAGGATCAATCATGCAGCAGGCGTAGGCCAACTTGCAGCAAGTTTTATATAGGTTGTAGACTACTACTGATTGCAACCGTGCTCCACTATGGCCTGTGGCTCCACTGTCTCTAGTATTTCCCCTGGCCTCCAACCCCACCAGTTACTGCTCTGAAGTGGTGTCTGCACAATCCACACTTGTTCCTGTGTTACTGGGGCTCAGTCACGTCAGTTGATCCCCTGATGTGTGTCCGGCAAGGTCTCCTGCTCTGTCCACATTCCCACTACTAGTAATGAGAATGTGGACAGAGCAGGAGACATTGCCGGACACACATCAGGGGATCAACTGACGTGACTGAGCCCCAGTACCACAGGAACAAGTGTGGATTGTGCAGACGCCACTTCAGAGCAGCAACTGGCGGGGTTGGAGGCCAGGGGAAATACTAGAGACAGTGGAGCCAGCGGCCTAAGTGGAGCACGGTTAAAAATCTGTAGTAGTGTGACTGTGTAGGCAGCAGGAGACTTTGCCATCCACACGGCAGGGGAGCAGCTGGCGTTACTGAACCCCACTAACACAGGAGCTAGTGTTTTTCTCTGCAGACGGCACATTTGAGCGACAACTGGCTGTGTTGAAGCCCAGGGATTACAGTTCACGTGGTAGAAACATGAACACAATAGGAGACCTGGATACTGTTGCCAACCAATTATTTATTCTGGAAGAGGACTGGCAAATTCTGGCGAGATCCAGGCCTTGTTCATTTTCAGAAAAGTTAGCCAGTCAATGCTATCGGAAGATAGTCGCGTGCGACAGTCTGTTAGTACACCACCTGCGGCACTAAAGACGTGTTCCGATAATACACTGGCAGCAGGGCAAGCCAGCACCTCCAATGCATACTGGCTAAGCTCTGGCCATGTATCCAGCTTAGAGACCCAAAACTTGAAGGGGGAAGAGCCATCTGGGAGTACACTGACAGGGCAAGACATGTAGTCTGTCACCATCTTACGGAAACGTTGCCTCCTGCACTCGATTCAACGGTGGTATGAGGCTTTGTAAGTTGTCCCGGTAGTGAGGATCTAGGAGGGTGTACACCCAATAATCAGCCGTGTTGAGAATGTGGGCGATGCAGCGGTCGTTTCTCAGGCACTGCAGCATGAAATCAACCATGTGCTGCAGACTCCCAACTGCCAAAGAAACGCTGTCCCCTGCTTGAGTCGTCATCTCTGCCTGCTCTGCATAACCCCACCCTCGCTGTACATACTGACTAGAGCATTGTGTACCTCCCTCCTCTGGAGAGATGTTTTCCTCCTCCATTGACTCATCCTCACAAAGTGTCCCCTGCCTAGGCCTTTGTGAGGAACCACGTAGGGCAGACTGTCCAGAAGCAGATGGCATTTGTGACTCCTCATCCTCCACCTCTTCCAAAACCTCCTCCCATAGTGCTTGCAGTGTTTTTTGAAGCAGGGAGATAAGGTGGACAGTCATGCTGACTAGTGCATCATCTGCACTCGCCATCCACGTGGAATCATCGAAGGCACGCAAACCGAGGCAGATGTCCTTCATAGAGGCCCACTCAATGGTGCTGAAGTGTGACCGGCGCACAGCGATTTGTTTGCGCCTGATGCAGCTGGTACTCCATGACTGCTGCCTGCTGCTCACACAACCGCTCCAACATATGTAACGTTGAATTCCACCTGGTGGGTAGGTCACATATGATGCGATGTTCCGGAAGGCGTAATCGGCGCTGCAAGGCGCGATCTTGCCGTGCATCAAGATTCGGATAGTCCCTCAGAAAGCTCTGCACGACCAAGTTCAGCACATGTGCCAGACATGGGATGTGAGTGAGGTTGCCTAGGCCCAGAGCTGCCACCAGATTTCGGCCATTGTCACACACTACCAAGCCTGGCTCGAGATTCGCTGGCACAAACCACACGTCGCTCCTGCTTGATGGCATTCCAGAGCTCCTGCGCTGTGTGGCTTCGATTCCCCAAAGAAATTAATTTGAGTACAGCCTGTTGACCTTTGGCCACGGCTGTGCTCATTTCAGTCGTAACAGGCTCCTGCAGCGCTGTTTCTGAGGAACTTGAGTAGGAGGAGTCAATGTGTAGAGACTGGAGTCCTGCAATCCGTGGAGTTGGCAGAACACGTACAGCGCCACTCCAGATCTGTACCCGGCTCCACAACATTGACCCAATGGGCAGTTAGGGAAAGGTATCCCTGTCCATGGTTACTGGTCCACGCATCGGTGGTCAGGTGGACCTTGCTACTAACGGCGTTTAGTAGCGCATGTTTTATTTTTCCCTCCACATGCTTTTGCAGGGCAGGGACGGCTTGCCTGCTGAAATAAAAGCGGCTCGGCACGGTGTATTGTGGGACTGCCAATGCCATGAAGTTCCGGAAGGTGTCAGTCTCCACCAGCCTGAATGAGAGCATTTCAAGGGCCAGTAATTTGGCAATGCCAGCATTCAGAGCCTGTGCTCAGGGATGGTTTGCCGAGTATGGCTGCCTTTTATCCCATGCCTGTGCTACCGATGGCTGTAGAGTGGCCTGGGAGTGTGAGGATGACTGGGAACGTGGTGCTGTGGGTGGAATGTCACTGGGTCTCTGGACAACAGTGCCAGAGGTTCTTCCTTGGCGATCCTGTGAGGAAGCCGAACCAGCTGTGTGTGACTGGAGGAAGAGGCCCCAACATGAGCTGAAGAGGTGGTAGGTGGTGCTGTACGTTGGCCTACTTCTTCAGTGTGTCTGTGTAACTCCACCTCGTGCTTGGTCCGCACGTTTCCACATATTTGTGGCATTGAGGTTGCTGACATTTTTCCCTCTTTTGACTTTCTGATGACACAGCTTGCATTTGACAAAGCAAATGTCATCTGCAACTGTCAAAAAAGGACCACGCACTGCAAGTCTTGGGAGCGCCCGTTTTGGCTTTTGAAAGAGGAATGCTCCTACCGGGTGCCGAAGTGGAGGCTACAGGCAACCAAGTCTGCCCCCTCCCTCTCCCTCCTGTTTTGGCCATTCGGGGGAATCTCTTCCTCAGAGCTGCTCCCACCACCTTCCTGTTCCTCACGTCATGATGGGTCAAGGACCTCATCTACACTCCCCTCTTCAAACACCTGCTTCTCCTGGGTTGTCTCGCCAGCACTGTACGCACCAGAAAATGGCACCTGAGTCTCATCATCTGATGCGTACTGAGGTGTGCTGACAATAGGCACTGGCCCACCCGCCTCTTCAGATTCAGAGGGACAAAGAAGTTGCGCATCACTGCATACTCCCTCTTCACATTCTTGAATTCTGCTTGGCTGGCCCCCTCTTTCCAAGCCAACAGGTTCAGAGAACAGAAATAGAGACTGATGGCTCCTATCCAGTGCTCTCTGACTGCCTTTGGCTCTTCAGTGCTCTGGCCCTGAGAGGACATGGAAGTCATTGAAGCTGATGCGTTAGCTGCCATCCATCCGACAATGGCTTCAATTTGTTCCTCCCGCAGCAGTGGGGTACGGCGAGGTCCTACAAAGCTGCGCATAAAGGACTGTTGCCTGCTAAAACTGGGGGATGCTGACTCACTGGTGCCCGCAGCAGGCACAGAATCCCCACGTCCTCTCCCTGCAGAATCCCCACGTCCTCTACCTGCAGAATCCCCACGTCCTCTCCCTGCTGAAACTCCACGCCCACGTGCCTTACTCCCTGCCTTCTTCATCTTGGTAGACTGATAAAGATAGGCAGAAAAGTACAAAGGGGGGGCTTAGTGTGCTTATTCCATGAAGTGTGTGTGTGGACTACACTTTAATAGGAGGTAATGTGGCCTACACAGCTGTCAAATGTAGTATTTGGTGAACTTTATTTTGTTGCGTTTTTTGAAAAAAAACTAAAAGAATGTGACCAAAGATTTGAAAGCGATAATATCACAAACTTTTTGGAGCTATTCCAGTGCAGGCAGGTAACCTACACTGCAAAAGATGAGGCTCCAAAAAATAGGGTAATACTAATCTGGCTGCGGCTGAAGGGCACAAGCCAGAAAAAAGGCTCCTCTAGCTACTCCTATATAGTGTTTGCAACCAACCAATGTAGATGGATACGGATGGATGCACACTAATAGAATAAAAAATGAGCTGCAATAAAAGAAAAATGTGTGAGGCAGTGACACACACTGAGCGGCCTACAACCAGATGAGCTGCAAGACACACTACTCAGTGTGAGCTGCACTCACACGCAGAAACCTCTCAGACAGCCATGAACAGTGCAGATAAGTGGGCACTAGCACTGAAAGGCTGCAGAGAGGCTCCGCTGTCTACTCCTATAGTGTTTGCAACCACCATATATGGATACGGATGGATGCACACTAATAGGAGAATTAAAAATTAGCTGCAATAAAAGAAAAATATGTGTGAGGCAGTGACGCACGCTGAGCAGCCTACAAGCATACGTGCCTGCAGGACACACTACAGCGTGAGCTGCACTCGCACAAAGAGACCTCTCAGACAGCCGTGAACAGTGCAGATAAATGGGCACTAGCATTGAAAGGCTCCGCTCTCTACTCCTATAGTGGTTGCAACCAACGTATATGAATATGGATGGATGCAATTGCACACTAATAGAATGAAAAATTTGCAGCTATAAAAGAAAAAATATGTATGAGGCAGTGACAAGCTGAGCGGCCTACAAGCAGACGTGCCTGCAAGACACACTACACAGCGTGAGCTGCACTCACCCAGACCTTGCAGACAGCTGTGAACACTGCTGCAAGGCAAAACAAAGCTACACTTATTGAGAATGTAGCCTGGGTAAAGCATAATATGCTTTTGAAAATCGCTATCACTAACTGTACCTCAGAGTCTTGAACAGCAGCCTGTCCCTAACTGAATTCACAGCAGAGTGAACCAGAAATGGCGGCGGCTTTTATAGTGCATCATGACATCATTTCAGCAGCCAATCACAGCCTTGCCATTAGTTAACATGCCTAACAGGATGTGCCCACACTTCTGAGGATTGTCATTGGCTGAATCAAATCAAACTGGCTCATAGCATTATGGGAACTTCCGATTCCGGTATTCGATATGCTAAAAGTATCGGAACTTAGTATCGGAATTCCGATACAGTGAATATCGGCCGATACCCGATACTTGCGGTATCGGAATGCTCAACACTATCAGCGAGACTACTTCGGACAATGAAGGGCATTTGGGGTTTTTCCAATAGCTAGCGATTTTAATTCTTGTAGCTACAATAATATGTAAAATTACTGTGCGGAACTCATAGGGAAACGAGTCGAGATCAATGGCGAGTAGTGCATGCTGTGCGGTAAGAGACACTGATATACCACAAATTTGAAGTATCAAATGGTTTATAGCTTCCCACAGACTCCTAACATTACCGCGACTCCACATATACAGTGGGGCAAAAAAGTATTTAGTCAGTCAGCAATAGTGCAAGTTCCACCACTTAAAAAGATGAGAGGCGTCTGTAATTTACATCATAGGTAGACCTCAACTATGGGAGACAAACTGAGAAAAAAAAATCCAGAAAATCACATTGTCTGTTTTTGTTTCATTTTATTTGCATATTATGGTGGAAAATAAGTATTTGGTCAGAAACAAAATTTCATCTCAATACTTTGTGATATATCCTTTGTTGGCAATGACAGAGGTCAAACGTTTTCTGTAAGTCTTCACAAGGTTGCCACACACTGTTGTTGGTATGTTGGCCCATTCCTCCATGCAGATCTCTAGAGCAGTGATGTTTTTGGCTTTTCGCTTGGCAACACGGACTTTCAACTCCCTCCAAAGGTTTTCTATAGGGTTGAGATCTGGAGACTGGCTAGGCCACTCCAGGACCTTGAAATGCTTCTTACGAAGCCACTCCTTCGTTGCCCTGGCGGTGTGCTTTGGATCATTGTCATGTTGAAAGACCCAGCCACGTTTCATCTTCAATGCCCTTGCTGATGGAAGGAGGTTTGCACTCAAAATCTCACGATACATGGCCCCATTCATTCTTTCATGTACCCGGATCAGTCGTCCTGGCCCCTTTGCAGAGAAACAGCCCCAAAGCATGATGTTTCCACCACCATGCTTTACAGTAGGTATGGTGTTTGATGGATGCAACTCAGTATTCTTTTTCCTCCAAACACGACAAGTTGTGTTTCTACCAAACAGTTCCAGTTTGGTTTCATCAGACCATAGGACATTCTCCCAAAACTCCTCTGGATCATCCAAATGCTCTCTAGCAAACTTCAGACGGGCCCGGACATGTACAGGCTTAAGCAGTGGGACACGTCTGGCACTGCAGGATCTGAGTCCATGGTGGCGTAGTGTGTTACTTATGGTAGGCCTTGTTACATTGGTCCCAGCTCTCTGCAGTTCATTCACTAGGTCCCCCTGCGTGGTTCTGGGATTTTTGCTCACCGTTCTTGTGATCATTCTGACCCCACGGGGTGGGATTTTGCGTGGAGCACCAGATCGAGGGAGATTATCAGTGGTCTTGTATGTCTTCCATTTTCTAATTATTGCTCCAACAGTTGATTTCTTCACTCCAAGCTGGTTGGCTATTGCAGATTCAGTCTTCCCAGCCTGGTGCAGGGCTACAATTTTGTTTCTGGTGTCCTTTGACAGCTCTTTGGTCTTCACCATAGTGGAGTTTGGAGTCAGACTGTTTGAGAGTGTGCACAGGTGTCTTTTTATACTGATAACAAGTTTAAACAGGTGCCATTACTACAGGTAATGAGTGGAGGAAAGAGGAGACTCTTAAAGAAGAAGTTACAGGTCTGTGAGAGCCAGAAATCTTGATTGCTTGTTTCTGACCAAATACTTATTTTCCACCATAATATGCAAATAAAATGAAACAAAAACAGACAATGTGATTTTCTGGATTTTTTTTTCTCAGTTTGTCTCCCATAGTTGAGGTCTACCTATGATGTAAATTACAGACGCCTCTCATCTTTTTAAGTGGTGGAACTTGCACTATTGCTGACTGACTAAATACTTTTTTGCCCCACTGTATGTAATATATCTGCGTCAGGGTTTCCACATCTCCAGCACGTGTCTGGGGAACTGCGGAACATCCCGGACAGCCTATAAGGAGTGAATTACCACCTATATAATTATTTACTTGCATTCTCAAAGTGGTTAGTGCATTTAGATTGGCTTCCAATAATTAAGAAGGATGCCCTCTACTGCTCTGATGTAAATGTGCAATTAAGGTCTTTTTCCCACTTTTGTAAGTATGAAGTTAGTGAGGGGAGGGCATTCTCCAACATACAATCATAGCCTATAGATAATGCCCTAATTTGTAACGTGAGGTTTAACAGTATAGAGTATAGTTTAGATGGTGGAACATGTACCTGCTCCATCCTTTCAGTCAGAAAGTGCCGAATCTGAAAATATTTATAGAAATCCCTTTGGGGGACATTGAATCTATCCCGCAATGATGAGAAAGTAATTAGTCCCTCATACAAACTCCCAACCGGAGCGGCTCCGGAAGATTTCCTATTTTGGAGGTTGAGGTTCGGGATACAATGCTCCAGTGTCTCTATGGGGGCTGTTAGAAGTGTGGTTTGTATAAGGCCTAGTTTACTATTCAACATTTTCCATAGTTCCAGAGCCGCGTCAACTGTATCTCCATTAGCGATTGTGATGTGATGTGCATGGTAAAAAGCTGAGACGTTGGAGGTTCTCATCAAATGTTTTTCAATTGTTATCCAATGCCGGTCATCATCGTTGTTCCACATAAATCATAATTGTTCGAATAACGTGGCTATGTAGTAACGGACCACCGAGGGGCATCCCAGGCCTCCCTTACTCATAGGGATGTAAAGCGTATCTGCTTGGACCCTGGATTTTTTCTCTGGCCAAATATACTGTATTTTAAGATCATTGCTTGGATCTCTTTTAATATTTTCATTGGGAATATGATGGGGAGATTGCAGAACAGATACAATATCTGTGGGAGAATGAACATTTTAACTGACGCTATCCTGCCCAGCCATGATAGTTCATGATTCTTCATACGTAACATGTCTGTCTGGATTTTCTTCTTCAGAGCCTCATAGTTTAATGATAGCCATTTATCTGCTGATAGTGTAACCGAAATACCCAGGTGCTCAATACTATCATTCCCCCATTTAAGAGGATATTTATCCTGAAATATTTTTGGATACACTACAAATGGGGTTAAATTTAATACCTGACATTTAGACATATTGAGCTTATGATAGTTTAGTGTATGATTCGATTATTTGCATTGCTGCCGGTAACGACTGTGGGATTTGTTAACGCTAGGATGATATCGTCTGCAAATAATCTGATTTTGTGTTCCGTTTAATTCACCTGGATCCCTGATACTGTTGAATGTAGCCTAATTTTTTCCGCTAGAGGTTCAGTCACCAAAGCAAATATAAGGGGTGATAACGGACACCCCTGTCTCGTCCCATTGGTAATAAAAAACCTATCCAACATCATTCCCGAGATAGAGACTGATGCTGATGGGTGAGAATATAACAGAGTAATTGCCTTAAAAATACTACCCTTAAATCTGAACCTGGTTAAGACCTCAAACAAATATCCCCAATGCACCCGATCGAACGCCTTTTCCGCATCCAATGATAGGAGCAGAGAAGGCGTCTGATTCCCCCTCGCCACATGAATGAGATTAATCATTCGTCTGGTAGCGTCCAATGTCTGTCTAGATTTAATAAAGCCGATCTGATCCCAGTGCACCAGGGAAGGGATTATATCAGAGATTCTATTTACTAAAATTTTGGAGTACGGCTTGAGGTCTGTGTTTAAAAGGGAAATTGGCCTAAAATTATTTGGATGGTCGGGTGATTTGCCTGGCTTAGGGAGGGGAACTATGGTCGATTGTAACATTTCGTCACGTATTTTGCCCGTTTCGAATATGTTTTGGAAGACTAATAATAGATGTGGGGACAAAATTTGGTAGAATAACTTCAAGTGTTCATTGGTTATACTATCCGGTCCTGGGGATTTGTTATTTTTGGTTGCTTGAATGGTTTGTTGGATTTCTTTTTGGCTTATGGGTTGGCTTATTACCATCAGTTTATCTTCTGGGATTTGGGGTAGGGATATGCTGTTCAAAAAATTATTGATTAGATCCGCATTTGGTTGTGGGGTCAGATTATCGCTCTCGAGATTATAGAGAGAATAATATTTTGCGAAGGTATTCAAAATTTCTTTAGGGTTGTAAATTTTATTCTTTTGGGATTCTTGTATATGGGCTATTTTTTGCTTTGTTAATCTCGCTTTGATCTTATTGGCTAGTATTTTACTCGCCTTATTCCCTTGCCAATAATATTTTGCTTTGTTTCTCCAAGTTATGCTCATTTATATTGGAGTAGCGGATATAATTCACACCTTGCCTTTTGTAGTTTCCCATATACCATGGGTGAAGGATTCTGTTTATGGGTGTTCTCCGCATTCTTAATTTTTTGTGTTGAGCTGCTATCTGTATTAGTCGCCGTCTTATATAGGCGAGGTCACTTGGGATTTGATGTTATCTGAGGATGTTAGAAAGTTATTAATTCTCCAAGGGGAATAATTTACATTATTGTACATCTCTTTAATTTGGCAAGTTAGAGGGGCATGGTCCGACCAGGTTATGTTTCCAATTTTGGCTGACTATTCTGCAGGAGCCATTTATCCACTACCATTAGATCTATTCTTGAATATATTTTATGTGGGTGGGAGTAATACGTATAATCCCGCTCAGAAGCGTGAAGGACTCTCCACGCGTCATACAATTCTTCTGACTCTGGATAGGAAAAATGTGGTCAGACAATCCGTGCTGCGAATCACTAAAAACTCAGATTATTAATACAGTTGTCTTTATTCTACGCGTTTCAGAGTCTCACAGAACTCCTTCCTCAGGAAAAAAACCCTGTTTTTTTTTTTATCTGCACACCGGATAATGCACTATTGCGCTATCTCTTTTACAGCAATCTTACAATTCTTCTGACATGAGACACTGAGATAACGCGTGGGACTAGGGTTTTTTCTTCGAGCACCAGGATTTGTCTATACTAGGGATTGGAGTGATGTTAAAAACCCCAAAAATTAGCAGGGATCCTTGTTTTATATTAATTTAGTTATAAGCTCTTTATTGAAGGTGATTTGACCTGAATTGGGTGCGTATATGGATGTGATTGTATACACTTTATTATTGATATTGCATATTAATATTACATATCTGCCTTCTTTATCTAGAACCCTATCAATAAGTTGGAACGCTGTAGTATCTTTTATTGCGATCGCTACACCTCTCTTCTTTTTCGCCGCATATGACACACAAATATAGGGATAGTTTCTATGTTGTAATCTATGCCCATCTTCACGGTTTAGATGTGTTTCTTGGACACATAATATGTCCGCCTTAAGTTTCTGGGCTTCCTTCCAAAGTAACGATCTTATATAGGGGCTATTTAGACCTTTTGCATTGATGCTTGAAATCTGAAATACCATCGGTTACAGTAGTAAGTAAAGGAATCAATAAGTCACCAAATATGGGGCAATAATTGGGAAAATGAAGGGGTTAAGGTTATTAACAACAACTATAACAAGTACAACTTGTACAACTCAGAGTCCGGTTCTATGTGAACCAACTGGATACTCGTTCCTATCCGGTATTGGGGGGTGAGAATAGAGAAAAGAAAATATTCTCATGTCCCTTCAACCTGCCAGCAAAACAAAAAAAAAATACTAGCAGTGAGGTGTCCCGGCATAGGCACACGGGCCACATATAGTCACAGTATACTTGCGTGGGGATTAGGTCCATTCTTTGCTCAGCGTCGGGGGTCTCTTCTTTAGCGGGAGCTAGTGTCTTCATCCACTGACGCCAGGGACCGCTCCTGGAGCAGGGTCATGGCCTCTCTGGGGGACACAAGGATGTGAGTGACTCCGTTCTTCATCACGATGAGCTTTACCGGATATCCCCACTTGTAGGTGATATTGTTGTCCCGTAGAATCTTGGTTGCAGATGAAAATTCCCACCTCCTCTTCAGGGTGGTTGCGGACAAATCTGTGAAAGCCAAGATGCTCTGAAATCTTTCTGGAAGATCCTGCTTTGTTGTCGCTGCCCTGGTCCCTGCCTCCTTGAAGTGGTAGAAGTGCAGCCTGGCTATCACGTCCTGTGTTGTGGAACTGGGAGCCGACTTTGGCTTAGGGATCCGATGCGCCCTGTCAATCAGCAGGTCTCTTTGATCCGCCGAAGGCACTAGGGTTGTGAAAAAGTGTGTTAGAAACTCCTTTAAGGCCTCCGCTATCACACTCAGGGATTCCTCTGAAGCGCAAGTTATTGCGCCTGGAATGGTCTTCTAAGTCTGCAAGCTTTAGTTTTAAGGCCATGATTTCTTCGTCCGCTTCATTATGCGCATCCACAAGATAGTTATGCACTGTAGTATATTCTTCCAGTTTCCCCTCTGTGTGAGGTTCTGTCGCCAATCTGCGTAATTTCTTTATATAGCGCAGTGAAAGCCATTGTGATATCAGTATGAATGGCTTTTTTCTGGTCTCCCAGCAGGGATCTGAGTGTGGCTACAGTGACTGGGGCAGAATTGGAGTCTTTAATAGGAGATTGTGAGGGGATGGTCAGGGCTGTGCTTTGTAACTGTAGATCATGAGGCTTTGGACCTCCAGCACTTTTAGCAGGGGAGAGGAGCAGGGACTGCAGCGTTGGTGAGAAGTTCTGTGCGACTAGGGTGTTTGCAGCTTTATTGGGGGTGTGGGGTTGGTGGTGTGCTTTTTCAGTGTGCGGCTCTGAGCTCTGCTGCACACTGTTACTGCTCCTGCTGCTGCCGGCGGCCACGTGGTGAGAGTCGCGGCCGCCATCTTGGATCCGACTGCCCGCTGCCTCAAAGACCTGGACCTTGCCTGGAGCCTGCTCCCTCCTCCTTCCCCGCATCATTCTTACTGCGCTCTGATCTCCGGTGCCTCCGCCACTCCTGCCTCCTGAATTGGCCTCCGGTAACCCTCCTGCGCTTTGAGCCGCTTATTTACTGCTGGTGGCTGGGGAGCACAGGCCGCACACGTCCACTCAGCTCCACATCCGGTCATGCCCCCCCAAAATATGATTTTTAAATTGTACGGCTGTACGTTATAAACTTATGTGAAGCCCTTGGGGGTTCAAAGTTGTCACCACATATCTAGATAAGTTCCTTGGGGGGGTCTAATTTCCAAAATGGGGTCGGCTCTCCAAACGTGATATGGTGTCCGATCTCAATTCCAGCCAGTTTTCTGCTGAGAAAGTCAAACAGGCGCTTCTTCCCTTCTGAGCTCTGCCAGGCGTAGAAACAATGGTTCCCCCAACATATCAGGTATCGGCGTACGCAGGACAAATTGCACAATAACTTTTGCAGTCCAATTTCTCCTGTTTCAAAAAATTCCTGTGCGTACCTTGAGGGATGCAGTTTTTAGAATGGTGTCACTTTTGGGTATTTTTTTGTCATATAGACCAGGGGTAAGGAATCTTTTCTGCCAAGGGCCATTTTGATATTTATACCATCCTTCGGGGGCTGTACAAACTCCGCCCACAAAGTATATCCTGACTCTGGGACTGGTGTCAGGACTTAATCTTTCATTGCATGCCCTTCAGTGTTCAGTAGTGAACACTGCGTGTGTGTGCTAACAGAGCAAGAAGAAAATAATGAGCTGGTGGCAGTCAAAATACAACTCCCTGCCAAAGCAATGCAGTCCCTGAGAATCTGTCCGGGAGCCGGATAAAAGGTCATTAAGGGCCATAAATGGCCCTGGGGCCTGAGGTTCCCCACCCCTGATATAGACCCTTCAAAGTGACTTCAAATGTGATGTGGTACCTAAAAGAAAATGGTGTTATAAAAATGAGAAATTGCTGGTCAACTTTTATCCCTTTTAACTTCCTAAAAAAAAAAAAAAATTGTTCCAAAATTGTGCTGATGTAAAGTAAACGTGGGAAATGTTACTTATTAAGTTTTTTGTATGCCGTATCTCTGTGATTTAAGGGCATAAAAATTGAAAGTTGGAAAATTGCAAAATTTTAAAAATTTTCGCCAAATTTCCATATTTTTCACAAATAAACGCAAGTTATATGAATGAAATTTTACCACTAACATGAAGTACAATATGTCACGAGAAAACAATGTCAGAATCACCGGGATCCATGGAAGCGTTCCAGAGTTATTACCTCATAAAGGGACAGTGGTCAGAATTGTAAAAATTGGCCCGGTCATGAACATGCAAACCACCCTTGGGGGTAAAGGGGTTAAACCTTCTAAAATGCTAAGGCCTCTTTCACACTTCAGTGTTTTGTGTCCGTTATAATCCGCCAAAAAGGCGGAGAAGCGGATCCGTTCTTAACTGATGTGAATGGATGGCACAGGAGAGAGAGAGAGAATTTAGTGTCAACATTATGGCGGATCCTCACAAAAACGGATGCAACGGACGGCAATCCGTCAAAATCCGCCAATAATGGAAGTCAATGGGGAAAAAACGGATCCGCCAAAAAAATTGCGGATCCGTTTTTTTCAAAACTTGGCGGATTTTGACTGATTGTAAAAAACGGAAGTGTGAAAGAGGCCTAACAGAATGAAATAACAGTTTACAAATGGTGCTGATGTAAAGCAGACATGTGGGAAATGTTATTTATTATTGTTTTATTGTTTTTCTGTGGTATGACTATCTGGATAAAAAAGATAATCATTCAAAGTTTGAAAATTGCTATTTTTTATTTTTTTGTCAAATATTTTGATTTTTTTTATAAATAAACACAAAATATTGACCTAAATTTACTATTATAATAAATTATAATGTGCCACGAAAAAACAATCTCAAAATCACTGGGATTTGTTGAAGAATTCCAGAGATATTACCATACAAAGGGATACTGGTCAGATTTAAAAAATGTAGCCCTCTCACTAAGGGGTTAACAAGCTTGTGGCCATCCCCAGAGTAGAGCTATAGGAGGGTAGCTTGGTACCAGAGCAGGTGAGACATCGTTGGCCAAGTATCGACATCCAGACTTTGCTAGTTAAAACCCAGCGCCCAGACATTGCCTGTCAAGACCCAAAGCTCAGACTCCCGTAGGTCAAGCACAGAAAGTCAGATGCTGATTGTTGGATGGGATGAAGCTTCTGTCATGCTGAAGAGAAGCCTTGGGTGATTCAGGACATTACTTCCAGCGCAGATGTACGGTACAGGGTGTGGACGGAGGCTGCGATTCAGAGAATGAAGGAAGCCAGCGAGATTATACACTGGGTATCGATTGACTCTCCTGGGACTTATGGCAGTTGTTGTAATCACTAGAGGTGCCAAAACAAATATATGGCAGTGACAGGCCTAGTACTGGGAGTGACCTCTGTTAGGTTGAGGCATACAGGCCATGTTAGTCGTCTACATGCTAATAAGGATGATGTATGTTAATAGAGCATTAATAAGGTATTGTATGTAATGTAGAAAGTGTCATAACATACTGTACCTTTATTCCTGTTGTTAAAGAAAACAGGAAAAGTCAGCTCACCAACGACGAAAACACCTGTTCGTTCCTACAGCATTGTTATTACTTACTAGATTAAGGCCCGATGCTATCGCATCGGGAGGATAGTGATGTAGCGTTGACCATGTGTTGTCTGGCACTGTGAGCAGCACACCTTGAGAAGGAGATGTGGTGAACAGCCATCCCGCCTATCTCTTTAGCTGTTCACAAAAACCCGGCCCTGTTAAAAGAGGAAATAACATATCTCAGCAGCAAATATGATGCTGGACCTTGACATCCGGGTTCATATCACCAAATGAAAGAATTTTGATGATACACATCTCCCCTTTTATACTTCATGTGTGTTACATTTACCCATAATTCTCAATATTACTGTATCACACCAATGTTTTTATTTGGATAGGATATTTACATAGTGAGCCTCAAGAGGGACAGTATTACTGACGTATGTAAAGTGCTATTGAAATAATAGTACTCAATAAATAAATAAAAATTTAATTATTACCTAAGTTATGTAGGTATGTGTTAGCTATGTAGTTGAAATCTACGTATCGGTGCCTAAATTTTTTTTGTTTTTGTATTTTTTTTAATCTATATATACCTATATGTTTTTATGGATTTAAATATGTCTATGACATATACAGTATATGAAAGAGATAATTAGTGTATGATATATCTATCTGCTTAGAATATATATATATAACATATATCAAGCTATGTATAGAAGTCTATCTATATCTATTTAGAATGTAACTCATTTATATATCTATCTATCCATTCCAGGACCAACTTAAATAGTTTAAAGTAAAACATTTTTGTAAACGACATTTCTAGTGAAGATTTTTGGGCTATTAGATATTATCTTCCAAAAGGTAGGGGATAAAACAAGGGGAACTGCTACCTTGGATCTAATCCTTATAAACAGGGAGGAAATGGTTGAGGAGGTAAAAGTGGCTGGGACCCTAGGAGGTAGCGACCATGCTATTTTAGCATTTTGGATAACTAGAGGAGGAAGACCTGTGAAGACTCAGACGTCAAGGTTAGATTTCAGAAAGGCAGATTTTAAGGGATTCAGAAAGAGAATTGGAGGGATCCAATGGCTGGATATCCTTAAAGACAAAAATGTCCAGGAAGCATGGGAAATCTTGAAAAATGAAATTCTCAAAGCACAAATGTTAACAATTCCGAAAAGAGGGAAGAATAGGAAGCATTTAAGGAAACCAGGATGGATGAACACAGAACTTAAGCACATGCTTAAAAGGAAGAAAAAAATGTTTATAAAATGGAAAGAGGGAGGCATATCTAAAGAAGAATATAATGCTGTCTGCAGAACCTGCAGGGCACAAATCAGATTTTCTAAAGCTGACAATGAATTGAGGCTTGCAAGAGATGTCAAAAGCAATAATAAAGGATTTTGGGGGTATGTCAAAAGTAAAAGAAAAGTCAAAGATGCTATAGGATTTTTACAGGATGAAAATGATGAAATGGTAAGACAGGATGTTGAGAAGGCAGAACTTTTAAATTCCTATTTTGCATCTGTTTTCTCTCAGAAAGGAAATGTAACATCAACTGTTCTTCACTGTCCTATTAAGGGAATAGAAGAATCCAGGATATCTATAAACAGAAAGATAGTGAGGAAACACTTAGCTAACCTAAATGAATTCAAGTGTCCAGGTCCAGATGAATTACACCCCAGAGTACTGAAGGAGATAGCAGAAGAAATTTTTGAACCCCTCTCCATAATCTTTGAAAATTCTTGGAGAACAGGAGAAGTGCCAGAAGACTGGAGAAGAGCAAATGTTGTTCCTATCTTCAAAAAGGGGAAGAAGGTGGACCCAGGCAACTATAGCCGGTGAGTCTGACTTCTATACCAGGAAAGATCTTTGAACAAATTATTAAACAACATGTATGTCAGTACCTGGATAAGAATGAAGTGATTAAACAGAGTCAGCATGGGTTTGTAACTAATAAGTCATGACAGACTAACTTAATTTCCTTCTATGACGGAATCACTGATTGGGTGGATCAAGGAAATGCTGTAGATATAGTATATCTTGACTTCAGCAAAGCATTTGACAAAGTATCTCATACAATCCTTATTGAAAAAATGACTAAGTATGGAATGGACAAGGCAACTGTTAGGAGGATTCATAACTGGCTTAGTGATCGGACCCAAAGAGTGGTCGTAAATGGCTGCACATCCAGTTGGAAGAATGTCTCAAGTGGGGTACCACAGGGCTCTGTCCTGGGCCCTTTATTGTTCAACATCTTTATCAACGATTTAGATGAAGGAATTGAGGGTAAATTAAATTTGCTGATGACACAAAGCTAGGAGGGATAGCTAATACTAGAGAAGAGAGAGAGGATTCAAAAAGATATAAATAAACTGGAGAAGTGGGCAGCAACTAACAGAATGGTTTTTAACAGGGAAAAATGCAAAGTACTACATCTGGGCAATAAAAATGAAAAAAGCATATACAGAATGGGAGGAATAGGGCTAAGGAACAGCACATGTGAAAAATACTTGGGTATACTAATAGATCACAGACTGAATATGAGTCAACAGTGTGATGCAGCAGCAAAAAAGGCAAATGCAATTCTAGGATGTATTAACAGAAGCATACAGTCTAGATCACGTGAAGTCATTATTTCCCTCTACTCCTCTTTGGTCAGACCTCATCTGGAATATTGTGTCCAGTTTTGGGCACCACATTTTAAAAAAGACATCAACAAACTGGAGCAGGTTCAGAAAAGAGCGACCAGAATGGTGACCGGTCTGCAAACCCTGTCTTATGAGGAAAGGTTGCAGGAGTTGGGAATGTTTAGTTTGCAAAAGAGAAGACTGAGAGGAGACTTAATAGCTGTCTAAAAATATCTCAAGGGCTGTCACATTGTGGAAGGATCAACTTTATTCTCATTTGCACAAGGAAAGACTAGAAGCAATGGGATGAAGCTGAATGGGAGGAGACACAGATTAGATATTAGAAAAAACTTTTTGACAGAGTGATCAATGAGTGGAACAGGCTGCCACGAGAAGTGGTGAGTTCTCCTTCAATGGAAGTCTTCAAACAGAGGCTGGACAGACATCTGACTGGGATGATTTAGCGAATCCTGCTTTGAGCAGGGGGTTGGACCAGATGGCCCAGGAGGTCCCTTCCAACTCTACGATTCTATGATTCAATTGTCCTTGAAGTGGTGTATCCACCACTTTGACCCTAACGTTGCTGCGTTGCTTTACTCGGGAGAATGCAACATACAATTGTCCATGGGCAAATAAAGTTTCGGGCAAAAAAATGTCAACTCGATTGAGGGTCTGTCCTTTTGATTTGTTAATGGTCATAGCAAAAGCAGGTTTTAGAGGAAACTGTTGACGTTTTAATTTAAAAGGTAACCCAGTTTCTGAAGGACACAAATCGATGCGTGGAATAAATACAATGTCTCCTTCAGCTGAGCCAGTAATAACTTTAGCCTGTATGATGTTGCGGAGTAAGGCAGTGACAATGAGGCGAGTGCCATTGCGGAGACCTTTCTTGGTGTTTAGGTTTCTTAATAGCATCACAATGGTGCCAATTTTAAGTTTTAAGATATGCGATGGCATTCCTAATGGTGTCAGAGAGTTTAAAAATTCAACTGGGTAGTTTTCACATTCCTCTGCCTCATCAGCATCGACAGAATCATCACTTGTATATACAGTATAATCACCACTGATGCGATCCATTACTTTACAGTTCAGAAAGTCTACGTCCTCATTTTTTGGACATAGTATAGCATGTGATGCAGCAGTGTTGAGGCTTTGTTTGTCATTAACATCAATGCAAATATGGTCTCCAAAGATCTCGGTTACTATAGAGCCAGTGCAAAGCATGTCTGGAGGAATTTCAATGACATCCTCTCCAAGGTTATGTTCATTAGACAGCTCACCATTTCCAAGTTTAAGCAACCAAGTGCTGTATTCAGGATCAGTGGAGCGCATGCTGTTGATTAGCGGTAGTCTGGTAAAATGTTGCCAATGTTGTGAATATTTAATGCAGGAATCTACAATGTCTATTCTTGTTCCATGAGCGGTGACGGGAAGACATTGTTCTTGGAGGAGACTTCAGACAATTACTTTACCTCCAAACGGTGTTTTATTTTTTTCAGCAACATTTGTTGTCATGATGTCACGTAGAAGTCTATCACATTCAATGCATGTTTTTGGACCATAGTGCACTCATCAATAATAAAAAGTTTTGTACTCTGTAAATGTTTTCCTGCATTTATATCGTTTTTAATCCTGGAAACGGATGTTTCGTTGATCGGAATAGGTATGCCATATAGAGAGTGGATTGTTCGGCCTCCTTGTATCAAGATAGCTGCTATTCCTGTAGTCGCTGCATGTGAGACAATTTCTCCTTGGCCTCTTAAATGATGTGTAAGTAGATGGTATAGGTAGGTCTTTCCACTGCCACCAGGTCCGTCGAGAAAAAAGCACTTTGGTGTTAAACTGCTATTTTGTAAAGCTTCAGTAATGACATCATAGGCAAAAAGTTGCTCCTGATTAAGAGTTTCATCTCTGCAGCTTTTTTTAACTCATAATCCTTATCATATTGTTTAAGGAGGTGTTTAATATTTTTTGCTGGGCGTGGTAAATTGAAATCAGCAAAAGTTTTTCCATGGACTATGAGGACATCTTGGACATCTTTCATAGCATATCCTTCACAATTGATACACTCTTCAGTGTCGCTGTGGTATGTATGACAGTAGTCTTGTAAAAAATGGTCCTTAAATTCATTCCACAATTCAAGTGGATTACTGGGGGGGCCAAAAATACAGATATATGCAAACATGTCTCTAAGTTGGGAAGGCATGTTAAGAATGCAAGCATCTCTTAAAGTATGTCTCCAGATGCTATCATCTAATAATCCGAGTGCTAACGCAGCATCCTTAAAGGTTTCATGCATAACTCCATTGACGGTTTTAATGCTGTCAAAACTGGTAGCAGCTTTTACATGCAGTAACAAACGTAAATAATAGCGTTCTTGGTCTTTCACACTAACAGTATACATTCTTCCAATAACTGTGAGACCCCCTCGTTTTCTTCGTTCCCATGTGCCTTGTTTCCAAACGTAGTGTTCTGGAATTTCGCGGTAGAAATAGTTATGTGCATTGTGGTCGATCTTATTAAGGTTGAAATACGCCATAAGTGTAGAATTGGAATTGAGCTTTTGATGGATGTTGTCTGCAGAGTCATTCTCATGAAAATAGAGTGTTTGAGAATTAGGCAGATGTACAGCTAGGCGAATGATGGCATGAGATTGTTTATGCATAGGAAAAGCAAATATCCGCCACGCAGCCTCAGGTGCACTAACATATCTGGTATCCGTAAATTGGTGTGTCATCATGTTGGATGTTATTTTGGGGAATTTCAAGGTTGGCTTTGCCATGTCCATTGTAAACGTATTTAAATAAATATTTTACACTTTGAATGGAAGCACATATTTCTACATTAATATGGCACTTGTATTTGGTGAGTAAAAATGGGTTATATGGAACTACCCATTGTATTGTAAGGGTTCCAATGGATTGTAATGAATAAGAAAATGCTCACACAAGAATTGAATTTACTAAATTGATTTACTATATAAATGATAAGATTAAAATATAAAACTATAAATACATATGCATTAATCAGAAACAGGCATTCATACATTACATTATTCAGATAGTCCCATCTCGGTGTCCTCTCTGGTCTGTCACATCTCTTTTTCTGTGTCTCTCTCTCTTCTCATCTACCCTCCTTTTATCCCCCCCAAAAGCATTCAAATGTGTCTTCTTTGATCTATCCTTGAATGCTAATGAGAAAGTCCCCTGACCAAATCACATCCTTGGGAATGATTACACACCCAATCTAATTATGACAACGAAGGTCTTTTGTTGGTAGATAAGTGTAAGCCAGTTATTTGTTCTGCTTGGACAATTTGACCATCTGGTTGAAACAAGTTTCAATGACCTTCTAGGAAGGTTCAAAGAGCTGAATATATATATATATATATATAGTACAACTGATTGAAACTATATGAATAGTTGGTATTATTTAATTGGAGTGTTGAAACCATTAAAAATAAATCATAGTATACATTCCACCCCTTGGTTTCAATCACTTTAATTAATTAACCTGCCACTAAACTATACCATTTATCATTATTTGCATTGCTCGTATATAAATTTATTTATTTGCTACCAATAGAAAACCGCTTGGTAAAAAATAACATCCTGGGCTTAAAACGGAACAAAAACAACATTGGACCAGCAGGTACTGAAATATCAAATGTCTGTAGAAATCTTCTTTCTTCGGATCTTCTTGACCGCAATTTTTAAATGGGTCTCTGTTGCAGGGAAAGCACGGGGATTATTATGCCCTCATCACTTTGGGGTGACCACTACTTTCCCTGGTTAGCAAAAGAACAGACTCTAAAGAGCAATCTGTCCCTGCCCTTCATGACATTAACCCCTCGGTGCAGGTGTCCAATGACTGAGCATAAGAGTCCTTTCATCTATTGCTGCAGCTGATCAGGGCCTCACTTTATATGCCATTTGCATCAGCTGGCAGTCATGAGGATTCACCCTGGTTGACGGTTCAGTATCATCCGGGCTCAGTCTCAGCGCTCAATTGGACATCTTCAGTCTACACACAAGACACAGCCTGCACTGAGGGAAAGTGAAATTCACAATCATACTTGAAAGTTCCAAAGTCTTGGCAGAGCTAACTCAGTCCAAAGCAACAATCCAAAATAACTCAGTCCATGATATATTCACAGTCCAAGATAGATTAACTTGTTCAATATAACTCAGTCCTGGTGGCTTGTTTTCCACCCCTTGATCAAATGAATCAAACAAAATTACTGTAAGTTTGTTGGTCCAAATTGTGCCCAGAATGACCTTTGAAATTTTCTACTGTACCAAATATTTCTACTCTAGATAATACTACATAAAATATATATCATATTTGTATGGACTTATACACTGATCAAACACATCAAATTCATGTCAATCACATTTGCATAAGAACGATGATCTTACCAGTACAATCATGTTCATGGAGATCACAAAATAATGTTACTACTAATCAGAATCAGTACAATTACATGTTAAGGAAAACCGAACCCAAACCAATTTGCTATTAACCCAATTCTAGCAAATTATTATTTTTACATAATATACACATTACATCAACACACACTCTCTGGCTAAACCTAAATGCATTCATTCAGTAAGCAGGAGAGATTCTCATTTATATATAGACAAACACACACTTTGGTGTTATGATTGAGTCACCGTAGGAGGCAAAAACAGAAATGCTAGCTAAGTCCAGAAAACCAGAGAGGTTGGCAGCTATCGGATTGCAGACCCCTGATCCTATCACAACAACTAACAGTAGCCGTGGGGGTTCCTACGATGCCCTAGACCCCTCCATCACAGCCGGAGAATTAAATAGGCCTAAAGAAAGAAAGGGGAAATCTAAACTGCCCCAGAGCAGACCCCAAAGCAATAGGCAGCCCCCAACATATGACGGTGAAGCAAGATGAAAACACTAACACAGACAGAAAGATAGACTGAGCAAAGACGGGGCCCAAGCTAACTAGATAGGAAAGGACAGGAAGGCTGCTGACTGCAATCCATGAAAAACCCTATGAAAATAAGAACCAACAGACTGACAGTGAAAAAGGCCCTGAAGACGCTAGGCTTCAAAAAAGCTATGTCAGTACTCAGGAATATTCTGAAGACAGAGCAACCGGCAAAAGGAGATTCAGCTCACCCAGCAGGGAATGGCAGAATCCAGAAAAGCAAGCAAAACAAAAGACAAATGCTAACAGGCAAAGCAGAAAACTTAGCTTTAGAGGAGCAGGAATCAGACAGGTGTCCTAGAAGTCCACAGAGAAATCACCCGCAGGGCAGAAGGGCATCGGCAACCTTATATCCAGTCAGTGACTCCACTCAGCCAGTCATCCTCATTAGGCTCAGGTGCCTGATATGGGAGTTCACCAGACCTCAGTGACGAAGGGGAAAATGAACTCACAACAGTACCTCCCCCTTGAGGAGGGGTCACCGAACCCTCAACCACGCCACCAGGGCGATCAGGGTGAGCCCGATGAAAGGCACGCACCAATCTTTTGGCATGATTATCAGAGGCAGAGACCCAGGAATTATCCTCCTGACCATAACCCTTCCACTTAACCAAATACTGGAGTCTCTGTCTAGCCAGACGGGAATCCAATATTTTCTCTACCTCATATTCCATGTTGCCTTCAACCAATACAGGGTCTGGAGGTGCCACCCCAGGAACAACTGGTTCAACAAACCTCTTCAACAAGGACTTATGGAACACATTATGGATTTTAAATGTGACAGGAAGAGCCAAACGAAAAGAGACCGGATTAATAATCTCAAATCTTGTAAGGTCCAATAAATCTAGGCTTAAACTTAGGAGAAGCCACCTTCATAGCAATATTTTTTGATGCTAACCACACCATATCACCAATCTTAAACTGGGGACCAATGGTCCTATGTCGATTGGAAAACCACTGGGCCTTTTCCTGGGAGAGAGATAACTTATCCACCACTTGGTCCCAGATCTGGTGCATTCTCTCCACCACAGTGTCAACACCTGGGCAGGTAGAAGGCTCCACCTGCCCTGAAGAAAATCGAGGATGAAACCCAAAGTTACAAAAAAAAGGTGACATCAAAGTGGCAGAACTAGCTCTATTATTTAAAGCAAATTCGGCCAAGGGCAAAAATGAAACCCAATCATCCTGATCAGCGGAAATAAAACATCTCAAATACGACTCCAAGTTCTGGTTTGTTCTCTCTGTCTGCCCATTGGTCGGAGGGTGAAAAGCAGAGGAGAAGGACAACTGAATTCCCAGCTTGGAACAGAAAGTTCTCCAAAATCTAGACACAAACTGAACTCCTCTGTCAGATACAATGTTCTCAGGAATCCCGTGTAAGCGAACCACCTGTTGCAAAAACAGGGGGACCAACTCAGAGGAAGATGGCAACTTAGGGAGTGGTACAAGATGAACTATCTTAGAGAACCTATCACAAATCACCCAAATAACAGTCATTCTTTGAGAGACCGGCATATCAGAGATGAAATCCATTGAAATATGGGTCCATGGCCTCCTGGGGACCGGCAAAGGCATCAACAACCCACTAGAACGAGAACAAGATTTAGACCGGGAGCAAGTCCCACAGGACTGCACAAAATTCCTGACAGCATGAGACAAGGTGGGCCACCAAAAAGAGCGACTCACCAGCTCTCTAGTACCAAAAATACCTGGATGACCAGCCAATGCAGAGCAATGAACTTCAGACATCACTCTCTTCTTCCACTGGTCAGGAACATACAACTTTCCACTGGGACAACGCTCAGGTTTGTCCTCCTGGAACTCTTGCAGAGCAAGTCTCAAATCGGGCGAGATGGCAGAAAGAACTACCCCTTCGCCTAAGATGGTAGCAGGCTTGGTCACCACAGGAGAATCAGCAAAGAAACTCCTAGAGAGGGCGTCTGTCTTGACATTCTTAGTTCCAGGAAGAAAAGAGACCACAAAATCAAAACGTGTAAAAAACAAGGCCCACCTAGCCTGTCTAGGGTTCAAGCGTTTAGCCGACTCTAGGTAAATCAAATTCTTGTGGTCAGTGAGGACCACAACTTGATGTTTAGCTCCCTCCAACCAATGTCTCCACTCCTCAAATGCCCATTTCATGGCCAACAGTTCCCGATTCCCCACATCATAGTTACGTTCAGATGGAGAGAACTTTCGGGAAAAGAAAGCACAGGGATTCATTTTAGATGTTACAGGATCCTTTTGGGACAAAGCAGCTCCTGCACCAATCTCAGAAGCATCCACCTCTACCTGGAACGGGAGTGAGACATCAGGTTTCCGCAAAACCGGGGCGGAGGTAAATCTTTGCTTCAGCTCCTGAAAGGAAGCAACAGCCTCCGGAGACCAATTCAACACATCAGCACCCTTCTTAGTCAGATCAGTCAATGGCTTGGCAATACTAGAAAATTTTGCTATAAATTTCCGATAAAAATTAGCAAAACCCAAAAACTTCTGGAGGGCCTTCAAAGAAGTGGGCTGAACCCAATCATAAATGGCCTGTACCTTGGCCGGGTCCATTTCAATAGTTGACGGAGACAAAATAAATCCCAAAAATGAAATCCTCTATACTCCAAAAAGGCATTTCGATCCTTTGACATACAGGGAATTCTCCCTCAAGATCCGGAACACAGTCCGAATATGTTCCACATGAGAATCCCAATCCTTGGAGAAGATCAAAATATCATCCAGATAGATAATCAAAAATTTATCGACAAAGTCTCGGAAAATATCGTTCATGAAGCACTGGAAGACAGAAGGGGCATTAGTGAGCCCAAAAGGCATCACCAGGTACTCAAAATGTCCCTCCGGAGTATTAAACGCCGTCTTCCATTCATCCACCTGCTTAATGCGGATAAGATTATACGCCCCCCTGAGGTCAAGCTTGGTAAACCAGCAAGCACCTCTAACTCTAGAGAATAGATCCGAAATCAGGGGTAACGGATACTGATATTTAATAGTAATTTTATTGAGGGCACGATAATCAATACAAGGCCTTAAAGAACCATCCTTTTTGGCCACAAAAAAAAAAAACGGCACCTAAGGGTGAAGAGGATGGTCTAATATGACCCTTCTCTAACGCCTCCTTAATATAGGACCGCATAGCCTCGTGCTCGGGTACAGATAAGTTGAAGAGCCGACCCTTGGGAAATTTACACCCCGGGCTTAGTTCAATTGCACAGTCATAACTCCTATGAGGAGGCAAGGACGCAGACTCATTCTCACTCAATACATCATAAAAGTCCGCCAAATAGTCAGGAACATCATGCGACTGAGGAGAGGTGGAAAAAACCGGAGCCTCACTAAAGGCACACCGACAACCCCAACTCACCACAGACACAGATTTCCAATCCAAAACTGGATTATGAATTTGCAACCAGGGAAACCCCAGAACAATGGCATCATGCAGACCATGCAACACCAAAAATCTGCAATTTTCTTGATGGTGTGGGGCGACCCGCATGACCACCTGGGTCCAAAACTGAGGTTTATTTTTAGCCAAAGGAGTAGCATCAATCCCCCTCAAAGGGATAGGCGTCTGCAGAGGTGTCATCGGAAATCCACAACGTTTAGCAAAATCCAAGTCCATTAGGTTTAGCGCTGCTCCCGAATCCACAAAAGCCTTGATGGAAAATGTGGACAGGGAGCAGATCAGAGTAATTGCCAGAAGAAACTTAGGTTGAACACCACCAACAGAAAACGTGTGTGCAAAGCGTTTCTCTCGTTTAGGACAAACAGAAATAATATGCGAGGCATCTCCACAGAAAAAACACAGCTTATTATTACGCCTTCTGAACTCCTGACGTTGCGCCTTAGACAAAACTCTATCACATTGCGTAGGTTCAGACGTCTGTTCAACCGGTGGCAACACCTCTCGTGCAATCCTGCGTTCACGAAAACGCCGATCAACCTGATTGGCTAATGACATAGAATCGTCCAGACCAGAGGGAACAGGAAATCCCACCATAGTATCTTTTACGGCTTCTGACAAACCCTTCCGAAAGAGAGCAGCCAAGGCATTATCATTCCAGGTAGTAAGGACCGCCCACTTTCGGAACTTTTGACAGTACAACTCTGCAGAATCTCGACCCTGGTTCAATGCCAACAGGGTCTTTTCAGCCTGATCAATAGCATTAGGTTCGTCATACAACAACTCCAAGGCTTGAAAGAATGCGTTCACATTAGTCAGAATAGGATCATCTGGTTTCAAAGAAAACGCCCAATCCTGGGGATAGCCACGCAGCAAAGAGATGACAATTTTAACCTGCTGCGCGGAGCTCCCTGACGAGTTAGGCTTCAAGGCAAAAAATAATTTACAATTATTTTTGAAACTCAAAAATTTAGATCGATCCCCAAAAAATACATCAGGTGTAGGGATCTTTGGTTCAACAGCATGCGAACGAGCAAGGTAGGCGGAAATTCCCCGCACTTCCGCAGCGAGCTGCTCCACACGATCACACAATTGCTTTATCTCCATTGAGAGAAAAAAGCAAAAATTCCCCCTACGGCCTCAGAGATATAGAGGAAAGAATATACACACACTTTTTTTTTTTTTTTAAACACAATTCTTTCCTGCTATTGAGTACCCTAGGATCTGCGGTATGGCGGGTGATTCTGTTATGATTGAGTCACCGTAGGAGGCAAAAACAGAAATGCTAGCTAAGTCCAGAAAACCAGAGAGGTTGGCAGCTATCGGATTGCAGACCCCTGATCCTATCACAACAACTAACAGTAGCCGTGGGGGGTTCCTACGATGCCCTAGACCCCTCGATCACAGCCGGAGAATTAAATAGGCCTAAAGAAAGAAAGGGGAAATCTAAACTGCCCCAGAGCAGACCCCAAAGCAATAGGCAGCCCCCAACATATAATGATGGTGAAGCAAGAAGAAAGAACACTAACACAGACAGAAAGATAGACTGAGCAAAGACGGGGCCCAAGCTAACTAGATAGGAAAGGACAGGAAGGCTGCTGTCTGCAACCCGTGAAAAACCCTATGAAAATAAGAGCCAACAGACTGACAGTGAAAAAAAAAAGCTTGGCAATGCTCACATACATGGGTCATGTCACCACAGCTGTGTTCCGTAATACTATTTTCATCATTAGTGAAAATGTGAGGTTGTAGTAGAAGTGCATGTCCAACCGGGGGGTGCGCCTAGTTTTGAGACCAACGTGTATTTGTCTTGGTTGCACTTTCTGCGGGCTAACTGTTGCAGCTTGTATGTGAAGAAACTGTGCGTCGGTATTGACTAATGGTGGTATTGATAGGGCAGAAACAGATTGCTGATTAGTTATGTCAGTGAACGGCATATAGGATGAAGTGTGGTAGTAACTTGTTCCACATGCTGATGTGGAAGCATCCTGTTGTGAGTCTAATAATAATGATGAAGAAGAAGCCGTCTATTGTTGGCGGTGATGGCGTGCAGAGACTTCTTCAGCCATCTAATGGATTTAGAGTTAGGGGATTCGTGTGTGAGGCGACGACGTTTATAAGCCTTAATCTTGTCAAGGCAATGGTGTTTTTCCTCAGGAGTCTCATTAGCACAGCGTTGTTTTTGTCGTACTGCTAAAGCTGCTTTCCTTTCACTGGCATTGGCATACTTGTTGTTAAGACTCATGTTGGCACAGGTAAAGGAGTCTATTTGGCAGTTATCTGGCAGTGAAGAAGGCGTCCTGGAGTATTTTAGTGTAAACAGATACTAATTGGCCCTGTAATTGCCCAGCAGTAGTTATGAAATGGTAGTGGCAAATTGGCCCTGTAATTGCCCAGCAGTAGTTATGAAGTGGTAGCGGCAAATTGGCCCTGTAATTGCCCAGCAGTAGTTATGAAGTGGTAGCGGCAAATTGGCCCTGTAATTGCCCAGCAGTAGTTATGAAGTGGTAGAGGCAAATTGGCCCTGTAATTGCCCAGCAGTAGTTATGAAGTTGTAGCGGCAAATTGGCCCTGTAATTGCCCAGCAGTAGTTATGAAGTGGTAACGGTAAATTGGCCCTGTAATTGCCCAGCAGTAGTTATGAAGTGGTAGCGGCAAATTGGCCCTGTAATTGCCCAGCAGTAGTTATGAAGTGGTAGAGGCAAATTGGCTCTGTAATTGCCCAGCAGTAGTTATGAAGTGGTAGAGGCAAATTGGCCCTGTAATTTCCCAGCAGTAGTTATGAAGTGGTAGAGGCAAATTGGCCCTGTAATTGCCCAGCAGTAGTTATGAAGTGGTAGAGGCAAATTGGCCCTGTAATTAGACAGCGGCAGTGAACAGGCAGAGGAGCAAGGCAGCAGTAGTTATGAAGTGGTAGAGGCAAATTGGCCCTGTAATTAGACACCGGCAGTGAACAGGCAGAGGAGCAAGGCAACATGTCCGCACAGCAAGTCGGAGTGAGGTAAATGACGAAATTCCGCGGGATCCAAGATGGCGTCGGCGAAATCTCGTGAGATTTCGTCGACGCCATCCTGGATCCCAACGTCGTCCGTGCCGGCGACATGTTCTTGCGGCGACGCCATCTTGAGTATCGCGGGATTTTGCCGATCCAAGATGCTAAGGGCAACGCTGAGCCAGAAGGGTTGACGGTCTGGAAAGCCGTGTGATATGCTGACTGGAGTCAGTGGAAAAGACTTATAGGACACCTCAGCGGTAGAGAGGTCCGAGAACCTGCGCGGCCAGCAGGTGACGGCCGTGAAAGCCGTGTTGTACTGACCGGGGTCAGTGAGAAAGAGACTGGTGATTGCTATAGGGGGCCTCTGTAGAGAAGAGGTACCCGAGGACCTGTGTGGCCGACACAGGTAACGGACAGGTGTTTGTGTTGTACTGACCTGGGTCAGTGGGAAAGACTGTACCTGGAGGGTTCAGTGAGCAAGGTCCTGGAGGGTCAGTGTTTGGAGGTTCTGGGAGAAGAATCGGATCCCTGGAGCATGTGGTATGACCTTGGACCTGGTGAGGCATGAGTGTTGGGCAGTCTCAGGAGGAGATGGATGTCCTGAAGAGCACCCGCTAAGCCCCTGGACCTGGTGAGGCCGGTGTGTTGGGAAACCCTGGGAGGAGGGTCGGCTCCCTGAATAGCACCCGGTGCGCCCTGTGTGTTGGACGGTCTCAGGCGGAGACGGAACGTCCTGAATAGCACACAGACAGGACACGTGAGTTTTGTGTGGTGTTTTTTTTTTTTCTTTTCTCAACTTAGCCTGCGGTGGCTCACTTGGAGTCAAGAAGGTGACAAGCGGCTTGCTGCAACTCAGCGGGGTTATGAAGGTGACAAGCGGCTTGCTGTAACTCAGCGTTACGAAGGGGACAAGCGGCTTCCAGTAACTCGACGGGGTTACGAAGGTGACACCAGCCGCTGTGTGTGAACGGCAGCCGGTGGTGTCGGTGATCGGTGACAGCAGGAACTGTGGTGGTGCCAGCAAGGACTTGTGTGGTATCATAAGAGATTGCGGTCTAAGGAGACCGGTAAAACGGACATTGTGAAATCCCGAAAGGGGGCGGTGGCCCAAATCGGGGTGGTAGCCCAAAAGGGGTGGAGTTGCAGAAGGGGGCGGTGACCCAAAAGGTGGTGGAGTCCCAGAGGGGAGCGGTGACCCAGCTTGGGGTGGTAACCCAAAAGGGGGTGGAGTACCGAAAGGGTGCGGTGGCCCAAATCGGGATGGTGGTCCAGAAAGGGGCCAACTTGTCAAAAGGGGCAGCACTGGGTACCTCAGTGGATATATCTGGGGAACCGCAGTGTGTGTGTGTATGAGTTCAGGTTTGCTGTAAACATGGGGTCAAGGTGAACTATGCGGTAGACAGTAATGTTTGAAGGGTCCAAAAGTGGTGAATGCCAAGGTGGAGGGATACCACCTGACTTAGTCTATGCCTTTGAGAGGGGCAGGGACTTTGTGTTGTTTGATGTATGGTCGAGTGAGGGAGACGTTTCTAATGTTGGGTTAGCAAACAGTGTGACGGTGGCGCCTGTTAAAGTGGACAGGGCTGATGTAGAAGTGACTGGAAGAAGGGGTACATCTACTCAACTGATGGACCTGACGTCTCATGAGAAGACAGATGGTGGGCTGGGAGATGAGACGATTGGAGTGGACACACGGTCAGAGGGTAACTAGAGGGTTGACTCGGATGATCGGTGTGACTCAGATTCTAGGGGTGACTGTGGCTCTGAGAGAGAAAGGGAGCACAGACTAGAAGAGCTAGAGAAAAGTCCTCGAGCCCAAAGGTCACCTGGCATCGTGGCAAGGTCTAAATAAGTCCCTCAGAGAAGAGGTAGGAGTACTCACAGAAACTGTAAGAGGTCTTCTGCACGAGAAGTGGGACGAAGACTTACAGCGGCCAGGCCTGAGTGAGAAACAGTGTGAAGAAAAAAAGAAACTGAAAAGTATGGAAGCAGAGGTGATCCGTTTGCAAACGGCGCTTGCTGCTGCAGAGTGTGCTAAAAGACAAGCACAGCAGGAAAGAGATGAACTGGCTGATTTAGTTGCTAATAACAGTGGTAAAGATGCTCTGGCTTTGGAAGAAAAGAGGCAGTTAGAGTCTCGCATGGCTCAGCTTCAAGAAGTGGCGGAAGAACGTAGTAATGCTCAGAAGAATGAGAGTGCCCGTCAGCAATTAGTTCGCCAGAATAAGGAGTTAGAAGCAAAAGTTGCACTACTGGAGGAACAGCTTGATGCGGAAATTAAAGTGCGACAATCTGCAAGCAAACAAGTACGTCGTACGGAGAAAAAGCTGAAGGTGGTACTAAGGCAAATGGATGATGAAAGGCGTAGTTCTGAGCAGTACAAAGACCTGGCGGAAGGAAATGATGTGCGTCTGAAACAGCTGAAACGCCAGGTGGAAGAAGCAGAGAAAGAGGCTCAACGTGCCTGTCATGATCACGTGTCAGGACGCAGATGATGCCGCAAGGCGAACCCATAACACACGTGACCCTGGATACACCGCCTCCAGTGGGGCGCATTTAAATAATAAAAACGTGCAGGTGGATACGCCGCCTCCACCTGGCGAATTTAGGTATTACACGTTATACATACAATATCTGGAAACACCGCCTCCAGTAAGGCGCATTTAAATAATAAAGGGGGGAACCTGGGTAACTTTAACAATGGTGGGCCCTGAAATAGGGAAAAGGGAATTGGAGACCTCCTGAGCTCCCCTGAGCCAGTGTCCCTGCACTCCTAACGTTCCCTATGCCGGTTTCGCACCGGGCGCCGCACGCGTACCTCAACGCCCTAGCTCGCCCTGACCCTAAACCCTCACTAGGGAATGGGTCGGTGCGGAGACTAATCCCACCACTGCACTAATAACACACATGAGGAAAGAGACAATACAGGGGAAACACCACTTAGCTTTGCTCTGTTGCGAGCGCTCCTAGCAACAGAGCCCTCCACCTGAGTGCATCTTCTCCACCTGGATCCATCACCATAACAGGACCCTTCACCCTAGTGCAGCCTTGGAGCAGAGTCCAACACCAGTTGCAGCTGCTTAGAACCAGAGTCCCAAGGATGAGTTCAGCTGCTGACACGAAGTCGAGCATGCTTGAGTCCAGCTCAGCGGCCAAGTCCCACATGGTGAGTGCCACTCTCCATAGTCGCCACTCCACCAGCCCATGCAGACACTTCCCGCTGACACCATCACTGCGACTCCACCACGCCATGCCAGCCCTTCGTCCAGACACCATAGCTGAAACACATCCCCCCTGGCTAAGCTGCGCAGGACTCCTCACCAGCTCCATCCTTCCTCCAGGCTCTCCAAAAACAGAGTGAACACAAACTCACAATATCACAGGCAGTGATTGCACACCTCTAGCACACCTTTATAGGGTGTAACACCTGATACATGATTAAGTGCACAAAACCTAAAGTGCAATATCAAAACCACCACCGGGGACAGTCAAGACACCTTGGAACTTTCCAAAGTAAAAAAAGTTCACCCAGTGATTTAAAACTGTCAGATCACTTCAGATCATGACAGTGCCAATACGTTGCACCGTAGATTACAGTGTGAACTGAAGGATGCTACAGAGACAGAAGATGCAAAGAACTGTGAGGTTAATGCACTGAAAAGAAAACTTTAGACATGGTGGGGTACCACTTGTTACAAGACGCTAAGGCCTCTTTCACACTTCAGTTATTTGCATCAGTCAAAATCCGCCAAAAAGGCGGAAAACGGATCCGTCTGTAACTGATGTGAACGGATGCAATAGGATCCGTTTTATGACGGATCCGCAGAATGAAGAATTTTAAAGGAGCCACTGGCCGAGAGAGAGAGAATTTTTTTTTTTTGTCTGGCACCCACACAGAATTTCGGGTTAAATCAGTGTGTGGAGGATCCGCTGGCCAAAAAAAGTTGCAAGCTCCGTTTGGAACTCTTTGAGGATGTTGACGGACAGCAACATTTTGGCGGATCCGCACAAAAACGGATGCAAAGGACGGAAATTCGTCAAGATCCGCCAATAATGAAAGTCAATGGGTAAAAAAACGGATCCGCCATGAAAAATGGCGGATCCGTTTTTTTTCCAAATCGGCGGATCTTGACTGATTGTCAAAAACGGAAGTATGAAAGAGGCCTTAGATAGAGAAAGGATGGTGACTAGTCTGACAACGCAGACAGACCGTGACTGGAGGGTCAAAGACAACGATCGATATTCTGAACGCTGGGGGCGGGGGAGGCCTAACGTAGAGATGAGGCCGGATGACAGACAGAGATGGTTCTCTCGACCTGTGGGCCAAGGTGTAATGAGTGCTCGGTCTCGAGATCCCGGGGTAATGTATGTTCAATCCCACAAGTTTGAACAGAGGGGGAGGTATGTGGTGTAGTGACCACTGTGTCCGCTAGGGGGCACTGTGGATGTCCTAGGAGAGAGGATGAATGGCAGAAGACTGAAGGACCGTTATGTATCTCAAGGTGGGTGGCCTTGAGATGGAGACTTATGTGTCTGTTGATCAGCAGTGATACTGCTGAGGTGCTGTTTCACTGTGTTTGGGAAGTCTCCAGGTAACTGATGAGTTTGGCTGAACTAGTTACCTACAATCCCACCCAGGGGGTGTGTTTAAGAAACGCTATTATAAAGTGTGTATGAGTGGTTGAAGGACCTGGGATGAGGTCATAGCCATGTGACCCGGTGGGCGTGGCTACGGACCATGTAAGGTGGCCAGGGTAGGTCACATGGAGAGAATGCTGGGACCTGGTTGGTCCGTTGTGGAAGGTCCCGTCTGAGAGAGATGGGGCTGTCTTCCTGACAGCAAGTGAATGCTGTGTTAATGGCTACACGTGCCTGATAGTTCCCTGGAGGGAAAGGACATCTGCAGTATGAAGAAACATCCATGAGGGAACCCTGACGGGTGAGCTAACTGTGAGGCTGAAGAGCCTGCGTATGGAACATTGCATAACCTGTATGACTACAGGATAAACGGAGTGAAGCTCTGTCATGGACGCTAAGCTATTTTCTATTGCTTTGATGGTTTATGATGCCAAAATAAACCACTTGGACTGTTTTGGTTTTATGGAAAACCTGTGCCGGATGTGATTTATTGGCTGCCAAGCGAGTATCCCCTACCCGAATGACAGCGCTACCTTACAATAATATATGTGTGTGTGTGTGTGTGTGTGAAAAAAGAGGAAAAGCAGCACAAAAAATAAACAGACAATGCGGGTGCAAGACTTCCAGGCATATACCAAACCTCAAAAATAGTGTCCTCAAGATAAAAGCAGCACACAAAAAGAGTTTCAGTCAAAGTGCTATTTATTAGCCCATCTGGCTAGTTGCCCATACAGCGACGTTTCGGCCCTGGGAGTTGTGGTCGTTTCTCAAGCATTGTAACAATGCAAAGTGTGTGCTATTTAAAGCTCACCAATCATACAGGTGTTCACAGACAATTAGATAATATACATTATGCAATACATAGTTTTACAAAACATGAATAAGAATCAAAAAGTGCATTTATAGTGCAATGTGCAAAAGGGCCTCAATTGATGAAAATATATTAATCTCCACTTAAAAACCATTAATATCTAGTAATGTCCTTTAATTTCAAATCAGTGGCAGCTGTATTAGCATATAAATGAGCATGACTCACCCCATGGTAACTATTGTAATTGCGCCATGTATCGGCGTCCTGTATCTTCCCTGTCCTTGCTGAAGAAAAGCAGAACCAAACCATGATGCTGCCACCACCATGTTTGACAGTTGGGATGGTGTGTTCAGGGTGATGAGCTGTGTTGCCTTTACGTCAAACATATCATTTGGCATTGTTGCCAAAAGGTTCAATTTTGGTTTCATCTGATCAGAGCACCTTCTTCCACATGTTTGGTGTGTCTCCCAGGTGGTTTGTTGCAAACTTTAAACAACACTTTTTATGGATATCTTTGAGAAATGGCTTTCTTCTTGCCACTCTACCATAAAGGCCAGATTTGTGCTGTCATGTCCGCCATGTCTGCCCTGTCTGTTTTCTCTCAAGAACTCCTGGAGCGATGTGCATGCGCATATCTTGTCTGTTATCCTGCATGTTCCCTTGAGCAGTGTGCACACTCACCTCATGTCTGAGCTGCAGGATGCCTGCATTTCTGCTCTGCCTTCTGTGATCTTCTCGTCATGTCTAGAGTCCCTGGTCATGTGTCTCTGTCTGGATCCTGCACTGTCTGGTTCTGCAATCATCTCGTCATGTCTGAAACGCTGATCATGTGACCTTTCCTAGGATCCTGCACTGTCTGGTTCTGTAATCATCTTGTCATGTCTGAAACGCTCATCATGTGACCTTTCCTAGGATCCTGCACTGTCTGGTTTGGTAATCATCTCGTCATGTCTAGAACTCTGATCATGTGACCTGTCTTGGTTTCAGCACTGATTCTGCAGTCCTCTCGTCATGTCTAGAACTCTGATCATGTGACCTGTCTAGGTTTCAGCACTGGATCTGGAGTCATCTTGTCATGTCTGGAACTCTGATCATGTGACTATGCTCTGTTATCCTGTGGATCTGAACCCGGAAGTGCTCCCCTGGTCCTGACCTGGAAGAGCAGGTGCTATGCTCTATATCAGGCCGCCCCTTCCTATGCTCAGGGCCGGAGTATTGTGTGGGGTCCCTGCATGGCTGCTTGGGCTGTGGGGCGCTCCCTCTATTCTGTGCCCTTGCACTCTGCTCTGTCGTGCGTCTCTGCACACGCTCCGTGCTCGTATTCCGTCTCTGGTCTTGTCTCGTGTCTTGTCTAGTGTTTGTCCTTCGTGCCATGTTTTGTCCCTGCTCTGCTTTGCCTTATAGTCCTCGTTTGCTCTGATTCTGTTCCTTGTTTCATGTCTCGCTCTGCTTTGTGGCTTCAGGTACCCTGCCTCTGTCTCTGGCGTGTCTCTACACGTGCAAGCCTCCGCTCTGAACCTGTCCCTGGCGTGTCTCTACACGTGCAAGCCTCCGCTCTGAACCTGTCCCTGGCGTGTCTCTACACGTGCAGGCCTCCGCTCTGAACCTGCCCCTGGCGTGTCTCTACACATGCAGGCCTCCGCTCTGAACCTCTCCCTGGCGTGTCTCTACACGTGCAGACCTCATTCTGTATCCTGTCTAGTCCCAAGGTCCTTCCTTGGCCCGGCTCTGGGCTTCGGCCTACGCTCCGCTGCTAGACTGTCCCTGTCCCTGGCATGCTCTTTGCATGCGCAGGTCTCTGCCCCGTTCTTTGTATTGTCCCTGATGTTTCGTGCGCCCTGGCACATTTCATACTAGGCTTTGCCATGCTGTCTCACATGTGGCTCTGTCCTGTACCCTTTGCCTAGCCCTGCCTTGTGGCTCCGTGCCTCTGTGCACATGCCTGGTCGCCTGTGCCTACCTGGTGTGCCTCAGCCGTGCCGCCTCTAGCCGTGCTCGCCTGTGTGCCCCAGCCGTGCCCCGTCCAGTGCTATAGTGGTCTGGCTGCATGGCCCCGCAGCGGTGCCACCTCTAGTCGTGCCCGCTTGCAACTGCCATCGTCGGTACCACCTGCCGGTGCTCCCAGCCGTGGTCTCTGTGCTCCCTTGCACTCACGCTGGTTCTCGCACTGTGCCTTTTCGTGCTACTCTTGCACAAAGCCTTTGTCTCTTTTGCTCTTCTCTGTTCCCTAGTTTGCCTGCTGGATTCCATAACCTGCCAACCGCTGCCAGAGGTCCGGACCTAAATGACTGTGGCCTGCTGTCCGGAGCTGATGTCCGTAGCCAGATACCTGGACCCTGTCGGTCGATGCCAGCATTTGGATTCCGATGCCACCGTACTCTGTGCCTCTCCCTGGCATGCCCCTTGGCATGCGCAGGCCACCGTCCTGTGAACCTGACCCGTCCCTGGCTTGCCCCTTGGCATGCGCAGGCCACCGTCCTGTGAACCTGACCCGTCCCTGGCATGCCCCTCGGCATGCGCAGGTCTCTGTCCTGTGAACCTGATCCTGGCGTGTCCGTTGACACGCACCATGTCACTAACTCTCTTGTTTCCTTGCATGGAACCCTGGCTAACTTCTGGATGTCCGGATCCTGCCGATCACCCTCTGAGCTACAGACCCAGATGCCCTGGTTGATCGTGGACTTTTGTCCGGAGTCCGATGTCCGCATACCATCTGCACGTTCCATGCTTGGACCTCGGCTGCCATTGCACGCACCCTGTTTCATGAACTCTGTGTGTTCACGTTTGCTCCTGTTGCACCCTGAAGAGTTCCTCAAGTCTTGGACCTCGGCGTGCCCTTGCACGCACCTTGTCTTATGTTCTGTGTGTTCACGTTTTGCAACTGTTGTACCTAAAGCCTTCCTTAATGAAGTTTCTTTGATTTAACGACTCGTCTTGCCTTGTCTTGTTTCCCTGAGGCCGGCCGTCTGGTCCAGCAGCCGTGGTGGCTCACCTCCTTGGTCTTGCCCCTGACACTCCCTGTATAGGGGGTGGTTCTCACTAGGTCAGCTCGCCCTAGGTGGGTGGGTGCCACGGCCCAGAGGGTCCACTCTTTCTAAGAAGAACAACTCAGCGTAAGCTGACACTCGTCACATGTGCAGTATACGACTGATTGTTGTCCTATGGACAGACTGTCCCACCTCAGCTGTAGATCTCTGCAGTTCATCCAGCGTGATCATGGGCCTTTTGGCTGCATCACTGATCAGTCTTGTCCTTGTTTGAGATGAAAGTTTAGAGGGACGACGGGTCTTGGTAGATATGCAGTGGTATGGTACACCTTCCATTTCAATATGATTGCTTGCACAGTGCTCCTTGGGATGTTTAAAGTTTTGGAAATCATTTTGTATCCAAATCCGGCTTTAAACTTTTCCACTACAGAATCACGGACCTGCCTGTTGTGTTCCTTGGTCTTCATGATGCTCTCTGTGCTTCAAACAGAACCCTGAGATTATCACAGAGCAGGTGCATTTATACGGAGACTTGTAATCCAAGAACAAGAAAAAGATCACGCCCATAATCAAGGAGCACCTCAAGCATGTATAAAAAACATGACACTTTATTAAACAGCTGTAATACAACAGCAAAAAAAACACATGATATTAAAAACATTTAAAAAAGAGAAATCCTGTTCAAAATCATGCCCTATAATAAAGGCAATGATAACCCACCACCTTTAAATGTCCCCTGAACAGCACAAAAGATATATCTATTATATAAAGCTCAAGTGTGTGTATGTATGTATGTATGTATGTCCGGAATAGGCATCCGCACCGTCGCAGCTACAGCCACAAAATTTGGCACAGTCGCACGTCTGGACCCCGAGAGCGTCCTAAGCTATGTTGTGAGGCGAAATTTTAACCCTGCGTGTTCCAATTCACCAAACAATTTTGCCCCTATCTACATACTGGGCGCGTCAAGCTCCGCCCCTCATGATGTCATAATGCCCCTATCTACATAATAGGGAAACAGTGTGTGCGTATCAAGCCCCGCCCCTCATTATGATGTCACAATGGTTGCCATGGCAACGCTGATGTCATAGAGGATATGTATGATGGGTACATAGGCATGGGACTATGAGATGAAGGATGTGTTATGGGTATATGGGCACTCGACTATGGGATGGCTAATATGTATGATGGGTATATGGGCATGGGACTATGGGATGGAGAATATGTGTGATGGGTATATGGACACTCGACTATGGGATGGAGGATGGGTATATGGGCATGGGCCTATGGGATCGTGGATATGTATGATGGGTTTACCAGAAAAGGTATGCCAGAGAGAAGGCAATAATAGCCACACTCAATCCAGACTTTTTAAACAATCGCCAGGAAATAATAAGACAGGCAAACTGCAATACAAAAGATAGATAAACCTATTCCCAAGGCAAAAAAGTTCACACATCAGTTACATATGGAGCCAAAGATGCGAGCCAGGGCCCTGGCAAGGGGGAGAGAGAGGTGGGGGATAAATTCCCACACGTATCGCCACAGATTGTGGCTTCCTCAGGGAAGGAATAGCTATTCCTTCCTGGCTCCACATGTAACTGATGTGTGAACTTTTTTTGCTTTGGGAATAGGTTTGTTTATCTATCTCTTGTATTGCAGTTTGCCAGTCTTATTATTTCCTGGCGATTGTTTAAAAAGTCTGGATTGAGTGTGGCTATTATTGCCTTCTCTCTGGCATACCTTTTCTCCTTGATATTTGGATGCTTGCTTTATTGGACCCATATGGCACTAGTTATAGGCTTCAGCTATATGCACTTTAAAATTATTGTGTATACGATCTAGTTCTTCTGGGATATTTTTTTGGTATCCATTCTAAGTCCCTTTCTGGGACTTTTATATATTTAATCTTCTTTTCATATCTGGGTCTGTATGACAGCAATTATTTGTAACTGTATTAGTTATAAATTCATGCAACATATATGTGACATAGCAGCTGTTTTTTATCTCTCCCAGAATTTTCTAATTAGTATCCCAGTGGTGAATGTTGGACCACTTGTAGCGATTCCTATATACTGTATATATATACACATATATATCTTTTGTGCTGTTCAGGGGAGATTTTCAGGTGTGGGGTTATCATTGCCTTTATTATAGGGCATGATTTTGAACAGGATTTCTCTTTTTTAAATGTTTTTAATATCATGTGGTTTTTTTTGCTGTTGTATTATAGCTGTTTATTAAAGTGTCATGTTTTTTATACATGCTTGAGGTGCTCCTTGATTATGGGCGTGATCTTTTTCTTGTTCTTGGATTCCATGTTCTTTACATGCCCTTAGTGAGCCCTCCTGTCTTTTTGGAATATATTAAGTGGTGCCCTCCATCCCTTTTGTTTATCACTATACGATGACTTGATTACACACAGGTGGATTATATTTATAATTAGAGTTGAGCGAAACGGGTCGAAAAAATTCAAAAGTCGCCGACTTTTGGCAAAGTCGGGTTTCATGAAACGAAACCCGACCCTAGGATGAGGTCGGCCACGAGGTCGGCAACTTACGCGACAAAGTCGCGTTTCAAAAGTTTGTTTTGCGCTCTTTTTCAGCCAATCAGGATCCACGGACACTGTGGGCAACGTGATGACCTAGGCACGGGTCACCACCATCTTTCAGAAGGGCATGCAAGTGATTGGCTTGCTTTGGTGGGCGTCACAGGGGGTATAAAAGGGCGTGCACGCCGACCGCCATCTTACTTCTGCCGATCTTAGTATAGGGAGAGGTTGCTGCTGATTCTGTAGGGAGAGCGTTAGGCAGGGAAGAAGACAAAAAAACTGCTTCTGCTGCTAGCGATTTGGCCTGCACAACACACAAGTCACTGTGTGTGCAGTGCAAGGGGAGGCTATATTGTGGTGTATCAGTGGTGTTGGTTGTTGGGCTGCCTTTTAAGGCTTCCTGACACGCTGGCATTGCTGTTTACCCACTGCTCCGCAAACTGCTTTTTTAAAAGCAATCCAATCTCCCTTATCCTCTAGTCACTTTTGTCACAGCTGTGCCATCGAGCCTGTCACATAGCGCTCAGATATCAGTGGGCCTCACACAATCCACAAGTGTCCAGTGTCCAAAAGTGTGCGCAGAGATTCAAAATCTCCATTATCCTCTCGTCACTTTGGTCACAGGCAGCTGTGCCATCGAGCGTGTCACATAGCGCTCAGATATCAGTGGGCCTCACACAATCCACAAGTGTCCAGTGTCCAAAAGTGCGCGCAGAGATTCAAAATCTCCATTATCCTCTCGTCACTTTGGTCACAGGCAGCTGTGCCATCGAGCGTGTCACATAGCGCTCAGATATCAGTGGGCCTCACACAATCCACAAGTGTCCAGTGTCCAAAAGTGTGCGCAGAGATTCAAAATCTCCATTATCCTCTCGTCACTTTGGTCACAGGCAGCTGTGCCATCGAGCCTGTCACATAGCGCTCAGATATCAGTGGGCCTCACACGATCCACAAGTGTCCAGTGTCCAAAAGTGTGCGCAGAGATTCAAAATCTCCATTATCCTCTCGTCACTTTGGTCACAGGCAGCTGTGCCATCGAACGTGTCACATAGCGCTCAGATATCAGTGGGCCTCACACAATCCACAAGTGTCCAGTGTCCAAAAGTGTGCGCAGAGATTCAAAATCTCCATTATCCTCTCGTCACTTTGGTCACAGGCAGCTGTGCCATCGAGCCTGTCACATAGCGCTCAGATATCAGTGGGCCTCACACAATCCACAAGTGTCCAGTGTCCAAAAGTGTGCGCAGAGATTCAAAATCTCCATTATCCTCTCGTCACTTTGGTCACAGGCAGCTGTGCCATCAAGCGTGTCACATAGCGCTCAGATATCAGTGGACCTCACACAATCCACAAGTGTCCAGTGTCCAAAAGTGTGCGCAGAGATTCAAAATCTCCATTATCCTCTCGTCACTTTGGTCACAGGCAGCTGTGCCATCGAGCCTGTCACATAGCGCTCAGATATCAGTGGGCCTCACACAATCCAAAAGTGTCCACTGTCCACAAGTGTGTGCAGAAATTCTAAATCTCCCCTGTCCTATAGACACCTTGTACCTTGTTTTACATTACTATATAGTTTGTTGGATTTTGTCTACATTTCTACCAAAAATGAGGAAGGCTGGTGGAAGAGGCCGTGGAATTGGGCGGGGGTTGGCAGCTGGTAATGATGGTGTTGGTGGTGGATCTGATGGTAGTGGCAAGAGCAAAATAGGACCGAATGCAGGAGGTGCTGACCCTGCGTCATCGTCTGGCTACATAAGGCCTCGAACGCTTAGTTTTCTAGGAGTTGGCAAACCGCTTTTAAAGGCAGAGCATCAGGAAAAAGTTTTGTCTTACATTGCTGACTCAGCCTCCAGCTCTATCGCCTCCTCTTCTTCAGTTGTAAAAAGTAAAAGCACTGAGTCGTCATTGGAGGCTCATGTTCATGAACCACACCTTTCCTTGTGTCCTTCACCCCAACCAAGATTGAAGGATGACGCAGGCCATACTACTGATTACTCCATGGAGCTGTTTTCACATACAGGGCCGTTACGTGTCCATCACTGCGCACTGGGTTAATGTGGTGGATGCAGGGTCCACAGGGGACAGCGGTGGTGGGACAGTGCTGCCTAGCCCACGGTATAGGAAACAGTTGGCTGTAGGCGTTCGACCCTCCTCCTCCTCCTCCTCCAGAAGCGAAAGCTCGTCCACAGAGCGCAGTCGTACGAGCACTCCATCTGCAGCTGCCACTGTTGCACACGATGTGTCCCCCTATGGAGCAGCTAGTGGAAAGCGTCAGCAGGCTGTGTTGCAGATGATGTGTTTGGGCGACAGACACACCGCCGAGGTGCTGGCCGAGTACTTGAAGCGACAAACTGAGTCATGGCTGGGCAGTGTACATCTTGAGGCAGGCAAGGTAGTTAGTGATAACGGCCGTAATTTTGTGGCAGCCATAGCCCTTTCAAAACTCAGCCACATACCTTGCTTGGCTCACACCTTGAACCTGGTGGTGCAGTGCTTCCTCAAAAATTATCCGGAGTTAACAGCCCTGCTCCAGAAGGTGCGAAGACTGTGCGCGCACATCCGCCGGTCGCCTGTACACTCCGTTCGTATGCAGAAGCTGCAGCAATTGCTCCACCTTCCCAACCACCGCCTCATTATCGACATTGCAACAAGGTGGAACTCCACCCTGCACATGGTGGAGCGGCTGTGCGAGCAGAGGCAGGCCATAATGCATTTGTGGGAGGATACACGGCCAGGCACTTTGAGAGCAGACATGGAGTTGACAGGCGTGCAGTGGTCGAAGCTGAAAGACCTTTGTAAAGTCCTTCAGTGTTTTGAGGAATGCACACGGCTGGTAAGCGCAGACGACGCCATCCTAAGCATGAGCATCCCACTTATGAGTCTGCTCATGCAAACTTTGACGCACCTTAAGGAGCAGGCGTCTGCAGCCAATGTTGATGAGGAGGAAGAGGAGGAGGGAATCCTTGATGACATTCAGCCATTGTCTGCTCAGGGACCTCTCCTGGACGAGGTGGAGGAAGAAGAGGAGGAGGAGGAGGATGATGGGGATGATTACTTAGGGGAGGAGGATGCATCTCGTGGGGCAAGTGAAAATGTTGGCGTGGCAAGGTCTGGTACAGGGTTTGTGCGTGACTGGAGGGATGTGGATTTGCCAGAAAGTGCTCCTCCACCCAGCACTCGCAGTGCATCATTGACACCGGGAACATTGGCCCACATGTCAGATTATGCCTTGCGGATCCTAAAAAGGGACCCCCGCATTGCCAAAATGATGAACGATGACGACTACTGGTTGGCCAGCATCCTGGATCCACGCTATAAAGGCAAATTACAAAACATCATGCCACAGGAGAACCTTGACCTAATATTGGCTAATAAACAAGCAACTCTGGTAAATCGGTTGCTTGAGGCATTCCCAGCACACAGCAGCGGTGATGGTTCTCACACGAGCCGTACGGGCCGGGGGCAGCTTGGCAGAGGTGTTCGTGGTGCACACAGCAGAAGTGGCGTTGGAGACAGGGGTTTCATGACAATGTTGTGGACTGATTTTTCAAATACCGCTCACACAACTGGTAATACTGCATCGATGGAAAGTGACAGGAGACAGCAGTTGTCAACTATGGTTACAAACTACTTTTCCTCCCATATCGATGTTCTCCCACACAGGTCATTCCCCTTTGACTATTGGGCAGCTAAACTGGACACCTGGCCTGAATTGGCCCAATATGCCTTACAGGAGCTCGCTTGCCCAGCTGCAAGTGTGCTATCGGAAAGAGTCTTCAGTGCAGCTGGATCAATCCTGACAGAAAAAAGGACCCGTCTGTCAACCCAAAATGTGGATGATCTAACCTTCATTAAAATGAACCACGCATGGGTTTCCAAGGATTTTGTCCCACCTTCCCCTGATGACACATAGGGTGACAGAAAAATGGCTTGCTTTGGTCCACCTCTTCCTGGTACTTCACCTATTTCGCCTTTTGCATCAGCTGAATGTCCAACATTAACATATGCCACTTTCTAAAACTCCCTAACTGTGCTGCCTCCCCCCCATGGCCGGGGTCACCACCTAGCGCACGACACCGTGCGAGTGCCGTTGCCCTGGACAGGTGGGTAGGCCGACTCTTGGGCGCGGGCACTGGCACAGGGTCCCTCATAGTGCAATCAAGTGTCTCTGACGGTGGTGGTGCACACCCGCCGTCAGGCACACCGCTGTACTATGAGGGGCCCAGTGCCAGTACCGACGCCCACGAGTGGGCCCCCCTTGCTTGGGCAGGGCCCCAGCATTTGCAATCTTTACCTCTCCCTGCTCCTCCGCTGTGTAATCTGGGCCGTCAAATCCATACTGTGCCTGACACCGTCTGAGCCTGCCTCCTGAGACATATATTTTGAATGTGTACGCTATCCATACATGTTATCCAGGGATACGGTACCCTTTCTAACCTTTGTGCAATCACGTGCAATCCATACTGGGCCTAACACCGTCTGAGCCTGCCTCATGCTGTATAGACATATATTTTGAATGTGTACGCTATCCATACATGTTATCCAGGGATACGGTACCCTTTCTAACCTTTGTGCAATCACGTGCAATCCATACTGGGCCTAACACCGTCTGAGCCTGCCTCCTGAGACATATATTTTGAATGTGTACGCTATCCATACATGTTATCCGGGGATACGGTACCCTTTCTAACCTTTGTGCAATCACGTGCAATCCATACTGGGCCTGACACCGTCTGAGCCTGCCTCCTGAGACATATATTTTGAATGTGTACGCTATCCATACATGTTATCCTGGGATACGGTACCCTTTCTAACCTTTGTGCAATCACGTGCAATCCATACTGGGCCTAACACCGTCTGAGCCTGCCTCCTGAGACATATATTTTGAATGTGTACGCTATCCATACATGTTATCCGGGGATACGGTACCCTTTCTAACCTTTGTGCAATCACGTGCAATCCATACTGTGCCTGACACCGTCTGAGCCTGCCTCCTGAGACATATATTTTGAATGTGTACGCTATCCATACATGTTATCCGGGGATACGGTACCCTTTCTAACCTTTGTGCAATCACGTGCAATCCATACTGGGCCTGACACCGTCTGAGCCTGCCTCCTGAGACATATATTTTGAATGTGTACGCTATCCATACATGTTATCCAGGGATACGGTACCCTTTCTAACCTTTGTGCAATCACGTGCAATCCATACTGGGCGTGAGAACGGCTGGCGAGCTGTTAAGCAAGCTACAGCACCTGTCCAGACAAGTACAGGGATTCCCTAGCGAGGAGACTTATTTGATTGTTTTCAATGTTGGGACAGCAATTTTTGGGGAGCACTATACTCTGGAGAATGATAGATGGGGCCCACCATACACTGGAACATTCCAAAGGTGGACATCAGACACTGGAGCAGCATTTACAGGGCCCATTATACTCTAGAGCATTAGAAATGGGGCCCATTATGTTTGGAGCATTATTTGGGCCCATAAGACAGTGGAGCTTCATCCATGGGGACCAACATATACTGTAGCATTATGTGGAGCTCATCATATACTGTTTCAAACATTATATGGGACCAATGATTCTGTATGGAGAAATAGATGGGCCTCGTCATGAGATGTAAAAAGTGAGGTATTTTTCATTGTACTATACCGCTATTTATCTGCCGTATCGGAGCATGATGAGTTGTGGTATGTGTTAAAGGGGCGCTCTTTCGCCCAGGGCACATGAAAACCTGCAGCCAGCCCTCCCCCCCCCACAACTTTAGCCAAATAACCCCCATTTTTCAGTGCGTAACTTGTATTATGAAGTTAATTAAGGTTGACAAGCTTAAGTAAGAAGAATTGATGCTTTTGGCATTCAAATGGGCACTGTAGGTGTGTTTCCTGTCCTCCTCTCACTGCCGACTTTTATTCCCCATTGACTTACATTGGGTTTCGTGTTTCGGGATGACCCCGACTTTTCCCTATAATCGGACGATCTTGCTCGACCCGACTTTTGGAAAAGTCGGGTTTCACGAAACGAAACGCGACCGTAAAAAACCAAAAGTTGCTCAACTCTATTTATAATCATTAGTGATTTAGGACAACATTGGATCATTCAGAGATCCGCAATGAACTTCTGGAGTGAGTCTGCTGCACTGAAAGTAAAGGGGCCGAATAATATTGCACGCCCCACTTTTCAGTTTTTGAATTTCCGCAAAAATTTAAAATAACCAATAAATTTCGTTGACCTGCACAATTGTGTTCCATTTGTTGTTGATTCTTCACCAAAAATTTACATTTAGTATCTTTATGTTTGAGGCATGATATGTGGGAAAAGGTTGAAAATTTCCAGGGAGCAGAATGTGTGTGTGTATGTATATATATATATATATATATATATATATATATATACACAGTATATATATATATATATATATATACTGTGTATATACATATATATATATATATATACATATAATTTATTTTGTGCTGGACAAATAGCATTGGTTAGCACACAGCGTTCTCATTGTTTGCCTTTCTTAATTAGTGAGAATTTGTTGATAGTTTACATCAATTATAAGTGACACTTACAGGGATAATTCAATATTGAGTAATTACTACAACTTCTTGGTTTGTAGTAAAGATAGTCTTGTCCTAATTATATAGCTTATGGTATAATGGTCACATTATAAGATTTTAATGTGGTACCTTTATAATGAATTTTGTATGTGGATGCAGATTTATTGAAAAACTTTGAAGTTTCTGTGGAGATGATAAATTGTTGACATCTATCAGACACGCAATCCTTATGTATATACCGAAGCTCTGTGTGGATCCTTTGACATGCGCAGTTGATACCCCTCGTTTGGACTCTCACTATGCCTGATGACTAGTGTTGAGCTTTCCGATACCGCAAGTATCGGGTATCGGCCGATATTTGCCGTATCGGAATTCCGATACCGAGTACCGATACTTTTTTCGTATCGGATACCGGAATCGGAAGTCCAAAATGCAATGAGCCACTTTTGTGGCTCTGATTGGCTGCCGAAATGACGTCATCATGATGCGCTGTCTGTGCGCATCATGATGCGCCGTCAGTTCGGGCCTTCGGGGGGGCTGTGCCGACTGTCCGGGGGTCTGTGCCGGCCTGCCGGTGGTCTGTGCAGGCTCCGGGGGTCTGTGCCGGCCTGCCGGGGGGCTGTGCCGGCCTGCCGGTGGTCTGTGCAGGCTCCGGGGGTCTGTGCCGGCCTGCCGGGGGGGGCTGTGCCGGCCTGCCAGTGGTCTGTGCAGGCTCCGGGGGGCTGTGCCGGCCTGCCGGGGGTCTGTGCCGGCCTGCCGGTGGTCTGTGCAGGCTCCGGTGGTCTGTGCCGGCCTGCCGGGGGGCTGTGCCGGCCTGCCGGTGGTCTGTGCAGGCTCCGGGGGGCTGTGCCGGCCTGCCGGTGGTCTGTGCAGGCTCCGGGGGTCTGTGCAGGCATCGTCCGATGGGACTACAAGTCCCATCGGGCGATGCCTGCTACCATGACAGTGATTGACACATTAGCCAATGATGGGACAGTAGTAGTCCCATCATCCGGCTAATGTGTTGAATGTAAAAAAAAAAAAAAAATTACATGCTACATACATGCTACATACATACAACATGCATACTACATATATAGTACATGTAACATACATACTTATTGCAACATGCATACTACATACATGCTACATACTACATGCATGCTACATACATGCTACATACTACATACATGCTACATACATACTACATACATAATACATATATACTACATGCATGCAACATACATACAACATATATACTACATGCATGCAACATGCATACTACATATATACTATATATACTACATGTAACATACATACTACATATATACTACATGTTACATAAATGCTACATACATGCTACATACATGCTACATACTACATACTACATACATATATACTACATGCATGCAACATACATACAACATATATACTACATGCATACTACATATATACTATATATACTACATGTAACATACATACTACATATATACTACATGCTACATACATGCAACATACATACTACATACATGCTACATACATACTACATACATAATACATATATACTACATGCATGCAACATACATACAACATATATACTACATGCATGCAACATGCATACTACATATATACTATATATACTACATGTAACATACATACTACATATATACTACATGCTACATACATGCAACATACACACTACATGCTACATACATGCAACATACATACTACATACATACTACATACATGCTACATACATACTACATATATACCACATGCATGCAACATGCATACTACATATATACTGCATGCATGCAACATACATATATACTACATACAATACATACATATAGACATACAGTACATATAACATAGAGTACATACTCACCGTCATTTGTCACTTTGATCCCCGAAGCCATTGTCCCCTTGAGGAATAAATATCAAAATAAAAAAACACCAATATACTTACCCCGATCCGCAGAAGTCCACGAGGGTCCCACGTCCATCTTGCGTGGAGAACAGCAGCATCAGCTGATGCTACCGTTCTCTACCAGCTCCAGGAATACAATGACGGAAGGTAGGTATCCTTCTGCACTGTATTCCTCCACCACTTTAAAAAAAAAAAAAAAAGTCCCTAGTCTCACTTTATGCCATTGCTGCGTGGGAAATGTACTCTATGTTATATGTACTGTATGTCTATATGTATGTATTGTATGTAGTATATATGTATGTTGCATGCATGTAGTATATATGCAGTATATATGCAGTATGCATGTTGCATGCATGTGGTATATATGTAGTATGTATGTAGCATGTATGTAGTATGTATGTTGCATGTATGTAGCATGTAGTGTGTATGTTGCATGTATGTAGCATGTAGTATATATGTAGTATGTATGTTACATGTAGTATATATAGTATATATGTAGTATGCATGTTGCATGCATGTAGTATATATGTTGTATGTTGCATGCATGTAGTATATATGTATTATGTATGTAGCATGTATGTAGTATGTATGTTGCATGTATGTAGCATGTAGTATATATGTAGTATGTATGTTACATGTAGTATATATAGTATATATGTAGTATGCATGTTGCATGCATGTAGTATATATGTTGTATGTATGTTGCATGCATGTAGTATATATGTATTATGTATGTAGCATGTATGTAGTATGTATGTTGCATGTATGTAGCATGTAGTATATATGTAGTAAGTATGTTACATGTAGTATATATGTAGTATGCATGTTGCATGCATGTAGTATATATGTTGTATGCATGTTGCATGCATGTAATATATATGTATTATGTATGTAGTATGTAGCATGTATGTAGTATGTAGCATGTATGTAGCATGTAGTATATATGTAGTATGTTACATGTAGTATATATAGTATATATGTAGTATGCATGTTGCATACATGTAGTATATATGTTGTATGTATGTTGCATGCATGTAGTATATATGTATTATGTATGTAGCATGTATGTAGCATGCGTGTAGTATGTAGCATGTATGTAGTATGCATGTTGCATGTAGTATATATGTAGTATGTATGTTACATGTAGTATATATGTAGTATGCATGTTGTATGTATGCTTAAACTTTTGTGGTAACAACATAAGAAGCGTTGACCCCACACAATGATGTATATATCTTTAAAATTTTTAAACTTTATTAGACATAAAAATCCGACATTACATACAAATGTACACAATAAAGGTGCTAGAACACAAAATAGGAAAGGGACTGCAATCCATGGGATCTCACATTACGGCATCAAAAGATAACCGCCCTCAAAAAGGGGCCATGCAAGGGGGACAAAAACCACTGTCATGATATCAAATTACATGTAAAAATACAAGTTTATAGTTATTTATAAGGCTACAATGAACCCGCAATCAATTGAGGCCAAGAACTGCCCACAAAGAAATATCAAACTGCACAAAGTAGACCACATGACCCTGTGATGCCCCCCATAGCATAACCCCCATCGAAGGCCAGCTGTGCACACATAGTTAATGGCTAAACTTTTTCATACCAGAATGTGCCGATGGAGATACCTGGACGTCCCTCTGCCCCGACGCGCGTTTCGCACTGCTTCTTCGGGAGGCGTGCATGTAGTATATATGTAGTATGTATGTTACATGTAGTATATATAGTATATATGTAGTATGCATGTTGCATGCATGTAGTATATATGTTGTATGTATGTTGCATGCATGTAGTATATATGTATTATGTATGTAGTATGTATGTAGTATGTAGCATGTATGTAGCATGCGTGTAGTATGTAGCATGTATGTAGTATGCATGTTGCATGTAGTATATATGTAGCATGTATGTTACATGTAGTATATATGTAGTATGCATGTTGTATGTATGTAGCATGTAATTTTTTTAATTTTTTTTTTACATTCAATACATTAGCCGGATGATGGGACTACTACTGTCCCATCATTGGCTAATGTGTCAATCACTGTCATGGTAGCAGGCATCGCCCGATGGGACTTGTAGTCCCATCGGACGATGCCTGCACAGACCCCCGGAGCCTGCACAGCCCACCGGCAGGCCGGCACAGCCCCCCGTCAGGCCGGCACAGACCACCGAAGCCTGCACAGCTCCCCGGCAGGCCGGCACAGCCCCCCGGCAGGCCGGCACAGACCACCGGAGCCTGCACAGACCACCGGCAGGCCGGCACAGCCCCCCCCGGCAGGCCAGCACAGACCCCCGGAGCCTGCACAGACCACCGGCAGGCCGGCACAGCCCCCCGGCAGGCCTGCACAGACCACCGGAGCCTGCACAGACCACCGGCAGGCCGGCACAGTCCCCCGGCAGGCCTGCACAGACCACCGGAGCCTGCACAGACCCCCCCGGCAGGCCGGCACAGCCCCCCGAAAGGCCCGTACAGACCCCAGAGAGGCTGTACAAGGCAAAAATAGGGTTTTTCTTATTCCGATACCGGAAGTCCCATAGACTTGAATGGGACTTCCGGTATCGGAATCGGCGATACCCGATATTTTTTTTAGATCGGCCGATACCATCCGATACGATACTTTTAAGTATCGGACGGTATCGCTCAACACTACTGATGACGTAGTAGGTATATCAAAAGGTCCTTTCTAATATGTACCTTTGAACTTCTGTACAGGTGCTGATGAGCATGTGATTTCACAAGTCCTTCTTGATAATTACAGTGGGTATGGAAACTATTCAGACCCCTTTAAATTTTTCACTCTTTTGTTTCATTGCAGCCATTTGGTAAATTCAAAAAAGTTAATTTTTTTCTCATTAATGTACACTTTGCACCCCATCTTGACTGAAAAAAAACAAATGTAGAAATTTTTGCTAAAGAAAAACTGAAATATTGCATAGTCATAAGTATTCAGACACTTTGTTCAGTATTGAGTAGAAGCACCCTTTTGAGCTAGTACAGCCATGAGTCTTCTTGGGAATGATGCAACAAGTTTTTCACCCCTGGATTTCGGGATCCTCTGCTATTCTTAGAATCATAGAATCATAGAATCGTAGAGTTGGAAGGGACCTCCTGGGCCATCTGGTCCAACCCCCTGCTCAAAGCAGGATTCGCTAAATCATCCCAGTCAGATGTCTGTCCAGCCTCTGTTTGAAGACTTCCATTGAAGGAGAACTCACCACTTCTCGTGGCAGCCTGTTCCACTCATTGATCACTCTAACTGTCAAAAAGTTTTTTCTAATATCTAATCTGTGTCTCCTCCCATTCAGTTTCATCCCATTGCTTCTAGTCTTTCCTTGCGCAAATGAGAATAAAGTTGATCCTTCTACAATGTGACAGCCCTTTAGATATTTGTAGACAGCTATTAAGTCTCCTCTCAGTCTTCTCTTTTGCAAACTAAACATTCCCAAATCCTGCAACCTTTCCTCATAAGACAGGGTTTGCAGACCGGTCACCATTCTGGTCGCTCTTTTCTGAACTTGCTCCAGTTTGTTGATGTCTTTTTTAAAATGTGGTGCCCAAAACTGGACACAATATTCCAGATGAGGTCTGACCAAAGAGGAGTAGAGGGAAATAATGACTTCACGTGATCTAGACTGTATGCTTCTGTTAATACATCCTAGAATTGCATTTGCCTTTTTTGCTGCTGCATCACACTGTTGACTCATATTCAGTCTGTGATCTATTAGTATACCCAAGTCTTTTTCACATGTGCTGTCACTTAGCCCTATTCCTCCCATTCTATATATGCTTTTTCCATTTTTATTGCCCAGATGTAGTACTTTGCATTTCTCCCTGTTAAAAACCATTCTGTTAGTTGCTGCCCACTTCTCCAGTTTATTTAAATCTTTTTGAATCCTCTCTCTCTCTTCTCTAGTATTAGCTATCCCTCCTAGCTTTGTGTCATCAGCAAATTTAATCAGTTTACCCTCAATTCCTTCATCTAAATCGTTGATAAAGATGTTGAACAATACAGGGCCCAGGACAGAGCCCTGTGGTACCCCACTTGAGACATTCTTCCAACTGGATGTGCAGCCATTTACGACCACTCTTTGGGTCCGATCACTAAGCCAGTTATGAATCCACCTAACAGTTGCCTTGTCCATTCCATACTTAATCATTTTTTCAATAAGGATTGTATGAGAGACTTTGTCAAATGCTTTGCTGAAGTCAAGATATACTATATCTACAGCATTTCCTTGATCCACCCAATCAGTGATACCGTCATAGAAGGAAATTAAGTTAGTCTGACATGACTTATTAGTTACAAACCCATGCTGACTCTGTTTAATCACTTCATTCTTATCCAGGTATTGACATACATGTTGTTTAATAATTTGTTCAAAGATCTTTCCTGGTATAGAAGTCAGACTCACCGGCCTATAGTTGCCTGGGTCCACCTTCTTCCCCTTTTTGAAGATAGGAACAACATTTGCTCTTCTCCAGTCTTCTGGCACTTCTCCTGTTCTCCAAGAATTTTCAAAGATTATAGAGAGGGGTTCAAAAATTTCTTCTGCTATCTCCTTCAGTACTCTGGGGTGTAATTCATCTGGACCTGGAGACTTGAATTCATTTAGGCTAGCTAAGTGTTTCCTCACTATCTTTCTGTTTATAGATATCCTGGATTCTTCTATTCCCTTAATAGGACAGTGAATAACAGTTGATGTTACATTTCGTTTCTGAGAGAAAACAGATGCAAAATAGGAATTTAAAAGTTCAGCCTTCTCAACATCCTGTCTTACCATTTCATCATTTTCATCCTGTAAAAATCCTATAGCATCTTTGACTTTTCTTTTACTTTTGACATATCCCCAAAATCCTTTATTATTGCTTTTGACATCTCTTGCAAGCCTCAATTCATTTTCAGCTTTAGATAATCTGATTTGTGCCCTGCAGGTTCTGCAGACAGCATTCTTTGCAGATCCTCTCCAGTTCCGTCAGGTTGGATGGTGAACGTTGGTGGACAACCATTTTCAGGTCTCTCCAGAGATGCTTAATTGGGTTTAGGTCAGGGCTCTGGCTTGGCCAGTCAAGAATGGTCACAGACTTGTTGTGAAGCCACTCCTTTGTTATTTTAGCTGTGTGCTTAGGGTCATTGTCTTGTTGGAAGGTGAACCTGTCATGGTTTACTGTGGGTTACAGGCCAGGTGGTGTAAGAGTTAACATGGAAGGCCTCTCTATGGATCTGGGGAGGGTCCTTATAGCCTCATGGTGGAGCCGTTCGCTGTCGTTTATACTCTGAGCTGAGTGTGCCTGACCCTATTGTCTGTGCTTCATGCCTATCGTTGTATGTCTGCTTGGTGTTTTATCCGGTCCCGTCACAGTTAACATCTCTTGTCTACTGATTCTGTACCTTGATTCCCGCTCCGTGTATGACTTATGGCTACGTTCTGACCTCCCTTTGATTATCCCTCCTGTACCTCGCCGCCCGCTCTGTGTATGACCTTTGGCTACGTTGTGACCTCCCTTTGATTATCCCGCCTGTACCTCGCCGCTCGCCCTGTGTATGACTTTATTGCTTGTCTGATCTTGCTACTGTTTACTCCTCTTCGCCGCTGTATTGCAAGTACTGCTGTCGGCTCCTGGAGGGGCTTGGTTGTAACCCCGCCCCTCTCCCTGACACGCGGCCACATGACCGCAGGTCCTGTGGGTATCGAGCGATTCACAATTCCTCCACCTCCCGCAGGTCCCGGATCCTGTCTGCTCATACCCACGCTATACACCGGACCCTCACAGCTGCGGGTAAGAGTTCTCCATATACCCCTTGTCGGTGTCCCTGTAGTCTGGGTGGTGGTTCCATAGATCCACACCTGACAGAACCTTCGGCCAAGTCTGAGGTCCAGAGCACTCTGGAAGAGGTATTCATCCAGGATCTCTCTGTACGTGGCCACATTCATCTTTCCGTCAATGGCAACCAGTCCTGTCCATGCAGCTGAAAAACACCCTCGCAGCATGATGCTGCCACCACCATGTTTCACTGTTGGGATTTTATTGGGTAGGTGATGAGCAATGTCTGGTTTTCTCCACACATACTACTTAGAGTCATCACCAAATAGGTCTATCTTTGTCTCATCAGACCAGATAATCTTATTTCTCATAGTCTGGGAGTCCTTTGTGTGTTTTTTAGCAAACTATGTGGGCTTTCATATGTCTTGCACTGAGGAGAGGCTTCTGTCTGGCCACTCTGCCTTAGAGGCCCAACTGGAGGAGGGCTGCAGTGATAGTTGACTTTGTGGAACTTTCTCCCATCTCCCTACTGCATCTCTAGAGCTCAGCCACAGTGATCTTGGGGTTCCACCTTGCCTCTCTCACCAAGGCTCTTCTACTATTGCTCAGTTTGGCTGGATGGCCAGGTCTAGGAAGACTTCTGGTGGTCCCAAAATTCTTCCATTTAAGGATTATGGATGCCACTGTGCACTTAGGAACCTTGAGTAGTGCAGAAATTATTTTGTAACCTTGGTGTGCCTTGCCACAATTCTGTCTCCAAGCTCCTTGGCCAGTTCCTTTGACCTCATGATTTTCATTTGGTCTGACATGCATTGTGAGCTGTGAGGTCTTATATAAGACAGGTGTGTGCCTTCACAAATCAAGTCCTATCAGTTTAATTAAACACAGCTGGACTCCAATGAAGGAGTAGAGCCATCTCAAGGAGAATCACAAGGAAATGGACAGCATGTGACTTAAATATGAGTGTCTGAGCAAAGGGTCTGAATACTTGTGACCATGTGATATTTCAGTTTTTCTTTATTAATAAATTTACAAAAATTTCTACATTTCTGTTTTTTTTTCAGTCAAGATGGGGTGCAGCATGTACATTAATGAAAAAAAATGAACGTTTTTTGAATTTTCCAAATGGCTGCAATGAAACAAAGAGTGAAAAATTTAAAGAGGTCTGAATACTTCCCATATCCACTGTACCCTACAGGACACGCGCGGTGACGTTTACACTGTGCCGACAGGTCCTTCATGTTATCCATCTGTAGTGCAGACTGCGCAAGTGCCGATGGTCATCACATGACCTCAGAGGTCCTCATTATGGCGCTTGAACCTCTAGGTTCAAGCAACATATTGTAATCCGATTTCTTATATTTTATTCTACTTCTCCGCGTTTTCTGCAATTAATGCGGCCCGAACCGCTCGGCGCAGACACCCCATTCAGGCGGCGTTTCGAAGCCCTCGGTGGGGACAGGTGTGCTATGTATTTTTGGAGTCTATCCGATTTGTAGTTTTTTTTGTAAAAATCACATTTTAAGCAAAAAGTTTCCCATAGTAAGAAATGGCGACCTTTCCATAACCCCCAACTGAAATGGATTGACGCCACAGCGCAGGTGCAGTGACCTAACAAAGATGGCAGCTATGCAAATGCAGCTTCCACACATGACCCGTATTACGCAATAGCCAAAGTGACTACCAAGTTGTCAGAGGATGGGGGCAGGTTGTCAGAGGCTGGAAGAGCCTAGAGCAGGCTGTCAGAGGCTGTCGGAGCCTGGGGGCGGGTTGTCAGAGGCTGTCAGAGCCTGGGGCGGGTTGTCAGAGGCTGGAGGCAGGTTATCAGAGGCTGTCGGAGACTAGGGGTGGGTTGTCAGAGGCTGGAGGCAGGTTGTCAGAGGTTGTCGGAGGCTGGGGGCAGGTTGTCAGAGGCTGGGAGCAGGTTGTCAGAGGCTAGAACAGCCTGGGGGCAGGTTGTCAGAGGCTGTCGGAGCCTGGGGGCAGGTTGTCAGAGGCTGTGGTGGCAGGTTGTCAGAGGCTGTCGGAGCCTGGGGCAGGTTGTCAGAGGCTGGAGGCAGGTTGTCAGAGGCTGTCGGAGCCTGGGGCAGCTTTTCAGAGGTCGCTGGAGCCTGGGGCAGGTTTTCAGAGGCTGCTGGAGCCTGGAGCAGGTTTTCAGAGGCTGGGGGCAGGTTGTCAGAGGCTGTCGGAGCCTGGGTCAGGTTGTCAGGCTGTCGGAGCCTGGGGCAGGTTGTCATAGGCTGGGGGCAGGTTGTTAGAGGCTGGAAGAGCCTGGGGCATGTTGTCAGAGGCTGCTGGAGCCTGGGGCAGGTTGTCAAAGGCTGGAAGAGCCTGGGGCAGGTTCAGAGGCGATCTGTGAAGAAAAGGTCACTCTGACCCTGGTTTTTGGGGTATTTTGGCTTCGCAGTCCAATTTTCAGGTGTGCAGTAGCATCAGCTAAGGATTCCTCAGATTTTCCCGCAAAAAACGCATGCGGGAAAATCTGAGGAATCCTTAGCTGATGCTACTGCACACATTAACATTCGACTGCGACGAAAATATACCCCGAAAAACGGGGTCTGAGTGACTTTTTCATCACAGATTTAATTTTAAGTGTGTGCATAAGGATCAGGGCACCCTCCAAAGGCTTACTGTGTAAAAAAATTACTTAAAAACATCCCCAAATCACTAGAATGGGGATGTGTAATGCATTCATATTCTAACTTTACTTTCTTACAGTCGACACCTGATACACTGCTGTAAATCTGGCAGCGCTGTTCAAGCACCATGTATTTCCTTCAGGAAATGCCCATCTAGTTTTTTTGTCTTCTCTGCTCAGGTGCCAGCGAGATTGATGGTGACCTGGAAGGACCTTTGTGTTGGTCCATGCATGCCAAAACTACAATTGGACATGTGAGCTTTCCCTAAACAAATACGTTACTATGAGGTTAACCTTTGATGAGTGACATGTCTTTTTAACAATCAATTGTTGTTTTTTCTACCAACAAAACTGTTCTGGATTAGCAGATGTATTAACTCTGACTCATGGATGACCTAAATTACATCATAACTTACCTTTTAAAAGCTTATGGGTTCTGCCCAGTGGCCATTGCAGCCTAATTTGTCCTGATGGTGCCAGTAATGTTAGTCATTATCAAGCCAGCCATGAATTGATGTCCTGAGATACACTATGGACCTACGACTAGTCTGGTTCTAGTGAGAAAGTCATATAAAATAGTGGGGGGCAATTAGAATAGTAATACTCTAGTACTGTGGACCACATTCCAACAGAAACAATTGTCAGTCAAATACTGTGAGGATTTGAGAGAGCTAGTGTGTTTATCCCAGAGGGGACAGAAAACTAATGACGCGATATTTCAGAAATTTAATAGTTACTAGTACAACTCTATCTTTTGAAAAAGACAGTTGAATAGTGAGATCACCAGGTAATTGAATCCCAACAGGGAATTATTATAGTGATAACATTGAAATGGATAGACATTATACAATAAAACAGTTTTAATGTCTCTATTGAGAACCCCTAAGGATGAACAATAATATAGAGATAAATAAATGTCACAAATAATTGTACCCCTAAAGGGACAAACTTTTCTTCTCACTCTCTGAATATCCAGGCTAGGTCAGCCTGTGAATCGTTTTTCATTATTGTCTGAATTATCAGCAAAAACAATGATTAATATTAGCCATTTATCTGTAGGACCAAAGGAAAGTTCTTAAAGGGAATATGTCACCCCCCCTCCCCCGGGATGTACAGTTGTGCTCAAAAGTTTACAGAACCGTGCAGAATTTTTGCTTTCTTGGCCTTTTTTCAGAGAATATGAATCATAACACCAAAACTTTTTCTCTACTCATGGTTAGTGTTTGGGTGAAGCCATTTATTGTCAAACTACTGTGTATTCTCATATTGACAACCCAAAATATCCAAATAACCGTTATCAAAAGATTACATACCCCGGCAGAATTTTTGCTTTCTTAGCCTTTTTTCAGAGAATATGAAATTAAGGAAAGAGAACGCACATAGGGCGATAAAAGTGATATTTTGGGTGACAATACACGGTTAGTGCACTCACCTTTACAGGTTGTGAACAGTGGTTGCTGCAGACTCCCGTAGATACCAATGTCACAAAGGAGGAAAGAAAAAGACCGGGTTTTTCAATGTATCCGCACTGACCAAACAAGGACAGGATTATTCTTCAAAGCTTTATTGTGCCGACGCGTTTCGTGGCAAATCTGCCACTTCCTCAATTCTTTGGCCCTGAGGAAGTGGCAGATTTGCCACAACGCGTCAGCACAATAAAGCTTTTGAAGAATAATCCTGTCCTTGTGTGGTCAGGGCAGATACATTGAAAAACCTGGTCTTTTTCTTTCCTCCTTTGTGACATTCATAGAATATGAATCATAACACAAAAACTTTTTCTCCACTCATGGTTAGTGGTTTGGTGAAACCATTTATTGTCAAACTACTGTTTTATCTTTTTAAATCGTAACGACAACCCAAAACATCCAAATGACCCTGATCACATACCCCATTTCTTAATACCGTGTATTGCCCCTTCTAGCATCATTGACAGCTTGAAGTCTTTTGTGGTAGTTGCGGATGAGGTTCTTTATTTTCTCAGATGGTAAAGCTTCCCACTCTTTTTGGCAAAAACCCTCCAGTTCCTGTAAATTCTTGGGCTCTCTAGTATGAACTGTGCGCTCGAGATCTCCCCAGAGTGGCTCAATGATATTGAGGTGAGGAGACTGAGATGGCCACTCCAGAACCTTCACTTTGTTCTGCAGTAGCCAATGACAAGTCGATTTGGCCTTGTGTTTTGGATCATTGTTATATTGTAATGTCCAAGTATGTTCCATGCGCAGCTTTGGGGCTGAAGAGTGAAAATTTGCCTCCAGTATTTGTTGATCAGGTGCTGCATTCATCTTTCCTTCAACTTTGACCAAGATATCTGTGCCTTTGTAGCTCACACATCCCCAAAACATCAGGAATTCACCACTGTGCTTTGCAGTAGGAATGGTGTTCCTTTCATCGTAGGCCTTGTTGACCTCTCTCCACATGCAACGTATATGGTTGTGGCCAAACAGTTCCGTTTTGGTCTCATCAGTCCAAATTATCTTGTTCCAGAAATTTTGAGGCTTGTCTCTGTGCTGTTTTTGCTTATTGTAGGCGAGATGCGACACGAGTCACTATAGTAATAATCAGGGCTGTGGAGTCGGTAAGCCAAACCTGCGACTCCAACTCCTCAATTTCCCTGACTTCGACTCCCACATATATTGCTTATATTTAAGTGAAAAATTTATTGTAGTACAATGTGAACATCAGACATTTAATCATTTTTATGATACAATAATCAAGATATTTAGATAGAACATAATATATATTTATTGGAATACAACTTTAGAACACAAAAAACTGTAATAAATTGTAAATATGTAATACACTATGTAATATCGATTACATATACAGTATATATTATATGTGTGTGTGTATATATATATATATATATATATATAAACACTATGTAATAAACTATGTACAGTCATGGCCAAAAGTATTGACACCCCTGCAATTCTGTCAGATAATATTCAGTTTCTTCCTGAAAATGATTGCAAACACAAATTCTTTGGTATTATTATCTTCATTTAATTTGTCTTAAATGAAAAAACGCAAAAGAGAATGAAGCAAAAAGCAAAACATTGATCATTTCACACAAAGCTCCAAAAATGGGCCCGACAAAAGTATTGGCACCCTCAGCCTAATACTTGGTTGCACAACCTTTAGCCAAAATAACTGCGACCAACCGCTTCCGGTAACCATCAATGAGTTTGTTACAATGCTCTGCTGGAATTTTAGACCATTCTTCTTTGGCAAACTACTCCAGGTCCCTGATATTTGAAGGGTGCCTTCTCCAAACTGCCATTTTTAGATCTCTCCACAGGTGTTCTATGGGATTCAGGTCTGGACTCATTGCTGGCCACCTTAGAAGTCTCCAGTGCTTTCTCTCAAACCATTTTCTAGTGCTTTTTGAAGTGTGTTTTGGGTTATTGTCCTGCTGGAAGAAGACCCATGACCTCTGAGGTAGACCCAGCTTTCTCACACTGGGCCCTAAATTATGCTGCAAAATTTGTTGGTAGTCTTCTGACTTCATAATGCCATGCACACGGTCAAGCAGTCCAGTGCCAGAGGCAGCAAAGCAACCCCAAAACATCAGGGAACCTCCGCCATGTTTGACTGTAGGGACCATGTACTTTTCTTTGAATGCCTCTTTTTTCTCCTGTAAACTCTATGTTGATGCTTTTGCCCTAAAAGCTCTACTTTTGTCTCATCTGACCAAAGAACATTCTTCCAAAATGTTTTAGGCTTTTTCAGGTAAGTTTTGGCAAACTCCAGCCTGGCTTTTTTATGTCTCGGGGTAAGAAGTGGAGTTTTCCGGGTCTCCTACCATACAGTCCCTTTTCATTCAGATGCCGACGGATAGTATGGGTTGACACTGTTGTACCCTCGGACTGCAGGGCAGCTTGAACTTGTTTGGATGTTAGTGGAGGTTCTTTATCCAACATCCGCACAATCTTGCGTTGAAATCTCTTGTCAATTTTTCTTTTCCGGCCACATCTAGGGAGGTTAGCCACAGTGCCATGGGCTTTAAACTTCTTGATGACACTGCGCACGGTAGACACAGGAACATTCAGGTCTTTGGAGATGGACTTGTAGCCTTGAGATTGCTCATGCTTCCTCACAATTTGGTTTCTCAAGTCCTCAGACAGTTCTTTGGTCTTCTTTCTTTTCTCCATGCTCAATGTGGTACACACAAGGACACAAGACAGAGGTTGAGTCAACTTTAATCCATGTCAACTGGCTGCAAGTGTGATTTAGTTATTGCCAACACCTGTTAGGTGCCACAGGTAAGTTATAGGTGCTGTTAATTACACAAATTAGAGAAGCATCACATGATTTTTCGAACAGTGCCAATACTTTTGTCCACCCTCTTTGTTATGTTTGGTGTGGAATTATATCCAATTTGGCTTTAGGACAATTCTTTTTGTGTTTTTTCATTTAAGACAAATTAAATGAAGATAATAATACCAAAGAATTTGTGTTTGCAATCATTTTCAGGAAGAAACTGAGTATTATCTGACAGAATTGCAGGGGTGTCAATACTTTTGGCCATGACTGTAAGTGGCAAAAAACAGTTTTCAACAAAAACATACTAAATAACATTTGTGCAGTCTATGAATTTGTTCTAAGAAATAGAATTGCCTCCATCAGATCCTCCTTCATAGATGACCTCAAATCTGACCTAATAATTTGAAGGCCAGAGAACAACCTCTCTACACTAACTTAGGTTGGAGGCAAAGCTGTAACCACATGGGAACATATCTAACAATTTCCGGGTATAAATTATTGGCCTCATGCACAGTCAGCTTTTATGAACGGTTGAATTTTTCTATTTCTTTGAGAGCAAGTGAAACATTTTGCTGAAATATGGTCAATCTGCTTGCTATAGGAGATGGAGTGAAATCTTTTTCCTTGCGGCAACGCTTTGCCTGCTCCATGTCATCCAAATACTTGTCAAAGTCAAACGCCTCATCTGATGAGGATGAAGATATGGCAGCAGTGGCACTGTAAGGACCAAAGTCCTCTTGCGTCTGGCAGTCCTCCTGTAGGCCACTCATCCTAACTGCTACCTCAGTCAGAGCTTCTTTTCCTTTAGTACGCTGTTGATCATCAAGCAGTATACGATGACTTGGGTCCACATAAACAACTGCCAGAATTTTTTTTATTTTCCAATAGCAGTGTCTCTCTCCGTTTCATTGAAGCAGAAATGCCATCTGCGTTTAAACCTCCTATTTGGGATGGGCAAAATAGCAAGTTCTTCCACTCCCTTATGAAAATGCCAGGAGTTAAATCCTCAGCTTGTAATTTTTTAGTCACTGTAAATGGGTGGTTAAGCAATTCCTTCAATTCAGCCACCTGTGTCCATTGACCTTCATTTAGGGTTACCTGAGGGTTCGTCATATCTATAAGAAACTGTTTTAGTTCAAGCAATCGCTCAATTATTAAATAAGTGCTGCCCCACCGAGTGGTTTGATCGACAATTTCCCCTTTCCCAGCACGTCTCTTCAAGATGGAATCAATTTTAGGGGTTCTGGCGGTAATAACCAATTTCCTCACTTTTCCAATCAGATTTCCAGCATGTCCCTCTTGCAGACTGTCTCTTATTGCCAGCTGCAGCGTGTGCACAACACAACGCATGTGATGAATATGAAAGTGTTTTGAAGCAGCTTCAACAAGATCATCTATTTCTACAGTATAATTTTGCTGTTCTTCTGTTGTAATATCTGTTTGTTCCATCAGTGGCTGGATGAAAGATTCAAGAGTCTATCTGGATCCCAGAAACTCACTCAGCTTTTATGCATGCACACTGATTACAAGCAAACAGGTCACAGGTGAGGATGTTACCTTTTGTAGCCATTCAAACCCATTTGTGTCAACTTCTATGCATGTTATCAGGCCAAATCACCAGGGTATGTGAACTTTTGATCAGGGTCATTTGGATGTTTTGAGTTATCATTATTTAAACCTGTGGAAGCGCCTTTGCAGCGCGAAACGATCGTCGTTGCTCTCTCCTTTTTGCACCCGTTCTCCCACTGATATGCTTTTATAAGAAAGTCTTGACTACACTACCCGGTGAGTGCCGCTCTTTTCTACTATTTTTTGCTATGTGGATTAGCTTATTTTCCATGAAAGGGTAAAACAGTGGTATTGCTGGCTGCATCTATTTTATACACGTATGATGGTTCGGATGTGTGGACTATTGTGATGGTGCTCGCCTTCTATTTCTGGACTTTGTATTGACAATAAATGGCTTCATCCAACCACTAACCATGAGTGGAGAAAAAGTTTTGGTCTTATCAATTTATCAATCATATTGTCTGAAAAAAGGCTAAGAAAGCAAAAATTCTGCCGGGGTATGTAAACTTTTGAGCACAACTGTATATTACCTATTAATATGGGCATACAGGTGACAAATGTTACACTAGTCCTACCTGTATTCCTCAAATTAACGGTCTTGTTGTGGAGAAATGTTATATTCTGTATTTATGCTAATGATTTCTTCCAGGCTGCGGGGCATGCGGTGCCAGGAAGAAATCCATGCCTCCTATCTTCAATGTAATATTACTCCCCCTCCCATGCATGTCAGCTATGGCGCGCAATCCTCCCTTCTATGGGCACTGTATTCAGGGATCTTCTGCACAGGCGCCAGCGACTTCTGCTCCTGTGACCTCTGATGTGCGCTCAAATAAGGTGTTCTCCCCACTTCCCTGCATAGTTATCGCTATGTACATAGGGGATAAGGAGGCATTTTTTTTGCTTTTATATACACAAGTTATACAGGAAAGAATGGTTCCTAAAAATTTTTTTCCTGTAAAATCCACTTTATCTTCTGTTTTGTATGTTTTTATTGTTCCATTACATACCACGCTGGTAACTCCCCTTCATGTAAAACAAGCACTGGAGGCAGAGTTATTCTCCAGGCACCATCTTTACCAGAGCCTGGAAGAGGTCATTTACCTTATTTTTCAGACTATGAAGATGCACCGGACCATAAGACGGCACCTAGGTTTTAGAGGAGGAAAATAGAAAAAAAATTTAAAGTAAAAAACGTGATCAATTCTGTACTAATATCCCCAATCCTGGTATATATATGTTCCCAATCCAGGTATACTTGGCCCCTTCATCACCATCCTGGTATTCATGGTCCCCTCATCCCCATTCTGGTATGCATGTCCCCCTCATCTCCATCCTGGTATGCATAGCCCTCTCATCCCTAACCTGGTATGCATGGCCCTCTCATCCCTAACCTGGTATGCATGGCCCCAATCCATTCTCTTTCATAGCGGGCGCACATGATCGCCCAGGCACTACAGAAAGCTGGAGACTGCGGCTAACAGTGTGCCTGCTATTAAAGATGATTATTCACTGCTCTCCATGCCCATAATCCCTCCAACCTCTTGGCGCTATCTTCAGGGTGAGAGGGATTATGTATGTGGGGAGTAGTGAATGATGTCTCTAACAGCGGGCACAGGGGTTAGACACAGCAGCCAGCTCCTGCCTCAAGTGACCTGCTCGTCCGCCACTGCCACTCACCTGTCCCCCCAGCCACAGCAGGTAAACTGGACTATAAGATGCACCCCATCCCCAATTTTCCTCCAAATTTTTGGAAGAAAAAAGTGTCTTAGGCTAGTTTCACACTAGCATTCTCGAGCGCAGGACCGCCGCTTAGCTCCGCCCCCAGCTGCGCCCCCTCCGGTCAGCTCCTAGGATCGCATGACGCTGCATGCAATCAGCGTACCGTATATTTAGCGTTGGGTATGCTGACTGTGTGCTGGTCGTGCGCTGGCATGATTTTGCTGGTGCTGTGCCATTTTGGCGCTGCGCCCAGCGTACAAAAACGAGCATTTTTGTGCGCTGGGCGCAGCACCAGCAAAATCATACCAGCGCACGGTCAACGTACCGAACGCTAAATATACGGTACGCTGATCGCATGCAGCATCATGCGATCCTAGGAGGAGCTGACCGGAGGGGGCGCAGCCGGGGGCGGAGCTAAGTGGTGGCCCTGCGCTGCACCTGAGAACGCTAGTGTGAAACTAGCCTTATAGTCCAAAAAATACGGTGTATAAAGTGATGAAAGATGATTTCTCAACAACAAGGCATTTGATGTGAGGCATACTGTCACGATGTGACTGGCCCTATGTGACGCGACCCGACGATTGGTTGGTCACCAAACAACAAGACAAAACAAGGGGACACAATTACAACGGTGGGCCCTGCAATAGGGAACGGGGGAAGGGACACCTCCTGCACTCTTTTGAGGCTGTGTCCTGGACTATCCTGACGTCCCTATATGGCTTCTTTCAAACCGTCACCGACCAGGATAGCCTCAGCCCTCACTTGCCCTCCACCTATCCCTCACTAGGGATTTGGCTAGTGCGGACACTGGTTCCACCGCTGCACTAATACAACACCAAGGAAAGAAAGCAGACAGGAAAAAGCAAACAACACTTAGCTTCCTCTGCTGCCATGCACTGGACAGCAGAGTAAGGCACCCGAACACTGCTTTCAGCAGAAACACCACAGCTCCAGCCAGGCTGTAAACAGCACTGCTCCAGATAGCTCCTCTCTTCAGAAAGGTTGGTTTGCAAATGACCTGTATTACCAACAGCTAGCTGGTGTACCAGGTGACCTTATATAGGAAGGTGGGAGTGGTCACATGCAGACTAACTAAACATGCAGTAACACCAGCGGCCACCGGGGGCAAAAACTGATTAACCCCCGATGGCTTGAAAGGAAGAAAGTTAATATCAGAGCAGCCCAAACTGATACAGATCCAAAAATGAATCGTGACACATACAGGGAGGACTTTTTTCATCTGTCTATAACCTGTATGCCCATATTAATATTTTAGATAGGTCAAATGTGGCGACAAATATGATGTGCTCTTAAACCAGAAACAAAATGAATGTCACTTACTCATGAAAATTGATTGACCTGAAACAAAGTAAGCATCATGCAAATATTGGGTGCTGTACGTTCACTCTTAAAAGCCACTACCACTATTGTTATAATGTTTTAATACCTTTAACATTGCAATTATATAAAGGCATGCTATAGGATATGTAGTACCCTAAAGAAGGGTGCTTACTGTTCTCTGTGAGCACAAATATCTGCCTGCACTCAAAAATCTTTATGCTCCTCTCCCTTTTGAGCCACAGCGTGACTAAACTAAATCTGCATGTTTGACATTTTTGTAGCGATGAGAATCCGCCTAATTTACGGGTTCATATATCCAGAAGTATGAGCTGGGAACTACAAAGTACTGGGCGCTACGACGTACTCGGCACTACAATAGCAGTTTGCAATTTTCACTCGGCAAATCCCACTGGTGCTTGTTTCTGGAGAAGACGCATGGAGTCAAAATAGTCACTACACCTGTAGATAAATACCCAAAGGGTTATTATTTCCAAAATGGGATCACTTGAGTTGGAAGTGTGCACTGGCCGTATGGCTAAGCGGTACTGTACAGCCACATATGGGGTACTTCCACACTCAGCAGAAATTGTGGGACAAATTTTGTTGTAATTTTTACTCAAGTTGAAAATGTAAAATCTGGGAATAAAACAAAATTTTGGTGGTAAAAATGTAATATTTTCTTCCCTGTCCAATGGTATAAAATTCTGTGACACAATAGTGGTGTCAATATGCACCCCTAGATGAAATCATTGAGAGGTGTAGTTTGTAAAATGTGGTCACTTAGGTCACTGGGTTCATTTGTTCTGGCACATCAGGAGCTCTCCCAGTGGATTATGGTACCCGCAGACCATAACAGTAAAATGTGAACTAAAATTGGGGGGTGTAGTTTGTAAAATTAGGTCATTTATGGAGGGTTTCTGCTGTTATGGTACCTCAGGGGCTCTACCGATATGACATGGCACCCTCAAACCATTCCAGCACAATCTGAACTCCAGCATGGCACTTCTTCCTTTCTCAACTTTGCACTGTGCCTCAAAAGTGGATTTCGATCACATGGGGTATCGATGTACTCAAAAAAAAAATTACACAACACATTTTGGGTTCAAATTTTTTCCTGTTATATTTGTGAAAATAAAAACTTTAAAGCTAAAAGAACATTTTTGTGGAAAAATGTTTTTTTTTTTTTCTTTTACGGCTCGAAGTTAAAAACTTCTATGAAGCACCTGGAGGTTTCTTGAAAGATCTATTTTCCAAAATGGGGTCACTTGTGAGGGGGTTTCCAATGTTTAGCCACATCAGGGGCTCTCCAAACCCAACATGGCGTCCACTAACAATTCCAGCAGATTTTCAAAAAGTCAAACTACACTCCTTCTGAGCATTGCTGCACTCAAACAGTAGTTGCTCCACACATATGTGGTATCCGCATACTCAGGAGAAATTGCACAACAAATTTTGGGTCTATTTTCTCCTGTTATCCTTGTGAAAGTAAAAAAATTGCGGCTACAGTAACATTTTTGTGAAAAAAGTTAAATGTTTATTTTTTCATTCTCATTGCAATAATTTCTGCGAAGCAACTGAAGGGTTAATAAACTTCTTGAGTATTGTTTTAAGGGGTGCAGTTTTTAGAATGGTGTCACTTTTGGGTATTTTCTGGCATATAGGCCCAGCAAAATCACTTCTAATGTGATGTGGTCCCTAAAAAAACTGGTTTTGTAAATTTTGTTTCAAAAATGAGAAATTGCTGATCAACTTTTAACTATCCTAACTTCCTAACAAAAGAATTGATTAAAAAATGACTGCAGATGTAAAGTAGACATGAGATAATTGTTATTTATTAACTGTTGTGTGACTCGATCCTTATGCCCTTTAAATCAGAGAGTTATAAGTTTGAAAATTGTTAAACTTTTGCCAAATGCACGATATTTTCCAAATAAGCGCAAGACATATTGAGCAAATTTTACCACTATCATGAAGTACAAAACAGTTTCAGAATCAGTGGGATCTGTTGAAGCATTCCAGTTGCTACATAAGGTGACACTGGTCAGAATTGTAAAATTTGGCCTGGTGAAAACAGGCTGGAGGGTAAGGGGTTTACCATATATACTCGTGTATAAGCCGAGATTTTCAGCACTTTTTTTGTGCTGAAAATGCCCCCTCGGCTCATACACGAGTCATTGTGCAGAAACCAGCGGGGGGAGGGGGAGCGGCAGCAGTAGCCGGTGGCTGGGACTTCATAATCACTCTCCTTTGCCATTGCTGAACATTCCCTGCATCCTCCTTGTCCCAGGGCTGGCAGTTTCTTCCTGTGTAAGCAGTCACATGTTACCGCTCACTAAGGTCATGAATATGGACGCAACTCCACTCCAATAGGCATGGCGTCCATATTCATGACCTTAATGAGCAGTACCACGTGACCGCTCAGCACAGGAAGAACCTGCCGCACCAGGACAATGGAGGATGCAGGGACATTCGGCGATGGCACAGCAGGGTGAGTATGACGGAAAAGGACAGGGGAAGCATGGAGCAGGACTGGGGAGCACAGAGGATGGGGGGAGCACAGAGCAGGATGGGGGAGCACGGAGGAGGATGGGGGTGCACTGAGGAGCATGGAGGAGTACAGGAGAGGAAGGGGGGAACACCGAGGAGGATGAGGGTGCACTGAGGAGCATGGAGGACGACAGGAGAGCACTGTGGAGGACGGGGAGGACAGAGAGCTGAACCATACATAAAAGGATGGGATGGGGGAGCCGAGCCATGCATACTGGGAGGGGGAAGAACAAACACAGCAGGACAGGGATGAGGGGACAATGTACACCTGGCTTATACGCGAGTCAATAAGCTTACCCAGTTTCCCATGGCAAAATTAGGGGCCTCGGCTTATACTTGAGTATATACGGTAAATATTTTTTGCTATTTCATAAAGACTTTTATGACACATCATACACCTGTGTTTTATGGTATAGGAGTTGTCCCATAAACAAAGTACATTTTTAATTACCGTATATACTCGAGTATAAGTCGACCCGAGTATAAGCCGACCCCCCTAATTTTGCCACAAAAAACTGGGAGAACTTATTGACTCGAGTATAAGCCTAGGGTGTTAAATGCTCCATATATTATTCCCCCATATGGTGTCCCCAGAAGAAGCTCCATAGATTATTCCCCCATATGCTGCCCCCATAAGAAGCTCCATAGATTGTTCCCCCATATGCTGCCCCCATAAGAAGCTCCATAGATTGTTCCCCCATATGCTGCCCCCATAAGAAGCTCCATAGATTGTTCCCTCATATGCTGCCCCATAAGAAGCTCCATAGATTGTTCCCTCATATGCTGCCCCCATAAGAAGCTCCATAGATTGTTCCCCCATATGCTGCCCCCATGCTGCTGCTCCTGCATGTAAAAATAAAAAAAATGACACTCACCTCTCCGTCGCTGGGTGTCAGATACTCACCTGTCCTGCGTCCATGGCTGCTCACCGCTATCTGCCACGTCATCAGTCAGTGACGTTCAGACTGCAGGGGGCGCGGTGCGCACTAACCACGTCACCGCGCCCTCTGCTGTCTGAAGTCACTGACCGATGACAGACAGCAGCAAGCAGCCATGGACGCAGGACAGGTGAGTATCGCTATACTTACCCGTCCTGATGCTGTGTCTTAAGCCCCCAGCTTCTCCGCGCTCTCTCTTCCTGCCTTCAACGGTCATGTGGTACCGCTCATTAAAACTCATGAATATGCGCATATTCATGAGTTTTAATGAGCGGCACCACGTGACCGCTGAAGGCAGGAAGAGAGAGCACGGGGAGAAGCTGGGGGCTCAAGACACAGCGTCAGGACGGGTAAGTATGATCTGACACCTCCGCCCCCTCCGACCCCCTTTGTATATGACTCGAATGCAAGACGAGAGGGGGACTTTCAGCCCAATTTTTTGGGCTGAAAATCTCGGCTTATATTCGAGTATATACGGTAAAACATCTTTAGAATAAAATATTGGCATAATATATACAGTGGGGAAAAAAGTATTTGAAAACAAATCCAGAAAATCACCTTGTCTGATTTGGCAAGATTTATTGTGCAAATTATGGTGGAAAATAAGTATTTGGTCATTAACAAACGTTCATCTCAATATTTTGTTATATATCCTTTGTTGGCAATGACAGAGGTCAAACATTTTCTGTAAGTCTTCACAAGGTTGGCACACACTGTTGGTGGCATGTTGGCCCATTCTTCCATGCAGATCTCTAGAGCAGTGATGTTTTGGGCCTGTCGCTGGGCAACACGGACTTTCCGAACCCTCCAAAGGTTTTATATGTTGTTGAGATCTGGAGACTGGCTTTTTAGGACCTTCATATGCTTCTTACAAAGCCACTCCTTCGTTGCCCTCGCGGTGTGCTTGGGATCATTATTATGCTGAAAGACCCATCCACGTTTCATCTTCAATGCCCTTGCTGTTGAAAGGAGGTTTGCACTCAAAATCTCATGATACATAGCCCTATTCATTCTTTCATGTACATGGATCAGTCGTCATGGTCCCTTTGCAGAGAAACAGCCCCAAAGCATGATGTTGCCACCCCCATGCTTCACAATAAGGCATGATGTTCTTTGGATGCAACTCAGCATTTTGTCTCCTCCAAAAAAGACGAGTTTTGTTTCTTTTTTTTTGATCAAATAGATTTTTATTAATCAGAATTCAAAATACAGAATATACAGTAAATCTTCCACAAACAATAGATTTACAAATTGAACATCCCTGTTCCCCCCCTCCCACCCCCCCCATGTAGACAGCTTATATAACTCTTTTCTCCATAAGATTTCTCTTACACCGTAATTTACCATTAGTCATCCTTTTTACCCATATTGTCAGTCAAACCATACAAAACAGAAATGTTCCTATGTCCAGGTATTAATGGTCTATCCACAACACCAGCATTGTAAAATATAGCACATTCCCATCAGTTAACTGTACCGTATTGTAACCAGGGATTCCACAACCTCTCATAGGTTTTATAATTGCCTCTTTTAGCATATATCCTTTCCTCCAGCCGGATGATACAAGACACCTGTTTCACAAAAGGTCATCCGCATATAGGGCCACCTTTTCCTCCAAATCGCCATATTGAAACCCCTTTATTAATTATAATAATATTAATCTTCATTTATATAGCGCCAACATATTCCGCAGCGCTTTACAGTTGAACAGTTTCAAACACAACAGTAATAAGTAACAACGTTAACAATACAATAATTAAAGCGAAATAAGACGACCCTGCTCGTGGAGCTTACAATCTACAATGAGGTGGGGGAGATGCAAAGCACAGGTTTGTATTTACAATGATGTATTTACAATGACGGTCCAGCCATCTTCAGGGGGTGGGGGTTAGATGGAGATAGTGAATGGGCTACACACACACACAAACATGACTTTACTGAATGTGATAGGCCGCTCTGAACAAATGTGTTTTGAGCGAGCGCCTAAAACTATGCAAATTGTGGATGGTCCTAATATCTTGGGGTAGAGCATTCCAGAGGATTGGCGCAGCACGGGAGAAGTCTTGGAGTCGGGAGTGGGAGGTACGGATTAGGGCAGAGGTTAGTCGAAAGTCATTTGCAGAGCGCAGCAGTCGGTTAGGCCGATAGACAGAAATGAGGGAGGAGATGTAAGGGGGTGCCGCACTGTGGAGAGCTTTGTGGGTGAGAACAAGTACTTTGAATTGTACCCTGTAATGAATTGGCAGCCAGTGTAACGACTGGCGAAGAGCGGACGCGTCTGAGTAACGATTAGCCAGATGGACAACCCTGGCTGCTGCATTAAGGATAGACTGGAGAGGGGAGAGTCGAGTGAGAGGGAGGCCAATTAATAGAGCATTACAGTAGTCCAGGCGGGAGTGGATCAGGGCGACAGTGAGAGTTTTTGTTGTTTCCATGGTGAGAAAAGGGCGGATTCTAGAGATGTTCTTTAGGTGTAAGCGGCATGAGCGGGCAAGAGATTGTATATGGGAGGTGAAGGAGAGATCGGAGTCGAACATAACACCCAGACAGCGCGCCTGCTGTCGGGGTGTTATTATGGTGCCACCCACAGAGAGGGAAATGTCAGATTTAGGGAGGTTAGTAGATGGTGGGAGCAGAAGAAGTTCAGTTTTGGAGAGGTTGAGTTTCAGATAGAGAGCAGACATGATGTTGGAGACTGCAGACAGACAGTCAGTGGCGTTCTGTAGTACAGCAGAGGTAAGGTCAGGGGATGATGTGTACAGTTGTGTGTCATCAGCATAAAGATGGTACTGAAAGCCAAATCTGCTGATGGTCTGTCCAATTGGGGCCGAATAGAGAGAGAAGAGAAGGGGGCCAAGGACTGAGCCCTGAGGTACCCCAACAGCGAGAGGAAGAGGAGATGAAGTGGAGCCAGAAAACAGAACACTGAAGGAGCGGTCGGAAAGATAGGAGGAGAACAGGAAAGAGCAGTGTCCTTAATGCCTAGTGACTGGAGCCTAGAGAGTAGGAGAGGATGGTCAACAGTGTCGAAAGCTGCAGAAAGGTCGAGAAGAATGAGCAGAGAGTGGTCACCATTACGTTTTGCTGTCAGAAGGTCATTGGTCACTTTGATGAGTGCAGTTTCTGTCGAATGTAGGGGGCGGAAACCGGACTGTGAAGGGTCTAGGAGGGAGTGAGTGGAGAGGTAACGGGTAAGGCGTGAGTATATCAGGCGCTCCAAGAGTTTAGAGATGAAGGGGAGATTGGAGACGGGTCTGTAGTTGTTTGTGCAGGATGGGTCGAGGGTGGGTTTCTTTAGTAATGGAGTAATGATAGAGTGTTGGCTTTATTGGCTTGTTGCGTCTAATAGCAGCCGCCAATGGCTCTATCGCAATAGCGAACAGGAGCGGTGACAATGGACAGCCTTGCCTCGTTCCTCTATGCAGCTGTATTCCCGCGGACATTACCCCATTAATCTTAACTCTAGCTGTGGGTTGAGTATACAATAGCTGAATCCACGCTGTAAATTGAGGACCACAGCCCATACTATGCAGCACTCTCCACAGGTATGACCATTCTACAGAGTCAAAGGCTTTGACATCAAGGCATCAAGTGAGGCTATCACCCTCCCACCTGGGTTATCAACTGGCAACTGCAGATTGAGATATAGTCTCCGTATATTGGCTGCTGTTGTTCTGTTGGGCATAAACCCCGATTGATCCATATGGATCAATGTATCAACAACACCAGTTAGTCGGTTCGCCAGCACTTTAGCTAGTATTTTCACATCAGCTGTCAGCAAGGATATTGGCCTGTATGACTCTGGAATTCCTGGATTCTTACCGTCCTTAGGAATCACCACTATCACCGCCTCCCGCATAGACGCAGGCAAAATCCCTTCTTTCATAGCCTCCTCAAACACTATTAATAGCTTGGGTAGCAGAATTTCTTCTAGGTGTTTGTATATTTCCGCAGGAAGACCGTCTGCTCCCGGGGCCCTCTCAATAGTCATGCCATACAGAGCCATCTCCAACTCCTCTACTGTGATAGGAGACTCCAACTTATCCCTATCTTCCATAGATAGTGTCGGAAGCAGTCGCGCTCCCAGAAATGCCTCCGCCCCCCCTTCCCCTCCCATTCTAATCGATGAATAGAGGTTCTGGTAAAAATCTGCGAAGACCTCTAGAATTTCGGGCGTCTCAGTAACCCTTGTCCCCTTTGCAGTATCCATACTATGTATAAATGAGCTGCCTCTCTGGGCTGCAGCTATAATCGACAATAGATGACCAACTTTTTCCCCTTCTTCATAGAATCTAATCTTCTGAAAAGCCTGCTTCTTAGTTGCTTTATCTAATAGTAACCTATTGACCCTTTCATGTGCCTGCCTTAGTGTCAGTTGAGTGTCGGGTGTAGCGTGCTGTGCCATTTCTATTTCCGCCCTAGTTAGGGCTTCCAGACTATCCACCTCATCTCGCTTAGTTTGTGTCTTTCTCCAACATATATCCCTGTATAGAATTCCCCGGAGATATGCCTTCATGGCGTCCCATACCACCAGAGGATGAGCACTATCATCATTATGGACAAAGAATTCCCCAATCTCCCGCATGATGCCCTGCATATTTATATGTTGTATCCAGGCCGGATGTAACTTCCACTCTCCCCTTATCCCCCCTCTCAAACGCTCCCGTTTAATGGACACAAGGATGGGAATGTGGTCCGAGATCACTTTCGGTAAGTATTGCACATCCCCCACCACTGCATTCATCAACTCATTAGCTAATGCCATGTCGATGCGGGATAGGGTATTATAAGAAGCTGAATAGCAGGAGAAGCACTGTTTCCCATCATTTCTTACCCTACAAATGTCCATCAAACCCATTTCCCGAACTAAATTGCCAAATGGGGTTATAGTGTCACTCAATACTCCCAACGGCCTCCTATTCCTGTCCCAATAAGAGTCTATTACATTATTATAGTCACCCACTACCAAAAGAGGCATTACTCCCCCTCTTCCTGAGAATTCCCAAGTCTCCCTCAGCTTAGTACTCGAGTAGGGGGGTGGAATATAAATAGCGGCAATGCACATAAGGTGGCCAAATAATTTACATTTGATGACTACACACTGCCCATCCGGGTCAATATGCACCTCTATTTCCTCATATTGTATTGAAGTATGAATTAGCACAGATACCCCCTTTGCGTAGCTAGAAAAAGAAGAGTGATAGGCCCTCTGTATCCATCGCCTATTCAAGAGTCTCGTTGTGTCCGGTAAAAGATGAGTCTCCAGGAGGCATACCACCGATGGGCCCTGGTCTTGTATATATTTGAATATAGCTGCCCTCTTAGTTTTGTTATATAAACCCTTAACATTCCAACTTAGTACCTTAATTTCCCCCCCTCCATAGTGTTGATAACTGGAATTATTAATCCGTGTAGTTTTCCCCCTTGCTGTCTGAACCCATCCCTCCTCCCTCACCCTCCCCTTCACCCATCCCCCCCTCCTCTTCTCCCCCTTCCTAGTGCATATACTCTCAAAGAGAGCTGGGTAATCTGGTCCCTGGCCCCCTCCCCTCCCACTATGCTTCTACAGTCATCTAATTGCATAGGTAGAGCAACTATCTTCTCAGCTCCCTTCCCAGTCCTGTTGTGTAGGATAGAAGATCCCATTGTATAACATCATCAATAATATTATAAAACATATATACAATTCAAATTTTGGAAATTATAACAATAAACACCCCCGCTGTGCCCAACATTGGGCAACCACCAAATCTCAATCATCTCGCCCCGCCAAAGCCTAAATCTCAACCATATGCCAGTGGATCTAAAGAAGATCATATTCAGGAGAGCAAGAGGCGTATAATAAAAGGGCCAAAGAACCGATGGCAAAAAAAAAAAAAAAAAAAAACAGGCAGGAAAACCAGGAATAAGGCCGAAGCCTACCAAAAATCAGTTCTTCGACAGGAAAAAAACGGTTAAGAATTCCTTGCGAGACACTGAAAGATGTAATATGTCCTCAGCTGACCATCTCAGGCATAGTCCTCTTGACTAATCAATAAATTCCAGCTCATGTCTTCCCCTGGAGTTTATGTGCATTAATGTCAATCCATTGGTTAGCTTCTATTGGATCGATGAAAAATTGCACTTTATCAAGCGCCACCACCCTTAGTTTAGCCAGGAAAATCATGGAGTACTGCACTCCCAGCTCTCTAAGACGCTTCTTTACGCCTCCAAATTGCATACGCTGTTTTTGGACTGCAATAGAAAAGTCTGGGTAGACAGCTACTTTTTCACCATTCATGGCAAGATCCCCCATCTCTCTCTCCCTCCTTAGAATTATGTCTCTATCCCTATAATGGAGAAGCTTAGCAAGCATAGTGCGTGGCCCCCTACCTGGTGGTTGTGGCTGCATGGGAACTCTGTGTGCACGCTCCACAGCAAAAAACCTGGTCAGAGTATCTGTGCCAAATTTCTCCCTGAGCCACTCTTCCATAAATTCTGTGGGGTTTCTCCCTTCTGATTGTTCCGGGAGGCCAACAATCCTTATATTATTACGTCTAGAGCGATTCTCTAGATCATCATTTTTGCCCACTATTTCAGAGATTTGCTGAGCGAATGTTTTTTCTGCTTTCTGGAGTTTAGTGATGTGGTCCTCTGCTTGTCCCACTCTCTTTTCTACCTCTTCTGTTGTGGTATCAGCTTTTTTCATATCTTTTTTTAAACCAGCCACTTCAGATTGAATTCCCAGAACATGCTGTGTCAGCGTGGTTAAGGCATTCTTACAGAAGGAGACCGCAGCAAATATGTCCTTCAGTGTGGGATTCTCATGATCCTCCCCTGCCTCCTGGGTCTCACCTGCCCCCACCACAGCTCCTCCATTTTGCGGCTGCTCCTCTTCCTCCCCCATCTCTCCGAGGGAATCCTCTGAATCATTCTCCTCCTCCTCCCCTTGTTTGCCTCCAGATCGCAGGGAATCCTCCTCAGTTCTAGCAAACTTCTTCAGCTTAGCTGCAGCCTCCATACATCTCTGACATTCAGTGTTGGCTCTCTCCGCCTCCTTCCTGGCCTCAGCTCCATCTTGTGAGCTGAGTACATCTCCCCTTCCTGCATCTTTCTGTCTCCTGCGGGTCATGGCTCCTCACCAGGGCTTCAGAATGCAGCTGCAGGTAGTCTCCCCCCTTATCTATCTGATCGTCTGGCTGAGGATATCAGTGGTGTCAGCGGGGCTGCGAATTACTCCAGGCACCAGAGGGAGAAACAGACCCTGCTTCCTTTCACATTGCCTGCCAGGCCACGCCCCCCCCACGAGTTTTGTTTCTACCAAACAGTTCTACCTTGGATTCATCAGACCATACAACCTTCTCCCAATACTCATCTGGGTAATGCAAATGCTCTCTAGCAAACTTCAGATGGGTCTGGACATGTACTGCCTTAAGCAGGTTCTAGCACTGCAGGATCTGAGTTCCTGGCGGCGTAATGTGTCTGTTACACCCCAGACTCTCACCTGGCGACCGCCTCCTCCCGGCGCCCTCCCAGTCCGCTCTCACGCCGTTCCTCGTCTGGCTTTGCAGGGTCACGGCGCGTCAGAGGTCCGCGCATGCGCGTTCTCTCTTCTCCGGCTGCCAGGCATCCTGGGAGCTCGTGACCCGGTGGCTCCGCCCCATCATGGCGGCGCCCACCGGGTATTTCTGCTTGGCGTCTTGGCAGGTAAGACTCCTGTTTATCTCTGTGGCGCTAAGCATTCTTTGCGCAACGTCACCCCCGACTCTCAGGTCCCTGTGCACCCTCTGTGCTGCGGTCAGCTTTCTGCCTTGTTTCTTGCCTGGCTTCCCGGTCCTGTGTCTCCCTGCTCTCACTCCCTCCTCTCGTCCTACCTCCCTCTCCTGTTCCTCTGCTAGCCATCCTGTATTACTACCGTGCCTGTTTCCTCGCCTGTACCGCTGCCTCTGTAGTTAGCTGTGTATTTTGCCTCTTCCATCTTATCTTAGTCTCCTTGTGTCCCCCTTCTATTTCAGCTATTGGTCTTTGCTCGTCCTGATCCATCCCGGACCCCTCAGCCTGTCTCCTGCCTCGGGTCCATACCCTCTCTCGTATGCTCTCCTGCACTCTGATCTTCTCTCCTGTAAACACCCCGGGTCGTCCCTTTGGTTCCGGCTGTCGTGGTTCCATCTCCCTTGGGCTTGCCCCTAACACTCCCTGTATAGGGGGTGGTCATCACCTGGTCCGCTTGCCCTTGGGGACTCTGGAGCCATGACCCAGAGGGTCCACTCTCTGGTTCCTACCAAGAACCCTAACAGAACAAACAGACTAGCTCTTTCTGAGCCGCAGCGGCTCCAGTGGGGTCCATGGCCTATTTGCAGGAGAATCAAACCCGTATCATGGCTTTCATGAAGTCTATGGACTCCCGTCTCTCCGCGCTCCAGGCCTCCGATCCAGGGAACGCCTCCCAATTGGCTGGACTGCAGCAAGAGCTGGTTCAGCAGAGAGATACCCAGACCCATATCCTCAGCTATATGGCCTCTGTAGACGACCGCTTACTCTCCCTGCAGTCGGCCGCCGCATCCCCCGCCCTAGCTTTGGCTCGTCACCCACCTCCCCGCCTAGCTAGGCCACCTCGTTACAATGGGGACCCCAAGCTGTGTCGGGGTTTCCTGAACCAGTGCCGCCTCCACTTTGAACTCCTGCCTCACCAGTATCCCACTGAGCGGGCCAAGGTGGCTTTTATTGTCTCCCACCTTGAGGGAGACGCTTTGGCATGGGTTAACCCTCTGGGAGCATGACGATCCTGTGGTCTCCCAGCTAAGTACCTTTTTTGAGACATTTCGTCGAGTGTTCGACGAGCCGGGTCGCCTGGCCTCTACCACGGAATCTTTAACCTTCCCCAGGGATCCCAAACTGTGGGTCAGTACGCCATCCGATTTCGTACCCTGTCCCCTGATTTGGGATGGAACAACGAAGCGTTGGTAGGGGCCTTCTGGCGAGGACTCGTGGGTCGAATTAAGGATGAGTTGGCTGGTCGCGACACCCCCACTGCCTTAGAAGATCTGATTTCGCTGGCCACACGTATCGATCTTCGATTCCAAGAACGTGCTCGTGAGAGGAGACTTCCCCGTTCTTCCCCAGGTATCCGTGGACCGCCCTGTCCTCGGTCCGGGACATCCGCTTCAGCTTCAATGCCAGAACCCATGCAAGTGGACCGGCTCAGACTATCTGGACAACGCTGTGATGAGAGGCGCACCCAGGGTCTCTGTTTCTACTGTGGCAGTGCCTCATTTGATCCGTGCCTGCCCGGAACGCCCGTAAATCTCCTCTGCCTAGGTCAGGTAAGAGAGGCCTCCCTAGGTATATCTGATATATCTCTACCCCTCACTCTGTCCGTCCTGTTGCACATTGGTGGTAAACGTTTTTCTTTGGCAGCCTATGTGGATTCCGGCGCAGCAGGAAATTTTATTAGGCTCGAGGAGGTCCTTAAATTTTCGGTCCCGGTTAAAACTTTAGAGACTCCACGGATCCTCGCTTCCGTGGACGGCAAACCCCTTCAAGAGGCCATTACCCTAGTCACCCATGAGGTAGAACTCCAGGTAGGGGCCTTGCACAATCGCCTTTTATGTCTTAGCGGGCATTTCTCATCCTATTCTTCTTGGCCTTCCCTGGTTACGGACACATGAGCCTACCTTAGACTGGCATAAGGGCAATATTTTGCGCTGGGGGGAGTCCTGTGGAGCGAGGTGACTGCTGCCGGTGCGTCCCGTGGGTGGTCCCCGTTCCATTTCCCCTGGGTTGCCCATCGCTTACAGTTCTTTTTCGGACATCTTTAACAAGAAGGAAGCCGAGAACTTCCCGCCGCACCGACCCTACGATTGCCCCATCGATCTCGTCCCTGGAGCCATCCCTCCGAGGCGTAGGATTTACCTGCTCTCGCCGGCAGAGATGCAAGCCATGTTGGAGTACGTTCAAGAGAATTTGGCCAAGGGTTTCATACGAAAGTCTTCCTCTCCTGCAGGCGCAGGTTTCTTTTTTGTCAAGGATGGCTCGCTCTGTCCGTGCATCGACTACAGAGGTTTAAACAGCATTAAAATAAAGAACAAGTACCCGTTACCCCTCATCCCCGAACTCTTTGATCGCCTGAGAAGAGCACAAATATTTACCAAACTTGATCTTCGAGGGGCCTATAACTTGGTCCGAATTCGCGCTGGGGATGAGTGGAAGACCGCGTTCAACACTCGTGACGGTCACTATGAGTACCTTGTTATGCCTTTTGGCCTCTGTAATGCACCAGCAGTATTTCAGGAGCTCGTCAACGATATTTTTCGGTATCTCCTCTACTCTTGTGTCGTGGTTTATCTAGACGACATCCTTGTCTTTTCTCCGGATCTCTCTACCCATCGGCTAGATGTACGGCAAGTTTTACAACGTCTAAGAGAGAAACACCTTTTTGCCAAGTTGGAGAAATGCATCTTCGAGCAACCATCCATGCTTTTTCTAGGTTACATCGTCTCGAAGTCTGTTCTGAAGATGGATCCCAAGAAAGTGTCCGCTGTCCTTAACTGGCCTCGTCCCCTTGGACTCAAAGCCATTCAACGCTTCCTCGGCTTTGCCAATTAATATAGGCAATTCATCCCTCATTTCTCCACCTTAACCAAGCCTATCTCTGCTCTCGTACGCAAAGGGGCAAATCCCAACCTCTGGTCCCCTGAGGCAGAGGACGCCTTCCAAACTCTGAAGAAGGAATTATCTACAGCGCCTGTTCTCCACCATCCGGATGCCGATAGGCCCTTCATTCTCGAGGTCGATGCATCATCTGTTGGAGCAGTTCTTCTGCAAAGAACCTCCACTGGTCGGGCTGTCACATGTGGATTCTTCTCTAAAGCCTCTTCTCCTCCCGAACGCAATTATTCCATCGGGGACAAGGAACTACTTGCAATAAAACTGGCTTTAGAGGAGTGGCGTTAACTTCTCGAAGGAGCCGTCCATCCCTTCACCATATTTACCGACCACAAGAATTTGACCTACGTTCAGTCTGCTCAAAGGCTCAACCCTCGGCAAGCCAGATGGTCCTTATTCTTTGGACGCTTTGACTTCGAGCTCCACTTTCGGCCGGGTAATAAGAATACTAAAGCAGATGCTCTATCGAGGTCGTTTCTTCCTGCCGATGAAGAGGAGAGTCCTGCCCACATCATCGATCCAGCCAAGATCATCACCTTAGCTCCTCTAAGTCTGGTCAATCCACCACCTGGCAAGACCTTTGTTTTGGACCATGACAGAGTAAGGGTTCTGCTTTGGGGACACTCCTAAAGTCGCCGGGCATGCCGGAGCCAAGAAGACTCTATCCCTCATCTCCCACCATTATTGGTGGCCCTCGCTCCGCCAGGACATCTTAGAGTTCACCGCTTCTTGCTCCTCCTGCGCCCGAAACAAGGTCCCAAGACAATTGCCCTCTGGTCTCTTGCATCCGTTGCCTGTACCTTCGGTCCCTTGGAGCCATATCGCCATGGATTTTATCATGAATCTACCTCCGTCTTCCAACTGTACCGTCATTTTGGTGGTGGTGGATCGTTTTTCCAAAATGGCCCACTTCATCCCTCTGTTTGGTCTGCCTTCTGCTCCCGAGTTGGCAAAGATCTTCTTGCACCATATTTTCCGACTTCATGGTTTTCCCCGGCACATCGTGTCAGATCGCGTTGTTCAGTTCACCTCTCGTTTCTGGAGAGCCCTCTGCGGCTTAATGAAGGTAACCCTGGATCTCTCCTCTGCCCACCACCCGCAATCCAACGGCCAAGTGGAGCGAGTCAATCAAGTGTTAACCTCCTATCTTTGGCATTTTTCTAACGCACACCAGAGCAATTGGGTCTCGCTGCTTCCGTGGGCCGAATTCGCCTACAACAACCACCCCAACGAATCCTCTTCCAAGTCTCCCTTTTCTGTGGTTTTTGGGCAACATCCGGGCATTCCTCTTCCCGTTTCCCCCGCCTCGGGCGTGCTGGCGACAGACTCCTTGTCCTCAGAATTCTCTAAAATTTGGGAGGAGACAAAAGGGGCCCTTGAGAGAGCTAGCGATCGGATGAAGAGGTACGCAGACAAGAAACGCCTTGACGCCCCTCCTTATCATCCGGGCGACAGGGTCTGGCTATCCTCGCGCTTCATCCGACTTTTCCCTCTTATAAGTTGGGCCCGCGTTATATTGGTCCCTTTGAGGTTTTGAGTCGCATCAATGACGTGGCCTATAAATTAAAACTACCTGCCTCTCTGCGGATTCCCAATACCTTCCACGTCTCGCTCCTCAAACCTACGGTGTTTATTCGCTTTCACCCAGCTTCGTCCCACTCTCCTCAGCCTAGCACCGCTGAAGACATCTTTGATGTCAAGAACATCTTGGCGAAGAAGACAGTCCGGGGGTAGGACCTTTTTTCTTATTGATTGGAAAGGGTTTTTTCCTGAAGAGAGGGCATGGGAGCCCCGGGAGAACATCAATGCCCCTCACATCATGAGGTTTCTGTCCCACCTTAAGAAGGAGGGGAGTAAGAGAGGGGGTACTGTTACACCCCCAGACTCTCACCTGGCGACCGCCTCCTCCCGGCGCCCTCCCAGTCCGCTCTCATGCCGTTCCTCGTCTGGCTTTGCAGGGTCACGGCGCGTCAGAGGTCCGCGCATGCGCGCTTGCTCTTCCCCGGCCGCCAGGCATCCTGGGAGCTCGTGATCCAGTGGCTCTGCCCCATCATGGCGGTGCCCACCGGGTATTTCTACTTGGTGTCTTGGCAGGAAAGACGCCTGTTTGTCTATCTCTGTGGCGCTAAGCATTCTTTGCGCAGCGTCACCCCCAACTCTCAGGTCCCTGTGCACCCTCTGTGCTGCGGTCAGCTTTCTGCCTTGTTTCTTGCCTGGCTTCCCTGTCCTGTGTCTCCCTGCTCTCGCTCCCTCCTCTGTCCTCTCGTCCTACCTCCCTCTCCTGTTCCTCCGCTAGCCATCCTGTATTACTACCGTGCCTGTTTCGTCGCCTGTACCGCTGCCTCTGTAGTTATCTGTGTATTTCGCCTCTTCCATCTTTTCTTGTGTTCTGCCAGTACCCCTTGGTCCATTGTCTCCTTGTGTCGCCCTTCTATTTCAGCTATTGGTCTTTGCTCGTCCTGATCCATCCCAGACCCCTCAGCGTGTCTCCTCCTGCCTCGGGTCCATACCCTCTCTCGTATGCTCTCCTGCACTCTGATCTTCTCTCCTGTAAACACCCCAGGTCGTCCCTTTGGTTCCGGCTGTCGTGGTTCCATCTCCCTTTGGCTTGCCCCTAACACTCCCTTTATAGGGGGTGGTCATCACCTGGTCCGCTCGCCCTTGGGGGCTCTGGAGCCACGACCCAGAGGGTCCACTCTCGGGTTCCTACCAAGAACCCTAACAGTGTCACTGATGGTATCCTTTGTTACGGTGGTTCCAGCTCTATGCACTTCATTCACTAGGTGTCCCCCCCCGTGTGGTTCTGGGATTTGTTTCTCACCGTCCTTGTGATGATTTTGACCCCAAGGGGTGAGATCTTGTGTGGAGCCCCAGATCGAGGGATATTATCAGTGGTCTTGTATGTCTTCCATTTTCTTATTATTGCTCCCACAGTTGATTTCACCGCACCAAGATGTTTGCCTATTGCAGATTCAGTCTTCCCAGCATGGTGCAGGGCTACAATTTTGTTTCTGGTGTCCAACAGGTGCCATTACTGCAGGCAATGAGTGTAGGACAGCGGAGCCTCTTAAAGAAGAAGTTACAGGTCTGTGAGAGCCAGAAATCTTGCATGTTTTTAGGTGACCAAATACCGTATTTTTCGCTTTATAAGACGCAACTAGATTTTAGAGGAGGAATATAAGAAAATATTTTGAGCCAAATAGTGTGCAAAAAACTTTAATTAAATAACAAAATATTTTAATATAGTAGACTCAACAGCAGCATTGTAGGTAACGTAAGAACAGTCCCATGTACCGTAAGTAACAGCAGGAACCGTGTTCTGGCTAACAAGTGAGGAGAAACTTTATTCTTCAGGCACCACAATCTTCTAATCAGGGAATCCCAGGAATTCCTCATCACTGCCAAATAGTGTGTAAAAACTTTTAATACCGGTAAATAACAAAATATTATTTTAACATAGTAGACTCAACAGCAGCATTGAGTATGAGGGAAAAACAAACGACCAGAAAATCTCACAAGACATAAAATAATACAAAATATAATTTATTGATAAATTAACACACAGGATATGTGGAAACACAGTGAGGTGGGAGATCCAAAACTGCTTGTACATGCAGAAAAGACCATGGGACACACATACACAGGAGGGAGGGAGTAAGTATAAATCACATATAGTGCCTTACTGCAAATAGATTCAATTATGCTTGCTCAAAGCAAAATTACACATCCCCCAAAAAGGCCTCATAAAGTGCACACTACCAGACATATATCAATGAAAAGTGTCAGCATTCAATGATGAAGATATAAGAGCTAAATTCATACCTGGTAAGGATAAGAGGCGTGCCGCCCAGTGTGTGTCCCCCCCAACGCGCGTTTCGGCGTGAAATGCCTTTCTCAAGGGGTGATAGGAAGGAGGGAGTGAGGGGATTAAAACCGCAGTGTCCACCAATCACAGACGCAAGAGCCACTCGTGACTAGTACAACCAATCAGGTAGCGGCTATTCAGTTGTAGTCACCGGTTAGCATCAGAGTATAATTGTGCCTCAGTATATCCACGTCATGTCCGGACCGCCTCCTGTGACGCACGCATCACCGCGGCAACTGGAGACGCCGGGCGGCGTCGGCGTCAGCCATCTGGTGACGTCACAGTGGGTGTGACTACCGCCAGACCAGCAAGGACGCCGAGATCCACCGGGCGTCACAGAAGCCGCAGAGCGCGTGCGTACCAGCGGTCGTCGTGAGATGGCATTGTTAATACTGGCTAAAAATCGGGAGCGAATATAAGATTATATTATTATAAGCAAGCACCGATTTGGTTCAATTAGATGTGGCCGTATAATAATGATTATTAGTATTTAAGTAGCAAATATATAGATCACACATGGTAAATGATTGTGTATATACAAAATTCAGAGCAGGATAATGGATGAAAAACCCCATAAGGCAAGATCGTTACGCCATTCAAATTATGATATACAATTACTGATATAGAAGCCCAATTGAAACTGTGTCTACATGAATACTCTGAATTGATAACTATTATTGCCATAATATTTACAGAGATATTAAAAATTAAATATACATGTAGAAATATCACATGAACAGATTTGTTATAATGTAACAAAAGGAATATACATGTCACAATATCCTGATCATGCAATTTAAATCACCACAAATGACATAACAAATCCCCAACTGGGCAATAGTATACATCAATTAAAATACAACTTGAATGAAATAACCATAGGCTGTAAGATAGTACAGTTCAAGATGAATAAATCCCGCGACGTGACTAGAATCTGTGATCATATAACGCATCACCATCCAAATAACGACCCACACCACATGAGGTGTGCATGCGAAGATGGACAAAGACTAAATAAAAAAGAATAAAAATATGAGAATGATAATTAGAAGAAAACTATTACCTGCAATGTACAAGAGAACTATAGATGTCAAAGCCAGAAAAGATGTTATAAAAATGGAACAAAGCTATTTGATTCATTTAAGCCCTTCGGGTGAACAGTGTCCAATGCCCAGATCCATCTTGTCTCACATTGAGATAATTTTTGGCTAATTTTTCCACCGCGGATATTTGGCTCAATAATGTCGATACCTCTGATTTTAAGTAACGAGCCGTCACAGCCGTGGTGCAATTTAAAGTGCCGAGGTAGTGTCCTAAGCGTGGTCAGATCATCATGGCCGGCTGCCGCCTGAATGCCCAGGATGTGTTCACGGGCACGTACTTTTAATTGACGAGTCGTCGTACCTATATAAATTAAATTACATGGACACAAGGCAAAATAGATTACATAACGAGAGGTACAAGAAATATGTCCCCTAATGTCATATGTCCTGGTGCCACTAGAATTAAAAAAGGAATCCGTACGTTCGATGTTTGGACAGGCGACACACCCACCACAAGAAAAACAACCACGCTTAGGACCACTACTACCAAAAATATTGGGCTTGGGTTCACCATGATAATGGCTATGCACCAAATAATTTCTGAGGTTCTTGGACCTCCTAATGGTTATACTAGGTACATTGGGAAGAACTTGCTTCAAAATTGAATCGGTTTGAAGGATGGGCCCTGCCTTCTGAATACAGTGTCTCATTTGTGCAAATTGAGAATGATAGCTAGTGATGAATCTAATTTTCTGAGGTGATCTTTTCACTTTTTGGTTATATAGCAGAGAATGTCTTGTAAAATGTTTTGCTCTATTATAAACTCGCTTTATGGACCGTTTACTATAACCTCTCTCTTGAAATCGAACTGAAAGATCCAAAGCCTGTCTTTCAAAGTCACAATCATCTGAACAGATTCTGCGCAACCGCAGAAACTGTCCAGTGGGGATGGAATTAATAAGTGACTTTGGATGTGCGGAAGATGCATGGAGTAACATGTTAGTTGATGTTTCCTTCCTGAAAATGGTAGTCTGAAGGATATCATCAGAATTGCGCTATACTGTAACATCCAAAAAATCAATTCTGTTAACATGTGCTTGATGAGTAATATGGATGTTGCAATCATTAGAATTAATACCATCCATGAATTTGCTCAATTGAGAAGAGCAACCCTGCCAGATTAGGAATATGTCGTTGATGTACCGCACCCAAAAGGGGATGCGGTCCAACGACGACCCCCAATCTGACAGGGGGAGGTCCCTCTCTCACAGCCCCAGGAACAGGTTGGCGTATGATGGCGCAAAAGATGCACCCATGGCTGTACCCTGGAGCTGTAGGTAGAAGGACCCCTTAAAGGTAAAAAAAAATTGTGCGTAAGTGAAAATTCTAGGAGTTCCAGAATCAGGTTGATGATCCCCACAGGCAGATTGGACATGTTCAAAAAGTATTTAGTAGCTGCCAAACCATCCGTGTGTCTTATATTTGTATAAAGTGATTCAACATCACCCGTTACAAGTATGGTATCACCCCCAATGTGGAGACCATCAACCCTTCTCAGGAACTCACCAGTATCAAGAAGAAAGGAAGGGAGACTTTCCACAATCGGCTTTTATTTTGTAGTCAATCCAGCAATTAACCTTCTCTAAGTAATTGCCTGAACCCGAAATAATAGGGCGCCCTGGAGGAGACTCCACATTTTTATGCACCTTTAGTAAGAGGTACAATGTTGAAATGGTTGGTTCCTGAACCTGTAGTGCTGAAGCCAGTTCTTTTGTGACTATGCCAGTTTGTACGGCTCTATTCAAGATTTTTAATAGTTGTTCCATAAATATTGACAAGGGATTGAACGTAAGACGTTTGTAACATTTTATTACCCAGTTGTTTGAAAGCCTCCTTCTCATAGAGGGGCTTGGGCCAAATTACAATGTTACCACCCTTGTCAGCTGGCTTCAGCACTACATCAGGAAGAGCCTTCAAAAAATCTAACCTTTCTCGTTCCTGGGGACTTAAATTATACATACGTATTTTTCGCTTTATAAGACGCACCTAGATTTTATTTTAGAGGAGGAATATAAGAAAATATTTTGAGCCAAATAGTGTGCAAAAAACTTTAATTAAATAACAAAATATTTTAATATAGTAGACTCAACAGCAGCATTGTGGGTAACATGTAAGAACAGTCCCATGTACCGTAAGTAACAGCAAGAGCCATGTTCTGGCTAACAAGTGAGGAGAAATGTTAATCGTCAGACACCGCAGTCTTCTAGTCAGAGAATCCCAGTAACTCCTCATCACTGCTGTCATAATCTAGAAAGCTCAAGTCCTCACAGTCATTAGTATCACTTTCCTCACTGTCCTCAAAGAAAACCATCTTCAGTGCCATCTAAGGCATTGCTAATGCCACATTTTTTTAATGACCTTATAACCGTTTCATCCTTTACTGATTCCCATGATGTTTTCACCCACTCACAAACTTGAGTGATACTGGGCCGCTTCATCCGTCCAGTTGGTGTCAGGTCATGATTGCCAGCAGCGATCCATTTATTCCACTGTTCTCGCATGTAGACTTTAAACGGCTTGTTTATAGAAACATCGAGAGGTTGTAGCTGGCTGGTAAGCCCCCCTGGAATTACCGCGAGATGGGTCTTCACTTCTTTAAACACTTTTTTTTGTGCTTTCACTAATATGTGCCCTAAACTTGTCTTGCACTAACAGGGATGTTTTTTCAGAAGCCCTCTAGGACGTTTGGACCACACTTTATCAACCCACAATCTCATTCCGTTCTCATCCATCCATCCTTTCTCGTGAACGTGCACAACTCCTCCTCATTGGATAGCTTCTTTGGGCATGTTCTTTCTTTTAAAAATTAACATTGGTGGCAGTTTCGTGCCATCGGCACAGCAGTTTTCTTCATGTCCTGCAGTTTTTACCGTTACGGTTTTGGCACCCTTTGCATCAACAGTCCTGTTGGATGGCACGTCAAAGGTTAAAGGGACTTTATCCATATTCCCAATCTGGCCTAATTCATATCCATTGTTTTTTCTGCTGTCAATTACAAATTTGTGGAAAGACAGAATCTTTGCTTCATATTCTTGTGGCATTTTTTGCGCAATTCTAGTTTTAGTGCGCATAGCAAGGCCACATCTCATAAATCTGAAGCACCATGATGATGATCCAGTGAAGTCATTGATGCCTTTCTCAGCAGCAATCCGCTTGGCTTCGAATATGATCATTTTTGTTGAGACCGAAATGCCATTATTTCTGTGGTGTATGATCCATTCTTTTACGTCCACGTCTCTGGCCACTTTGCACCACGCCTACGAAGACCAGATCTGCTTTTTGCAGCTCATCCTCCTGTTTCCTCCACTCTCTTATCATTTTTTCAGTGGGAGGCGGTCCAAAATGTCTCTCCACTGCTCTGTTCCCATGCTCTTTAGCGTATTTGATAACTTCCAGTTTAAGGCTGTGTGCCCACGATGCGATTTTTAAGCATTTTTGCCGTGATTTTCGGCACGAAAACGCTGCGAAAACGTTTAAAAATTGTGTACAGAACGCCCCCCATGCATTCCTATGGCATTCCGCACATGCTGTGCTAATGCTGCGCTTTTTTCCGCGGCGGAATCACATCGCGGAAAAAAATCGCAGCATGCGCATTCTTTTGTGCGGAATCGCAAATAATTGCCGCGATTCCGCACCCATAGGAATGCATGAGAATCGCTTACTTCCCGCATGTGGCTATGCCCACCATGCGGGAAGTTAAGCGTCTCATGCGCGGTTGGTACCCATGGTGTGGAGGAGAGGAGACTGTCCTCCAGGCCCTGGGTACCATACCCCTGTAAAAAATAAAAAATCGGGGTATATTTACCTTCCGACGTCCCGCGCTGCATTCCCGGCCTAAGCGTTCCCAGTAATGCCTTGCGGCAAGGTTCTGTGATGACGTAGTCTCGTGTGACTAGCGGTCTCGCGAGATCGCTATAGTAACGCGAGACCAACGTCATCACAGGTCTCGCAAGGCATTACTGGGAACGCTGAGGCCCGGGATGGCAGCGCGGGACGTCGGAAGGTAAATATACCCCGATTTTTTATTTTTTTTATCATTTTTAACATTTTATCTTTTACTATTGATGCCGCATAGGGTGGCAGTACAGTATTGAAACAATTTTCAGCTCTGTCTTTCATAGTTATGGGGGCTGTTGTGAGTTCATTTTCCCCTTCGTCACTGAGATCTGGTGAACTCCCTATTCTGGTAAAGGAAGGTAATGAGCCTGATTATCAGGCACCTGAGCCTAATGATGATGACTGGCTGAGTGGAGTCACGGACTGGATATAAGGCTGCCGACGCCCTTCTGCCCTGCGGGTGATTTCTCTGTGGACTTCTAGGAGACCAGTCTGATTCCTGCTCCTCTAAAGCTAAGTTTTCTGCTTTGCCTGTTAGCATTTGTGTTTTGTTTTTGTTTGCCTTGCTTTTCTGGATTCTGCCATTCCCTGTTGGGGTTAGCTGAATCTCCTTTTGCTGGTTGCTCTGTCTTCAGAATATTCCTGAGTACTGACATAGCCTTTTTGAAGCCTAGCGTCTTCAGGGCCTTTTTCACTGTCAGTCTGTTGGCTCTTATTTTCATAGGGTTTTTCACGGATTGCAGACAGCAGCCTTCCTGTCCTTTCCTATCTAGTTAGCTTGGGCCCCGTCTTTGCTCAGTCTATCTTTCTGTCTGTGTTAGTGTTCTTTCTTCTTGCTTCACTGTCATTATATGTTGGGGGCTGCCTTTTGCTTTGGGGTCTGCTCTGGGGCAGTTTAGATTTCCCTTGCTGTCTTTAGGCTATATAGTCCTCCGGCTGTGATCGAGGGGTCTAGGGCATCGTAGTAACCCCTCACGCCTACTGCTAGTTGTGTTGATAGGTTCAGGGATCTGCAATCCGATAGCTGCCAACTTCTCTGGTTTTCTGGACTTAGCTAGCATTTCTGTTTTTGCCTCCTACGGTGACTCATTCATAACAGGGGGCATTGCAACTGAGAGCATGAATGAATACGGTACTATTGCTGTAGAAAAGACATGGACCGTACATCCAAAAATCGCAAGTTGATCTAGTGGTGTTAGGCTAAAATGTACCATGTTCGACTGAACAAGAAGTTTTTAGTTTTCTGTAACATTATGGTCAGACTTATGAAGCTTATGAATCTCAGTGTGTCCATAGCTTTAAATACTGTAGCTTTAAAGGTGTGGAGCAATGTGCCGACCACCACCACAGCTGCAATGAACCAGCAGGGTGGGTACCTGGTGCCCCACAGCAGGGCCGCCATCAGGGCATGACAGCCCTTACAGGTGTATGGGGCCCCGGTGATTAGGGGGGCCCGCCTGGGCCCGGCGGCGCCCAAGCACGCTGGCAGCCCGGTCCGCGCTCGGGTCCCGGCCGGGCCCCCCCTCAGTCCTGCTCTGCTGCCCTGACACATCCATGTTAGACTGGTCTGGTCTGGATATCGGCGCAGCACCTGCAGGGCCCCTCCTCCCTCCCCAGTGCTGCAGTGCACCATGGTCCAACGCCGCCCCCTCACGTGATGTCACACGCTGGCCTCTGCTCTCCACTTCCTCATTCCAGGGCAGCTGAGCAGGAAGAAGAGAGCGGTGTGCACGTCCGTGCCACGTGGCGTCAGCATGGGACTGGAAGCGGCTGCGCCGGTGGCAGAAGATGTCGGTGCGATGGATGGTGAGTGAGCAGGACAGGTAAGGTAATAAGTATCTTTTTACGTCTCTGTCAGGTCCCGACTGATCATGGGGAGTCTGGGGGGAGCCAGGGGCTGAGGGGCGCCTGAGGCTCGGCTGAACATGGGGGGTGGGGGACCCAGGAGCCAGGGGCCCGGCTTTTGATCATGGGGGAGCTAGGGGCCCGGCGGCTGATCATGGGGGAGCCAGGGGCCTGGCGGCTGTTCATGGGGGAGCCAGGGGTCCAGCTTTTGTTCATGGGGGAGCCAGGGGCCTGGCGGCTGTTCATGGGGGAGCCAGGGGCCTGGCAGCTGTTCATGGGGGAGCCAGGGGTCCAGCTTTTGTTCATGGGGGAGCCAGGGGCCTGGCTTTTGTTCATGGGGGAGCCAGGGGCCCGGTGGCTGATCATGGGGGAGCCAGGGGCCCGGTGGCTGATCATGGGGGAGCCAGGGGTCCGGCTTTTCATCATGGGGGAGCCAGGGGCCCGGCGGCTGATCATGGGGGAGCCAGGGGTCCGGCTTTTCATCATGAGGGAGCCAGGAGCCCAGCGGCTGTTCATGAGGGAGCCAGGGGCCCGGCTTTTGTTCATGGGGGAGCCAGGGGCCCGGTGGCTGATCATGGGGGAGCCAGGGGCCCGGTGGCTGATCATGGGGGAGCCAGGGGTCTGGCTTTTGATCATGTGGGAGCCAGGGGCCCGGCGGCTGTTCATGAGGGAGCCAGGGGCCCGGCGGCTGTTCATGAGGGAGCCAGGGGCCCGGCGGCTGTTCATGGGGGAGTCAGGGGCCCGGCGGCTGTTCATGGGGGAGTCAGGGGCCCGGCGGCTGTTCATGGGGGAGCCAGGGGCCCGGCGGCTGTTCATGGGGGAGCCAGGGGCCCGGCGGCTGTTCATGGGGGAGCCAGGGGCCTGGCGGCTGTTCATGGGGGAGCCAGGGGCCTGGCGGCTGTTCATGGGGGAGTCAGGGGCCCGGCGGCTGTTCATGGGGGAGCCAGGGGCCCGGCGGCTGTTCATGGGGGAGCCAGGGGCCCGGCGGCTGTTCATGGGGGAGCCAGGGGCCTGGCGGCTGTTCATGGGGGAGCCAGGGGCCTGGCGGCTGTTCATGGGGGAGCCAGGGGTCCAGTTTTTGTTCATGGGGGAGCCAGGGGCCTGGCTTTTGTTCATGGGGGAGCCAGGGGCCTGGCTTTTGTTCATGGGGGAGCCAGGGGCCCGGTGGCTGATCATGGGGGAGCCAGGGGCCTGGTGGCTGATCATGGGGGAGCCAGGGGTCCGGCTTTTCATCATGGGGGAGCCAGGGGCCCGGCGGCTGATCATGGGGGAGCCAGGGGTCCGGCTTTTCATCATGAGGGAGCCAGGGGCCCAGCGGCTGTTCATGAGGGAGCCAGGGGCCCGGCTTTTGTTCATGGGGGAGCCAGGGGCCCAGTGGCTGATCATGGGGGAGCCAGGGGCCCGGTGGCTGATCATGGGGGAGCCAGGGGTCTGGCTTTTGATCATGTGGGAGCCAGGGGCCCGGTGGCTGTTCATGAGGGAGCCAGGGGCCCGGCGGCTGTTCATGAGATAGGCAGGGGCCCGGCGGCTGTTCATGGGGGAGGCAGGGGCCCGGCGGCTGTTCATGGGGGAGCCAGGGGCCCGGTGGCTGATCATGGGGGAGCCAGGGGCCCGGTGGCTGATCATGGGGGAGCCAGGGGCCCGGTGGCTGATCATGGGGGAGCCAGGGGTCTGGCTTTTGATGATGTGGGAGCCAGGGGCCCGGCGGCTGTTCATGAGGGAGCCAGGGGCCCGGCGGCTGTTCATGGGGGAGCCGGGGGCCTGGTGGCTGATGATGGGGGTCACGGGGACCTGGGGGCCTGGCTAGGGATGGGGGGAGCCAGTGGGCCCGGCTGATGATGGAGTGAGACGGGGCTGATGGGGTGAGCCAGGGCCAAGGGGGACAAATCTCCAGCGTCCATGATTAGTAGACACATTGACTGTCTCCACCTGCAGCTCAGTCCATAGTCCTATCCTTTTAGTCAGCATAGACTGTGCTGTGACCAGTACCAACATGTTGACTGTCTCCACCTACAGCTAAGCCCGTAGTCCTATCCTTTTAGTCAGCACAGACTGTGCAGACCAGTACCAGCATGTTGACTGTCTCCACCTGCAGCTCAGCCCATAGTCCTACATGGGGTATCAGCCTACTCAGGACAAATTGCAAAACTGTTAGGGTCCAAATTCTCATGTTACACTTGGGAAAATAAAACATTGGGGGGGGAAAGATCATTTTTGTGAAAAAAAAATTAGATTTTATATTTTTATGGCTCTACATTATAAACTGTGAAACACTTGGGGGTTCAAAGTGCTCACCACACTTCTAGATAAGTTCCTTAAGGGGTCTACTTTACCTTAGCGTTTACTGACCGTGGGAACATACCCTAAAGAGTTTTTGAATTATGACTTTATAAAAGTTAGCAAACTAAATGGGGTGATCAGCCCTTTACTTTTGACTCCTAATTTATTTATTTTTGTTTTTTTACATAATTACTTACAGTTACGTTTTGAGGTGTATTTACGTTCTATAATTTATCGGTTTTTAATAATTACCAATAAAGATATTTTTTTGTAGTGTATAATCGGTGATTATATATGCAATAATATACACTTTCCATTTATTTGGTGGGCAGGCTGAGGCGACAGCGGTGGGCAGGCTGAGACGACCATTAGATTCTTCTTGACTGGGTGGTGGGTACAGCGGCAACACCGGCTGTGTGAGTAAATAACAAGTCCATGTATTTTTTTTGTCCACCATTTCAGCATGCGATTGTGTTTACCGTGTATATACATTGCTATTGGGGAGTCGAAGGGGGAGGGGGAAGGAATTATTGTATAATGATTCCTTCCCCCTCCCCCTCTGACTCACCAATAGCAATGTATATATAAGCTACTGGATGATCCTGACCTGCTCTAAAACCAAATGCCCAATGATAACATAAGGCAGAAGTGCTCAGGATAATCCAGTAGCTTAGACGTGAAAGGGTGGAGGGATTTTGGAAGGTTTGCATGGTGGAGGAGGAGCTAGGGTGGAGGCGGAACTGGGGGTGGAGCCTGGGCGGAGTCTCAAGGGGGGCCCCATAAATTTTGCCAGTATGGGGCCCCGAAATTCCTAGTGGCAGCCCTGCCCCACAGTACCCATGCTGCAAGGCTGGAGACTGCAATAGGGGTTCCGCCTATTTTTGCTCACTAAGAGTTTCGCCATCATGTGCTAGCGGCTTCATACAGTCTACCGTAATTACGGTAGAATGTTAAACTAAGAACCCCATGTTCAGTTTCATTTTGCCTAAGTGGCATTAGATGAACTTATGATTTTAGATGGGTGGCCCATGTCTTTCTCTACACCTGTGATGAAGAAAAACATTGTTATGGGGGATCTGCAGGGTACACACTTATGGGGGGATCTGCGGATGATGCACTGTTATGGGGAATCTGTGGTGACACTTATGAGGATCTGTGGTGACGCACTGTTATGGGGAATGTGGTGACACACTGTTATGAGGATCTGCGGTGACACTGTTATGAGGATCTGTGGTGACACTGTTATGAGGATCTGTGGTGACACTTAAGAGGATCTGTGGTGACGCACTGTTATGGGGAATGTGGTGACACACTGTTATGAGGATCTGTGGTGACACTGTTATGAGGATCTGTGGTGACACACTGTTAAGAGGATCTGTGGTGACGCACTGTTATGAGGATCTGTGGTGACACTGTTAGGATCTGTGGTGACACTGTTATGAGGATCTGTGGTGACACTGTTATGAGGATCTGTGGTGACGCACTGTTATGAGGATCTGTGGTGACGCACTGTTATGAGGATCTGTGGTGACGCACTGTTATGGGGAATGTGGTGATACACTGTTATGAGGATCAGCGGTGACACTGTTATGAGGATCTGTGGTGACACTGTTATGAGGATCTGTGGTGACACTTAAGAGGATCTGTGGTGACACTTAAGAGGATCTGTGGTGACGCACTGTTATGGGGAATGTGGTGACACACTGTTATGAGGATCTGTGGTGACACTGTTATGAGGATCTGTGGTGACACACTGTTAAGAGGATCTGTGGTGACGCATTGTTATGAGGATCTGTGGTGACACTGTTAGGATCTGTGGTGACACTGTTATGAGGATCTGTGGTGACACTGTTATGAGGAACTGTGGTGACGCACTTTTATGAGGATCGGTGGTGACGCACTGTTATGAGGATCTGTGGTGACGCACTGTTATGAGGATCTGTGGTGACGCACTTTTATGAGGATCCGTGGTGACACACTGTTATGAGGATCTGTGGTGATGCACAGTTATGGGGGATCTGCAGGGTACACACTTATGGGAGGATCTGCGTATGACACACTGTTATGGGGAATGTAGTGACACACTTATGAAGATCTGTGGTGACACACTGTTATGGGGAATGTGGTGACACACTGTTATGGGGAATGTCGTGACACTTATGGGGAATGTGGTGACACACTGTTATGGGGGATCTGTGGTGACACACTGTTATGAGGATCTGTGGTGACGCACTGTTATGGGGGATCTGTGGTGACGCACTGTTATGAGGATCTGTGGTGACGCACTGTTATGGGGGATCTGTGGTGATGCACTGTTATGAGGATCTGTGGTGACACACTGTTATGAGGATCTGTGATCTGTGGTGACACACTGTTATGAGGATCTGTGGTGACGCACGGTTATGAGGATCTGGTGACACACTGTTATGGGGGATCTGTGGTGACACTTATGGGGGATCTGTGGTGACGCACTGTTATGGGGGATCTGTGGTGATGCACTGTTAGGGGGATCTGTGGTGATGCACTGTTATGGGGGATCTGCAGGGTACACACTTATGGGTGGATCTGCGGATGACACACTGTTATGGGGAATCTGGTGACGCACTGTTATGAGGATCTGTGGTGACGCACTGTCATGGGGAATCTGCAGGGTACACTCTTATGGGAGGATCTGCGGATGACACACTGTTATGGGAATTTGTGGTGATGAACTGTTATGAGGGCTCTGGTGGCACACTGTTATGGGTGATCTGTGGTGATGCACTGTTATGGGGGATCTGTGGTGATGCACAGTTATAGGGGATCTGTGGTGACGCACTGTTATGGGGGTTCTGTGGTGACGCACTGTTATGCGGAATCTGTGGTGACGCACTGTTATGGGGGATCTGTGGATGACGGAGTTATGGGGGTTACACCAAATATGGCTACAACCAAGGCCGGTATTAGCACCCGACGTACACGGGCAAGTGCCGGGGCCCTGACGAGACGGGGGGGCCTACTCGGCACCTGAACAAGTTTTTTTTTATGTATAAGTCCGGGGTCAGTCAACCGCCCTCCGCAAAACATCATAATCACTAGTATCTTTTTTTCCCTGTGAAAGTGCGTGGTCCACATGTTACTGCTCATTAAGGTCATATATATGGATGCCACCCATTTCTGGATGCTTTAAGTATGTTTTTGGTCATTGTTCTGTTGGAAGACGCAAACCCAGCTTTCTGACACCGGGCACTACAATGAGATCCAAAATCCTTTGGTAATCTTCATATTTCATGATGTCATGTAGACTATAAAGGCACCCAGTGTCAGAGGCAGCAAAATGTCTTTGAACCTCTACCATATTTGACTGTAGGTTCTGTGTTCTCTTCTTTGTAGACCTTTTTCAGTAAACAGTAGAATGATGTGCTTTACAAAAAAGTTCTATCTTTGTCTCAACTGCCCGCAAGACACTTTCCCAGAAGGATTTTGGCTTACTCACAAACTGCAGTCTAAAAAAAGTATCTGTATCACTAGTGGGTTGCTTTTGGGTCTCCTGCCATACCTTTTCATTTAATTCAAATGTCAACTTATAGTTTGCACTGACACTGATGCAACCGGAGACTGCAAGACAGCCTGAATTTCTTTGGAACTTGATTGGGGCTGCTTATCTTAATCTAGACTATCCTGCGTTGCAACTTTTCATCAATTTTTTCTCTGTCATCCACGTTCAAGGAGATTAGCTACAAAGCAAATATTGAATCACCTCCCATTTTTATCTGGTTTCAGGTGTGATTTTCATATTGTCCACATCTGTTACTTGCCACAGGTGAGTTTGAACGAGCATCGCACGCTTGAAACAAAGTTGCCTATGCACAGTTTTTTTAAGGTGCCAACAATTTTGCCAGGCCCATTTGGGGAGTTTTGTGTGAAACTATGTCCAATTTGCCTTTTTTTTTTCCTCTTTTTTTGTGTGTTGTTCCAATACACACAAATGACGTGTATAACTAAACGTGTAATTTCAATAATTTTCTAAGATAAATACTTCATTTTCTGGAACATGTAATAAATTATATATATAGTGCTTTGTGTATACAGATGTGTATATGTATGCGCTCTGTGCATACGTGTTTTTATATATAATTCTGCTTTGATCGCAATAGTAACTTGAACTTGCGGTTCCTCAAAGCGTGCTAACATTCATTGCAACTAGACCACAACATTGGACTGCAGTTCTTACATTAGTGCAGCCATTTGTGTGTTATGTGTTCTTAATTAGGAGTGTCTGTTGTCACTTACAGGAAAACGGTCATTCTTAACTGTGTGTAAGTAGCAGAAGTAGAATTGGGGATTTTTTGTTAATACAGTTGTGCCATCCAGGGACTACCCCATACTGTCACAGCATTGAAGCGTACATCCTTTACATTTAAAGGTGGTGTCCGTTCAAAACTGATAACTAAGTTCTACGTACCCTCCGGTCCTGGGTCTGAAACCGGCCAATCCCTGCAGCACACAGTGTGTACACTGGGAGGATTCATAAGTCTGCAGACATTCAGAGTGACTGCAGACTTATCAGTTTTGAGTAGACAATTCCTTTAAGAGTGTAACACATTTCTTGTGTTTGTGTGGCATCATTTGATTTGCTATTTCTTTTTCTTCACCCTGCATAGTTCACCATTTAAACCCTTGAGGAAGACCTTGCTGCATTTCCCTAGAGCACCTGCCAAGAATTGAATGGAGGTGCTAAGACATATTGAGGTGAGCTCTACCAGACTCCCTGTTTACAATGTCGGCTTAAAGGGGTGTTACATTTAAAATTTAAAAATGGCCAAAGAAAATATATTTTTGGCTGCCAGATGCTTATTTTGCCCGTTCTACACCATGAATCCATGACATTTTGACAAGTGCTGATCCAAATATTATTCCTATTAGGGAAAAGCAACAGGTTTGTTATTTGCAAAAAGAAGAAACAATAGAGGTTTATACCCTTAACTTCCTATAATGAGTATTTGCTGAGTTTTTGTTGCTGCATATTTTGCCTGTGCAGTTCCCATAAGAGGGACTAAAATATAAAAGTTTAAATCAGTTTACTTTCCCCATTCAAAAATAAAATTGTAAATTAATAAACATTTAGCTGTATCTGTAAAAACCTGATCAATGAAAATGTAACAATATTTTAACAATAAGATAAACGTTGTGGAGTAATAAAAATTGAAATGCCAAAATATGCAAAGAAAAGAGATCAAAACTTTATATGTACCCTAAAATGGTGGTAAAAACTACAACTCGGTGCATAAAAATGAATTCCCTCCCAAAGTTCCATTGACAGAAAAATTAAAATAGTTATGGCTGCTAGAAATTGTCAATAGAGACAAAAAGTTCTGGTTAAGAATTATTTATTTTTAAGGTGGGCGCGTCTAGACGGCCATGTGAAGAGGACACACTGAGCTTCGCTCTGCACTACAGCCTGTCATTTCCACGACTATTAGCAGTGAAATATGGATTCCTTGCCCGGAAGGCAGGAGGAAAGTCCCAGAAATAAATGGAGAAGCTTAAAGTGCACTCAGGCATGACAAGAAGCAAGTATCAGGAGGAGCAGAGTGAGCTAGCGTACCTTCCAACATGGAGCTTCCTTCCCCGACATCATGCCAGAGTGAGAGCAGCTGCTGCAGCAAAGCTGGGGCGATTTGCTGGACTCACCTTAGACCCTGAGGACCCTTCAGATTATTTACCACCTGATCCAGTATGCTCTTATGCTCGCAGGGGGAGAAAGAAACAGTCTGTGCTGAGTAGGCAATATGGCTCCGCTCTCACAGCAACAGTTCAACAGGATATACAGAGCACTAACAACACCTATGGAGATCCAGCCAGTGTTTCTGGGCAAGAGGCTACACTACAAGATGTTTTCTCTGCTGTAAAATCCTGCAGCCTCTCTTTAGAAACTCTCAACAAACACATAAGAGGGCTTATTAATCTAATCATGCAAAACATGCAGAAAGAATTATTCTGTTGAGGACCAAATGCCTACTGTACATAAAGATCTCTTGAGAGGTCTTCAGAATATCAATGCTCTTCTCCACAAGGCTGATGATCTAGAGAATAGGCTTCTGCAAAATAAACGTTTAGTTGGGGTTCCTGAAAAAGCGGAAGGTCGTAATTCAATTGATTTTTTTTTTAATCTTGTGACTACAATGTTAGGCCGGGGTCACACTTGCTAGAAACACGCATGAGTCTCGCGTCTCAATACCCAGGACTCGGGACCAGAGTGAGCGGCTGCATATACAGTGCGTTGCGAAAGTATTTGGCTCCCTGAAACTTTTCAACCTTTTCCCACATATCATGCTTCAAAAATAAAGATACCAAATGTACATTTTTTGGTGAAGAATCAACAAGTGGAACACAATTGTGAAGTTGAACGAAAATTATTGGTTATTTTAAATTTTTGTGTAAAGTCAAAAACTGAAAAGTGGGGCGTGCAATATTATTCGGCTCCTTTAACTTAATACTTTGTTGCACCACCTTTTGCTGCGATTACAGCTGCAAGTCGCTTGGGGTATGTCTCTATCAGTTTTGTACATAGAGAGACTGAAATTCTTGCCCATTCTTCCTTGGCAAACAGCTCGAGCTCAGTGAGGTTTGATGGAGATCGTTCGTGAACAGCAGTTTTCAGCTCTTTCCACAGATTCTCGATTGGATTCAGGTCTGGACTTTGACTTGGCCATTCTAACACCTGGATACGTTTATTTGTGCACCATTCCATTGTAGATTTTGCTTTATGTTTGGGATCATTGTCTTGTTGGAAGACAAATCTCAGTCCCAGTCCTCAGGTCTTTTGCAGACTCCAACAGGTTTTCTTCAAGAATGGTTTTGTATTTGGCTCCATCCATCTTCCCATCAATTTTAACCATCTTCCCTGTCCCTGCTGAAGAAAAGCAGCCCCAAACCATGATGCTGCCACCACCATGTTTGACAGTGGGGATGGTGTGTTCAGGGTGATGAGCTGTGTTGCCTTTACGCTAAACATATCGTTTGGCATTGTTGCCAAAAAGTTCGATTTTGGTTTCATCTGACCAGAGCACCTTCTTCCACACGTTTGGTGTCTCCCCCAGGGGGCTTGTTGCAAACTTTAAGTGACACTTTTTATGGATATCTTTGAGAAATGCCTTTCTTCTTGCCACTCTTCCATAAAGGCCAGATTTGTGCAGTGCACGACTGATTGTTGTCCTATGGACAGACTGTCCCACCTTAGCTGTAGATCTCTGCAGTTCATCCAGAGTGATCAAGGGCCTCTTGGCTGTATCTCTGATCAGTCTTCTCATTGTTTCAGATAAAAGTTTAGAGGGACGGCCGGGTCTTGGTAGATTTGCAGTGGTATGATACTCCTTCCATTTCAATATGATCGCTTGCAACAGTGCTCCTTGGGATGTTTAAAGATTTGGAAATCATTTTGTATCCACATTCGGCTTTTACCTCCTTTCTACCATCTGACGTACTATCCCGTCCACGGTACCCGTGGACGGGATAGTACGTCACCGCGATCAGTTGATCGCGGCCCGGGGTCAGCAGATTGTCACAGACCGCCCCGGCACATTAACTCTCGGCACACTGCGATCAAACATGATAGCAGTGTACCAGAGGCACAGGGAAGAATCGCGCAGGGCAGGGAGGGGGCTCCCTGCGTGCTTCCCTGAGACCCCCGGAGCAGGTGGTTTTCTCAGTGCCTGCTCTGAGAAAGCCTGCAGCAGTGCCTGTCAGATCGCTGATCTGACAGTGCACTGCAAAGTGTCAAATTAGCGATCTGACACTTTATTTCATATATACTTGCGTATAAGCCGAGACTTTCAGCCCATTTTTTTGGGCTGAAAATCCCCCTCTCGGCTTATATGCGAGTCATATACTGGGAGGGTGAGAGGGGGGTGCCAGATCATACTTACACCCCCCCTTGTCTCTGCAGCCACCCGCTTCTCCCGGTCTCAGGCTCCTTCCTTCAGCGGTCACGTGGTACCTCTCATTAAAGCCATAAATATGCGCTTATTCATGTATTTTAATGAGCGGTACCACGTGACCGATGAAGGAAGGAGCCTGAGACCGGGAGAAGCGGGGCTGCAGAGACCGCACCAGGAGGGGGTAAGTACAGTTAAGTCCATATATATTTGGACAGAGACAACATTTTTCTAATTTTGGTTCTAGACATTACCACAATGAATTTTAAACAAAACAATTCAGATGCAGTTGAAGTTCAGACTTTCAGCTTTCATTTGAGGGTATCCACATTAAAATTGGATGAAGGGTTTAGGAGTTTCAGCTCCTTAACATGTGCCACCCTGTTTTTAAAGGGACCAAAAGTAATTGGACAGATTAAATAATTGTAAATAAAATGTTCATTTCTAGTACTTGGTTGAAAACCCTTTGTTGGCAATGACTGCCTGAAGTCTTGAACTCATGGACATCACCAGACACTGTGTTTCCTCCTTTTTGATGCACTGCCAGGCCTTCACTGCGGTGGTTTTCAGTTGCTGTTTGTTTGTGGGCCTTTCTGTCTGAAGTTTAGTCTTTAACAAGTGAAATGCATGCTCAATTGGGTTGAGATCAGGTGACTGACTTGGCCATTCAAGACTATTCCACTTCTTTGCTTTAATAAACTCCTGGGTTGCTTTGGCTTTATGTTTTGGGTCATTGTCCATCTGGAGTTTGAAAAGACGATCAGTTTGGCTGCATTTGGCTGGATCTGAGCACACAGTATGGCTCTGAATACCTCAGAATTCATTCGGCTGCTTCTGTCCTGTGTCACATCATCAATAAACACTAGTGACCCAGTGCCACTGGCAGCCATACATGCCCAAGCCATCACACTGCCTCCGCCGTGTTTTACAGATGATGTGGTATTCTTTGGATCATGAGCTGTACCACATCTTCGCCATACTTTTCTCTTTCCATCATTCTGGTAGAGGTTGATCTTGGTTTCATCTGTCCAAAAAATGTTCTTCCAGAACTGTGCTTTTTTTAGATGTTTTTTAGCAAAGTCAAGTCTAGCCTTTTGATTCTTGATGCTTATGAGTGGCTTGCACCGTGCAGTGAACCCTCTGTATTTACTTTCATGCTGTCTTCTCTTTATGGTATATTTGGATATTGGTATACCCCAATTTATTCCAGCAATAGATATTCGCCTCTGTTATCCCTCGCTGAGGAATCCATTATCACTAGTTCAGGGCTAACACCCAATCAGAGTGAACCACAGGTCTCTGCCCACAATCACGAATTGGTCAGAAACCAAATCCCTATTGTTAACCAAAAGGCATCTTCAAAACTATATTCTAAACCTTCTCAGTCCCTCTCCAGTAGGGTACCTAGTACTATTCCAGTTTCTATTAACAAGAGTACCAATCAAAGAAATTCTAATACGCTATCTAAGTCTAGTAGAGGAGCAGGAAACCGTTCATTAATTAATAGGGATTTTTTTCGGGTCAGAACCCAAAAACAAAAAGAGGTAAACGGGGGGGGGGGGAAACTTACCAAAAAGGTAGTAAGAGAAACACAAAAGGTTCCACAGAAAATATATAATCTCAGTTGTCATCAATTGTCTGAGAATGAGATTTCTCTCTTACAAAAAGGCTTAAAGTTTGCACCAACCAATGAGGCCAAACCATTTCATTTGTATATTGGTATGAAAAAATATCTTTGGAATTTAGCATTAAAAAAGTACTTTCTTAAAAAAGAACGTACTACTATGCACACACAGCAGATTACATCAGGCTTTATACATACTAATTTAGCCAATCCTTCCACCTTAATCCTATCCAGGAATATTCAAGTGCATTTCACACGTTTGATATGTTGGTAACAGGGGATATCAGACGCCTTACCAAGAGGAATTCTAGGTATGCACCACGTAATTTAAATCCTCAAGAAATTAAAGCTATTAAAGACTTGAAAAATAATCATGATATCGTGGTCCGCCCTGCCGATAAGGGTGGGGGTATAGTTATCCTTAGTCAGAATATGTACCAGGAGGAATCCCACCGACTTCTTGGGGACAGTATCACTTATAAAAAACTAGATAGTAATCCCACGGAACAATATATTAGGAAATTAAACTGCCTGGCTTCTAAAGGCAAGTCTTCTGGTATTCTCAATAAAAAAGAGTTTCAATACATTATGAACAAAAACCCAAACCTGGCGGTGTTTTACCATATCCCTAAAATTCACAAAAGTGTAACATGTCCGCCAGGGAGACCCATCATCTCAGGGATTAATAGCTTAACAGCTAATTTGTCACATTATGTGGATGTGCATTTGCATTAGTGCATGTCCCTAGTACCAGCATATCTTAAAGATACCGGTCATACTATACAAGTCCTCTATTCAATTAAATGGGATAAAAATTATATACTTGGCACTCTAGACATTAAGTCATTATATACTGTTATCAACCATGAGAAAGGGTGCCAAGCAGCTGAGCATTTTCTCCAATCATTGGGCATACATGATGAACCACAAATTCAGTTCATTGTGGAGTGCATTAAATTCATCCTGCAGCACAATTATTTTGTTTATGAGGGTAATTTTTATCTTCAGACTTGGGGTACAGCTATGGGGACGCAATCTGCCCCAAGCTATGCTAATTTATATGTTGCCAAGTGGGAGGAGTCGCATATTCAGCCTTTTGGACAATTACGTCCAGGCTTAATTATGTGGCGTCGCTTTATTGACGACATTTTGTTTATATGGGAAGGCTCTGAAATTGAGTTAAACACTTTTATTGTTAGCCTTAATGACAACTCTTATGGCCTTGAGTTTACCCCAAACATTAGTACAAGTAGTGTGACTTTCTTAGATTTGAATATTTATGTGGAAAACAACCGACTTATTACCAGATGCCACCGGAAGGAGGTTGACTCAAATAGTTTTATCCATATCACCAGTTGCCACCTTCCGGTCTGGCTCACAAATATACCAAAAGGGCAATACATGAGGATTAGGCGTAACTGTTGTAAAATGGATGATTTTAATAGTGAAGCTGATCATTTAACTCAACAATTTTTGGATAAGGGGTACCCTAGTGCCCTACTTGAACAGGTTCGGCAAGACATTGCCTCTATTTCTAGAGAAAACTTGATCAGCAACACACAATTAAATGACCTTCCAGGCTCTAGTATACAGGAACAGATTTCAAAACTCCCAATCATTACTCAGTTTAACATGGGTTACAATAAGTATGCCAACATTATAAGCAAACATTGGCCAATCCTTCAGAAGGATAAAGTGATTGGGGAATTTCTCCCTAGCAACCCTAGATTTGTATATAGGAAGTCACAAACCTTAGGGAACCTTGTGGCCCCAACTACAAAGATGGTTTTCAGGGGCCCTCCAGGTCCATGGAAAGCCCTCAATCAAGGCAATACAGGCTTTTTACCATGTGGAGGGTGTTTTGGGTATATGAACACCTCTTTTAAAAAGATACGCCAATTGACCTTTTCTAACTCCAGTGGCACGATGGAGTTTAATATCACAGAGAACATATCCTGTTTTTCCAGGGGGGTTATATATTGCATCAGGTGCCCATGTAACAAATTGTATGTGGGCCGCACCAAACGTCGTTTGATGGATCGCATCAAAGAACACTTTTCTAACATTCGTAAAGGCTTTATAGGACACACTCTCTCACGCCATTTTAAAGACAAACATAGCCAATCTTTGAAAGGCGTTCACTTTTGCGGCAACCAGGTGGTCCATTATAACCAGAGAGGGGGTGATTTCCTCAAGGCAATGTCTAGAGCGGAGTCCTATTGGATATTCTCCTTGGACAGTTTGGCCCCAAAAGGCCTGAATCACGAACTGGAATTATATGCCTTCTAATATGATTGTAGACAAATGAATACATATGGATGCTTGCATTAGAGGTTTCATGTACCTATTAATTATTTTTAACCAGTTCTTTCACACTTATTCTATTTTTATTACTATTCAAACTGGATTTTTACTATATCTATAAGGGGTATTTATATACAAGTAATTTTAATCATTATCCTCACTAGTTATACTAAGATTTGGTATGCAATAGAACAGCGTTTATAACCAATATTAGTAGTGTGAAATGCATACATAGAGGTTGTTTATGACTGTTTTTATCAGCCATATATACATTATGTGGTTTTATAAATATATATATTTTTTTTTTGGATAGATGCATTTGCCTTCCCCTACCATATTCTCTATATTCATATTTTCAATGTCTGCTTTTTGTATGAGTATTTGCGGTTGGTAGAGCATATTTTATTTTTACGCGCATAGTTTTTCTTTATATTTATATTTGTATTCGATTTTATTCATATTAAAATGTTAAAAAAATTATCAGCATAATAAAGTTATAGTTTTTAACATTCCTTATTATTCTCAATATTACAACCCATTTTTGTGAGGTATACGCTATGGCTATTCTTTTCTCTTTCTTTTTAAATGTATGATATTATCTTAATCATTAATTAGCCTTCTACTGGGAGGGTGGGGGTGAGTGTTCAATCCAAGAGTTAAACAGGTGTTTGAACATATGCACACTATATATGACAGCTACACTGGGTGAGCAGTAACCCTGATGAAGAAGCACGTTTTGCTTGAAACGCGTAGGTTTTTGGCCCCAGCTAGGCTCCGTAGCCTCAGCCTGTGACGTCACACGCTGTCAGTGCAGGACAGTGTCGGCCCCCCTCAGCTGTGCATCCAGGACGCTACCGGCCGGAGCTATCCTGGCTCTGCCCAGCTCTCTTCATTATTTGCACCCCAGTCAGCTAGTTCATTTACTTCATCCTCCCAGCTTCTCACCTGGTTTTCCAGCATTTCTGTGGATCATTCACTGTGATCAGCACAGCACCTTCATTCAGCAGAGCTAGGGTAAGTTTGTATAAGTCCTTTACCATTCATCAGTGTATCTTGCTGTGGCAGATTTTCATTTTTACGTTCTCATCTGTGAATCCTCCTGTGAGCGCGGTGCCTTCCTCTATTTACATATTTGGATATTGATACGCCTACCTCCTGGAGAGTGTTGTTCACTTGGTTGGCTGTTGTGAAGGGATTTCTCTTCACCATGGGAATTATTCTGCGATCATCCACCACTGTTGTCTTCCGTCGGCGCCCAGGTCTTTTTGCATTGATGAGTTCACCAGTGCTTTCTTTCTTTCTCAGGATGTACCAAACTGTAGATTATGCCACTCCTAATGTTGTAGCAATTTCTCGGATGGGTTTTTTTCTGTTTTTGCAGCTTAAGGCTGTGTGCCCACAATGCGATTTTTAAGTGTTTTTGCCGCGATTTTTGGCGCGAAAACGCTGCGAAAACGTTTAAAAATCATGTACAGAACGCACCCCATGCATTTCTATGGCATTCCGCACATGCTGTGCTAATGCTGCACTTTTTTCCGCGGCGGAATTGCATCGCAGAAAAAATCGCAGCATGGTCATTCTTTTGTGCGGAATCGCAAAGAATTGCCGCGATTCCGCACCCATAGGAATGCATGAGAATCGCTTACTTCCCGCATGTGGCTATACCCACCATGTGGGAAGTTAAGCGTCTCATGTGCGGTTGGTACCCACGGTGTGGAGGAGAGGAGACTGTCCTCCAGGCCCTGGGTACCATACCCCTGTAAAAAAAGAATAAAAAATCAGGGTATATTTACCTTCCGACGTCCCGCGCTGCATTCCCGGCCTAAGCATTCCCAGTAATGCCTTGCGGCAAGGTCCTGTCATGACGTAGTCTCGCGTGACTCTAGCGGTCTCGCGAGATCGCTATAGTAACGCGAGACCAACGTCATCACAGGTCTCGCAAGGCATCGCTGGGAACGCTGAGGCCTGGGATGGCAGCGCGGGACGTCGGAAGGTAAATATACCCCGATTTTTTTATTTTTTTATCATTTTTAACATTTTATCTTTTACTATTGATGCCGCATAGGCGGCCTCAATAGTAAAAAGCTGGTCACACTTGTCAAACACTATGTTTGACGAGTGTGACCAACCTGTCAATCACTTTCCAAGCGATGCTTCAAATCGCTTGGAAAGTACTTGAGAAAATCGCGGCAAAATCACGAACAGAATCGCGGTAAAATTGCTGTGAAATCACGTGGAAAAAAACGCACGATTTCTGGGAAGGAGTCCAGTTTTAGTGTGCGTTTTAACACGCAACGTGGGCACATAGCCTAAGGATGGCTAGTTTCACCTGCATGGAGAGCTCCTTTGACCGCATGTTTCCTTCACAGCAAAACCTTCCAAATGCAAGCACCACACCTCAAATCAACTCCAGGCCTTTTATCTGCTTAACTGAGAATGAGATAACGAAGGGATTGCCCACACCTGTCCATGAAATAGCCTTGGAGTCAATTGTCCAATTACTTTTGGTTCCTTTAAAAACAGGGTGGCACATGTTAAGGAGCTGAAACTCCTAAACCCTTCATCCAATTTTAATGTGGATACCCTCAAAAGAAAGCTGAAAGTCTGATCTTCAACTGCATCTGAATTGTTTTGTTTAAAATTCATTGTGGTAATGTCTAGAACCAAAATTAGAAAAATGTTGTCTCTGTCCAAATATATATGGACCTAACTGTATATGCAATATTCACCTGTCCCCGGTCCATCGCTGCGCGCTACTCTGTCCTCCATCCTCTGGCTGTGATGTTCAGGTCAGAGGGCGCGGTGACGTAGTTAGTACGCGCCGCGCCCTCTGCCTGAACGTCACTGACAGAAGACCCGGTGTCACGGCCCCCGATCCCCCTGTCACGCTCCCAGCCCTGCGCCCCGTGCGCGCAGCGATACTCACCTCGCCCGGCAGCCGCGCTCCCTCCAGCAGCCTCGCTTCCTCCAGCCCCGGCGTCGGCCTCTTTCTTCCTCCGGCCCACGGCTGGTGACGTCACCGCGGGTCCCGCGCATGCGCAGTAGGTCGCGGCCGGTCCTCCGCCGCTAAGCTGGTCTCCGGCGGTGCCCTGCCCCAATTGCACCGCCGGACCAATGGGGGCACAGCAGCAGCCATATCAGGCCGCCCTCCCTTAGTGGAGGCGCCTGACCGTGGTTGTTTCCTTCTGCGCCTCAGGCCCTGTGTACTCCGCTGGAATCCGGCTCTCTGCCTAATCTCTGTGCTTGCTTCCAGCCCTGCTCCAGTCCTGTGTCCGTGCCTGTTCCAGTCCTGTCTCCGTGCCTGTTCCAGTCCTGTGTCCGTGCCTGCTCCAGTCCTGTGTCCATGCCTGCTCCAGTCCTTTCTCCGTGCCGGTTCAAGTCCTGTGTCCGTGCCTGCTCCAGTCCGGTGTCCGTGCCTGTTCAAGTCCTGTGTCTGTTCCTGCTCACGCCCTGTGAACCATTCCGAGCCGCCCCTCTTGGTTCCGGCTGCCGTGGCATTCGAGTCTCTGGTCTTGCGCCTAACGATCCCTGTATAGGGGTCGGTCACACCTGGTTGCTCGTCCGGGGCCCCTCGGTGCCACTGTCCAGAGGGTCCACTCCAGGGTATTCCTCCTCACAGTCTGCGGCGCTAACAGTACGGTCAGGCCATGGATCCCGCCGGTGCTGCCGCTCCCGGTCAAAAGGAGCTCCTCTTTTTACGGGAGAACCAGGGGCGCATTATGTCGGTCATGAAGGCCATGGAGTCCCGCTTGTCCGCTCTTCAGGCGGCCGATCCGGGGAATGCCGCACAGCTGGCCGGCCTCCAGCAGGAGTTGAGCCAGCAGCGGGACGCTCAGTCCCATATTTTGTCGTATATGGCCTCGGTAGATAGCCGTCTGGGAGATCTCCAGTCCGCCGCTGCGGCCTCGGCCGCCATCCCCAGTCCCGCTCCGTTCCCCTCTCCTCGCCTTGCCAAACCACCCCGATACGCTGGGGACCCCAGACAGTGTAGAGGGTTCCTAAACCAGTGTGGCTTGCATTTTGAGCTTCAGCCTCATCAGTATCCCTCCGATCGGGCCAAGGTGGCCTTTATCATGTCCCATCTGGAGGGAGAGGCCTTATCTTGGTTAAATCCGCTCTGGGAGAGGGACGATCCTATAGTCTCTAACATCCCGCTCTTCTTGGACACCTTTTGTAAGGTGTTCGATGAGCCTGGACGGGTAGCCTCGCTTACCGAATCTCTTTTCAACCTACACCAGGGCTCCCTGACTGTTGGTCAATACGCCATTCGGTTCCGCACCATGTCCTCCGAATTGGGTTGGAATAACGCGGCATTGGTCGGGGCCTTTTGGCGTGGGTTGTCGGGCAGAATTAAGGATGAGTTGGCGGGGCGTGATACTCCCACCACCCTCGAGGACCTCATCTCCCTGGCCACTCGAATTGACCTCCGGTTCCAGGAGCGCGCCCGGGAAACGGCGAGGGATAGGAGGCCCATTAGGCCGGCCCTGATCGCTAGCCGGTCCTTTAATCCTCGTCCGCCTGGTCCTGTACATACTCCGCCCCCTGAGCCCATGCAGGTAGATCGGGTCCGGATGGCTGAGAGACGTCAGAGGGAGAGACGGGAGCAAGGGCTTTGTCTTTATTGTGGAGGGGCATCCCACTTCATCCGCTCTTGTCCTGAGAGACCGGGAAACTCTTCCACCTAGGCCAGGTAAGAGAGGCCTTCCTAGGTGATTATGATTCCTCTCAGGCCCTCACACTTTCTGTTCTTCTGCTTTCAGGGGAGAGGCGTGGGTCCGAGGTGGCCTATGTGGATTCGGGCTCAGCAGGCAACTTCATCCGGCGTGAAGTTGTGGACAAATATCGGATTCCCGTGGTCACCCTGAAGAACCCCCGGATTATCGCTTCCGTTGATGGCCGACCGTTATTGGAATCCATCACCGCGGTCACAGAAGAGGTAATCTTGCAAGTCGGTGCCCTCCACCGTGAAAAAGTAGCCTTCTACGTGCTGCCCGACTTGTCTCATGCCATTCTCCTCGGTCTCCCGTGGTTACGGACACACCAGCCGGTACTCAACTGGTCGACCGGGGAGGTCTTGCGCTGGGGAGACCCGTGTCATGGTCGCTGTCTGAACCCCATTCAGCCAGTGGTTCCCGTTCGCCCACCTCAGGATCTCTCTGGGCTTCCTTCCGCCTATTGGGTTTATGCAGACGTTTTCGACAAGAAGGAGTCGGAGGTTCTTCCACCGCATCGGTCCTTCGACTGCCCGATTGAGCTTATCCCCGGTTCTATTCCTCCCAGGGGCAGGATCTACCCGCTGTCCCCTGCAGAATCCGCAGCCATGTCCGAGTACGTCACGGAGAACCTTGCCAAGGGATTCATTCGGAAGTCTTCATCTCCTGCCGGCGCCGGGTTCTTTTTCGTTAAAAAGAAAGACGGTTCGCTGAGCCCATGTATCGATTATAGAGGATTGAACAACATCACTATCAAAAACCGGTACCCACTTCCTCTTATCCTGGAGTTGCTTGACCGTCTCAGGGGGGCACGCATCTTCTCCAAACTGGACCTCAGGGGGGCATACAACCTCATCCGCATCCGTGCCGGCGATGAATGGAAGATCGCCTTTAACACCCGTGACGGTCATTATGAGTACTTGGTGATGCCATTCGGTCTGTGCAATGCCCCGGCGGTGTTCCAGGAGTTCGTCAATTAAATCTTCCGGAACCTCCTGTACTCCTGTGTCGTAGTCTACCTGGATGACATTCTGGTCTTCTCCCCGGATCTTCCATCCCACAGGAGGACTGTCCGCCTTGTTCTTCGGCGTCTTCGAGAGAATCGTCTATATGCCAAGATGGAGAAGTGCCTGTTCGAACAGACCTCACTGCCTTTTCTGGGCTACATCATCTCCGATGCCGGGCTACAGATGGATCCCGAGAAACTCTCCGCCATTCTCAAGTGGCCTCGCCCCGTTGGCTTAAGAGCCATTCAACGTTTCTTGGGCTTCGCGAACTACTATCGGCAGTTCATTCCGCATTTCTCCTCGCTCTCCAGGCCGATCTCGGCCCTTACCCGAAAGGGGATCTCTGCCAACTCCTGGACACCCGAAGCCGAAGAGGCCTTCCAGTTGCTAAAACAAGCTTTTTCCACGGCTCCCGTATTGATCCGTCCTGAGAGTGGCAAGCCTTTCGTGCTGGAGGTGGACGCTTCCTCGACTGGCGCCGGGGCTGTCTTATCCCAGAGGACCGGTTCGGGCCGCCTACGCCCTTGTGGCTTTTTCTCCAGAGCCTTTTCGCCGGCTGAGTGTAACTATTCGATTGGCGACCATGAGCTTCTGGCCATTAAAATTGGCATTGGAGGAGTGGCGTCACCTTCTGGAAGGAGCAGTTCACCCTTCTATTGTTTACTCTGACCACAAAAATCTAGCCTACCTCCAGACCGCCCAGAGACTCAATCCTCGACAGGCTAGATGGTCTCTGTTTTTTGCCCGCTTTGATTTCGAGCTGCACTTCCGCCCTGGAGACAAGAACGCTAAAGCCGATGCTCTATCCAGAGTCTTTCAACCAACTGAATCTGGGGAGGAGCCTTCCCATGTTATCGAGCCTACGAGGATAATCACAGTGGCTCCGTTGTCTCTGCTTTCTCCACCTCCGGGCAAGAGTCTCGTACCAGAGGACGTCAAGAGGAGAGTTCTTCTGTGGGGGCATTCCTCCAAACTGGCTGGTCATGCCGGAATTGGGAAGACCCTGGCCCTCATAACGCGGTATTATTGGTGGCCCACTCTTCGTCAAGATGTGGCAGACTTCGTCGCCTCCTGTTCCTCCTGTGCTAGGAATAAGGTACCCCGTCGTCCTCCATTTGGCCTGCTGCTTCCCTTGCCGGTACCGAAGTCGCCTTGGGAGAATATCGCCATGGACTTTATCACGGATCTGCCCCGCTCGTCTGGCTGTACGGTGATTCTTGTGGTAGTGGACCGCTTTTCTAAAATGGCACATTTCATTCCGCTAAGCGGCCTCCCTTCCGCACCCGGATTAGCCAAGATCTTCGTCCATCAGATTTTCAGACTACATGGTCTACCTGAACGAATTGTCTCAGATCGTGGGGTACAGTTTACGGCTAAATTTTGGAGAGCACTTTGCAAACTTCTGGATATTTCCTTGGATTTTTCGTCTGCCTATCATCCACAAACCAATGGGCAAGCGGAATGAACTAACCAGATCCTGACTGCATACCTTCGGCATTTTTCCAACGGCCACCAGGATAATTGGGCTGATCTGCTTCCTTGGGCGGAATTCGCCTATAACAATCATGCCGGCGAATCCTCTACTAAATCGCCCTTTTTTGTGGTATTCGGCAAACACCCTAACATACCTCTTCCTGTCGCTCCAACCTCTGAAGTACCGGCAGCCAACTCCTTGTTCCAGGAATTCTCTGAAATCTGGTCCGAGACCAACTCCGCTCTCAAAAGGGCCAGTGAGCGAATGAAGAACCACGCAGACAAGAGGAGGCTGGATCCTCCACCGTTTCACATTGGGGATAAGGTCTGGCTCTCATCCAAGTACATCCGACTGAAACTACCCTCTTACAAGCTGGGCCCCCGGTACATAGGTCCTTTTGAGGTCCTGGATCGAGTCAACGAAGTCGCCTACAAATTGAGGTTGCCTGCTTCGCTCCGTATCCCGAACACCTTCCACGTCTCCCTCCTGAAACCTGTGGTCCTGAATCAATTCCATCCTTCACCCACTCCAGCCCCTCAGCCTGTGGGCTCGGATGATACTTTCGAGGTGAGGGATATTCTCGCCATGAGGAGAGTTAGAGGGAGGACCTTTTTCCTTGTTGACTGGGAGGGGTTTGGTCCTGAGGAGAGATCCTGGGAGGCCCGGGAGAACATCAACGCCCCCCACATTCTCAGGAAATTTTTTGCCAACCGCAGCAGGGGGCGGCTTAAGGGGGGGGATACTGTCACGGCCCCCGATCCCCCTGTCACGCTCCCAGCCCTGCACCCCCGTGCGCGCAGCGATACTCACCTCGCCCGGCAGCCGCGCTCCCTCCAGCAGCCTCGCTTCCTCCAGCCCCGGCGTCGGCCTCTCTCTTCCTCCGGCCCACGGCTGGTGACGTCACCGCGGGTCCCGCGCATGCGCAGTAGGTCGCGGCCGGTCCTCCGCCGCTAAGCTGGTCTCCGGCGGTGCCCTGCCCCAATTGCACCGCCGGACCAATGGGGGCACAGCAGCAGCCATATCAGGCCGCCCTCCCTTGGTGGAGGCACCTGACCGTGGTTGTTTCCTTCTGCGCCTCAGGCCCTGTGTACTCCGCTGGAATCCGGCTCTCTGCCTAATCTCTGTGCTTGCTTCCAGCCCTGCTCCAGTCCTGTGTCCGTGCCTGTTCCAGTCCTGTCTCCGTGCCTGTTCCAGTCCTGTGTCCGTGCCTGCTCCAGTCCTGTCTCCGTGCCTGTTCCAGTCCTGTGTCCGTGCCAGCTCCAGTCCTGTCTCCGTGCATGCTCAAGTCCTGTCTCCGTGCCTGTTCCAGTCCTGTGTCTGTGCCAGCTCCAGTCCTGTGTCCGTGCCTGTTCCAGTCCTGTGTCCGTGCCAGCTCCAGTCCTGTGTCCGTGCCAGCTCCAGTCCTGTGTCCGTGCCTGCTCCAGTCCTGTGTCCGTGCCTGCTCCAGTCCTGTGTCCGTGCCTGCTCCAGTCCTGTCTCCGTGCCTGCTCCAGTCCTGTCTCCATGCCTGCTCCAGTCCGGTGTCCGTGCCTGTTCAAGTCCTGTGTCTGTTCCTGCTCACGCCCTGTGAACCATTCCGAGCCGCCCCTCTTGGTTCCGGCTGCCGTGGCATTCGAGTCTCTGGTCTTGCGCCTAACGATCCCTGTATAGGGGTCGGTCACACCTGGTTGCTCGTCCGGGGCCCCTCGGTGCCACGGTCCAGAGGGTCCACTCCAGGGTATTCCTCCTCACAGTCTGCGGCGCTAACACCCGGAAGAGACAGAGCGGGCGCAGCGATGGAGTGGGGACAGATGAATATTGCCAGTGCTGGGGTCCTGAGCCAGCGGCGAGATCAGCACCTGTCCCTGCCTGCTCAGGGCCCCGGCACCTGGCCCCAGCGACGGAAAGGTGAGTATGTCTTTTTTTTTTATTTACAGCAGCGGCGGCGGCTTATGGGGGCATAATATATGGAGCATCTTATGGGGGCAGCATATGGGGGCATTATCTGTGGAGCATATTATGGGGGCTGCATATGGGGGCATAATCTATGGAGCATCTTATGGGGCAGCATATTGGGGCATAATCTATGGAGCATTTTATGGGGCAGCATAGGGGGGCATAATCTGTGGAGCATCTTATGGGAGCAGCATATGGGGGCATAATCTGGAGCATCTTATGGGAGCATAATCTATGGAGCATCTTATGGGGGCAGCATATAGGGGCATAATCTGTGGAGCAGCATATGGGGGCATAATCTGTGGAGCATTTTATGGGGCAGCATCTATGGAGCATCTTATGGGGCATAATCTATGGAGCATTTTATGGGGGCATAATCTATGGAGCAGCATATGGGGCATAGTCTATGGAGAATTTTATGGGGCATAATCTTAGGAGCATCTTATGAGGCAGCATATGGGGCATAATCTATGGATCATTTTATGGGGCAGCATATGGGGCATAATTCTATGGAACATCTTATGTGGCCATAACCTTTATGGAGCAGCATATGGGGCATATTCTATGGAGCATCTTATGTGGCCATTATTAACCTTTGTGCAGCATTATATGGGGTGTATTTTGTATGGAACATCTTACGGGGCCATCATGAACAGTATGGAGCATTATATGCGGCTCCTGATTCAATGTGGATATTCAAAAACATTTAACCTACTGATGTCTCAATTAATTTTACTTTTATTGGTATCTATTTTAACTTTTGAAATTTACCAGCAGCTTCTGCATTTTCCACCCTAGGCTTATACGCGAGTCAATAAGTTTTCCCAGTTTTTTGTGGCAAAATTAGGGGGTTTGGCTTATACACGAGTATATACGGTATATTGCCCCACACTGGGACAATATAATAAAGTAAAAAAAAAACAAATGTAAAAATAATTTTTAAAAAATCCTAAATTAAAAAAAAATCCCTAATAAATTCTTTTTTTGTAAATAAAAAAATAATAAAAATCCACATATTTCGTATCGCCACGTCCGTAACGATCCGCCCTATAAAACTGTCCCACTAGTTAACTCCTTTAGTGAACCCCTTAAAAAAACAAAAGTAAATACAATGCTTTATCATACCGCCGAACAAAAAGTGCAATAACGCGCGATCAAAAAGACATAAGATATAAATATCCATGGTACCGCTGAAAACGTCATCTTGTCCCGCAAAAAACGAGCCGCCATACAGCGTCATCAGCAAAAAATAAAAAAGTTATAGCTCGCAGAATAAAGCGATGCAAAAATAATTATTTTTTATATAAAATTGTTTTTACTGTATAAAAGAGCCAAAACATATAAAAATGATATAGATGAGGTATCGCTGTAATCGTACTGACCCAAAGAATAAAACTGCTTTATCAATTTTACCACATGCGGAACGGTATAAACGCCCCCTCCAAAAGAAATTCATGAAATGCTGGTTTTTGTTCATTCTGCATCCCAAAAATCGGAATTAAAAAGCGATCAAAAAATGTCACGTGCCCGAAAATGCTACCAGTAAAAATGTCAACTCTTCCCACAAAAAATAAGACTTCACATGACTCTGTGGGTCAAAATACGGAAAAATTATAGCTCTCAAAATGTGGTGATGCAAAAACTATTTTTACAATAGTCTTTTAGCGTGTGACAGCTGCAAAACATAAAAACCCGGCTAAATAGTAAATCAAGCCCCCTTATCACCCCCTTAGTTAGGGAAGAATAATATTAAAAAAAGTATTTATTTCCATTTTCCCATTTGGGTTAGGACTGAGATTAGGGTTAGAGGTGTGTTGGGGTTTGGGTTGGAGTTAGATTTGGGGGGTTTCCACTGTTTAGGCACATTAAGGGCTATCCAAATGCAACATGGCGTCTGATCTCAATTCCAGACAATTCTGCGTTGAAAAAGTCAAACGGTGCTCTTTCCCTTCCAAGCTCTGCCATGCGCCCAAACAGTGGTTTACCCCCACATATGGGGTGTCATCCTACTCAGGGCAAATTTCATAACAACTTTTGAGGTCCAATTTCTCCTGTTACCCTTGGGAAAATAAAATATTAGGGGCAAAAATATTTTTGTGGAAAAAATGATTTTTTTTATTTTTATGGCTCTACGTTATAAACTTCTATGAAGCACTTGGGGGTTCAAAGTGCTCACCACACATCTAGATAAGTTCCTTGGGGGGTTTAATTTCCAAAATGTGGTCACTTGTGGGGGGTTTCCACTGTTCAGGCACATCAGGGGCTCTCCAAACGCGACATGGCACCCGATCTCAATTCCAGCCAATTTTGCGTCAAACGGTGCTCATTCCCTTCTGAGCTCTGCCATGCGCCCAAACAGTGGTTTACCCCCACATATGGGGTATCAAGGGTACTCAGGACAAATTGCACAATAACTTTTGTAGTCCTGTTTCCCTTGGGAAAATAACAATTGGGGGTGAAAAGATAATTTTTGTGGAAAAAATAGGATTTTTTAATTTTACGCTGTACGTTATAAACATGTGAAGCCCATGGGGGTTCAAAGTTCTGACCACACATCTAGATAAGTTCCTTGGGAGTCTAGTTTTCAAAATGGTGTTATTTGTGAGGGGGTTTCCACTGTTTAGGCACATCAGAGGCTCTCCAAATGCGATATGGCATCAAGCCAATTCTACGTTGAAAAAGTCAAATGGCGCTCATTCCTTTCCGAGCTCTGCCATGCGCCCAAACAGTGGTTTACCCCCACACATGAGGTATCGGTGTACTCAGGACAAATTGCACAATAACTTTTGGGGTCCTGTTTCTCTTGGGAAAATAAAAATAGGGGATGAAAAGATCATTTTTGTGGAAAAAATATGATTTTTAAATTGTACGGCTGTATGTTATAAACTTCTGTGAAGCCCTTCGGGGTTCAAAGTTCTCATAACCACATGTCTAGATAAGTTCCTTGGGGGGGTCTAGTTTCCAAAATGGGGTCACTTGTGGGGGTTTCCACTGTTTAGGCACATCAGGGGCTCTTTAAACGTGACGTGGTGTCCGATCTGAATTCCAGCCCTCCTTCCCTTTCGTGCTCTGCCATGCGCCAAAACAGTGGTTCCCCACCACGTATCAGAATACTCAGGACAAATTGCACAATAACTTTTGCAGTCCAATTTCTCCTGTTACCTTTGGTAAAATAAAAAAAATTGGACCTGAAGTAATTTTTTTGTGTTTTGCAGGCGCCAGGTCCCGCCCCGCAGTGTGTTATGATGTATTCCCACTGCGGAGCTGGGAATCTGGGGCCTGCAAAACGCGCAGGCGCAATAGCCTGATGTCAGTTCCAGGGCAGTGCGCATGCCCGAAAACTGTTGCCGGCGGGCGCCTGCGCTGTGCCATGTAACTACGACAGGAAAGCAGGAGGAGGCGGTGCAGGGCGGGCATGATTGATGGCGGGGAGGCGGCTGCTATAGGGGGACGCACCATACCTATGGGACGTATTACAGGTATTTGGACCTATTTATAAAAATTAATATTTGGGCGTTCCTGTGGATCAGAAACAGAAGAGCCACCTTCACAGAATGCAGCCTTAGTACTGCTGAAGGTGGCTCTTTTACTTAAAAACGCCCTGGGTGAGTGACAGGTTCCCTTTAAACATTAAAAAAATTCCTGTGAAGCACCTGAAAGATTATTGAACTTCTTGAATGTGGTTTTGAGTACCTTCAGGGGTGCAGTTTTTAGAATATTATCAATCTGGGGTATTTTCTATCATATAGACCCCTCAAAGTGACTTCAAATGTGATGTGGTCCCTAAAAAAATGGTGTTGTAAAAATGAGAAATCGCTGGTCAAATTTTAACCCTTATAACTTCCTAACAAAAAAAAATGTTTGGTTCCAAAATTGTGCTGATGTAAAGTAAACATGTTGGAAATGTTACTTATTAAGTTTTTTGTGTGCCGTATCTCTGTGATTTAAGGGCATAAAAATTAAAAGTTAGAAAATTGCAAAATTTTCAAAATTTTCACCAAATTTCCTTTTTTTTTCACAAGTAAACTCAAGTTATATGAATGAAATTTTTTCAGTATCATGAAGTACAATATGTCACAAGAAAATGTCAGAATCACTAGGATCCATGGAAGCGATCCAGAGTTATTACCTCATAAAGGGACAGTGGTCAGAATTGTAAAAATTGGCCCGGTCATTAACGTGCAAAACACCCTTGGTGTTAAAGGGGTTAAACTTCTCCACAACAGTATCACGGACCTGCCTGTTGTGTTCCTTGGTCTTTATGATGCTCTCTGCGCTTCAAACAGAACCCTGAGACTATCACAGAGCAGGTGCATTTATACTGAGACTTGATTACACATAGGTGGATTATATTTATCATCATTAGTCATTTAGGACAGCATTGGATCGTTCAGAGATTCACAATGAGCTTCTGAAGTGGGTTTGCTGCACTGAAAGTAAAGGGGCCAAATAATATTGCACGCCCCACTTTTCAGTTTTTGACTTTCCACAAAAATTTAAAATAATCAATAAATTTTGTTCAACTGCACAGTTGTGTTCCATTTGTTAAAGATACCAAATGTAAATTTTTGGTGAAGATTTATGTTTAACTCCTTCACTAATTCTCTAGATAGTTGCCACCTTCCCAAATGGCTTCTTAATGTTCCTAAGAGTCAGCTTATTAGAGCACATAGAAATTGCTCTAAACAGCAAGATTTTGAAAAAGAAGCCGAGTCCATGAATATCAAGTTAAAATATAAGGGTTATGATGTAAAATCATTGGAAAAAGCTACAGAAATGGTTAGAAAAATACCAAGAGACCAACTACTGGACCCTATAATAAAACGCAATCCTAATGATTTTTTTGCTAAAAATGAAATTCCGATTATTTTACAATACAATTCCAATGTCAGGATTATTAGGAATATTGTTAGTAGACATTGGAATATCTTACAAAATGACAAAATTATTGGGGAATTATTGCCCATGCACCCTAGATTTGTTTTTCGGAAGGCAAATAATCTTGGGAATTTGATAGCACCTTCAATCCCAAGGGTTCAAAATGGTATAACTAATGGTGAACGAAACCTTCTAAGTGGCTTTTTCCCATGTAAGAAATGTGGACCATGTAAAGAATTAAATACTAAGAAACAAAAAATGATCACCAATAAAGGTATTGAGAATAATATAACTGACTTTATTGATTGCAACACAAAAGGGGTTATCTATGGGGTAACTTGCCCATGTGGTAAATTATATATTGGAAGAACTATCCGTCTAATGCGGGTACAAATTGCTGAACATCTTCGCAATATTATTAACAAATTTACTGGTCATCCTCTCTCTAACCACTTTCTTACACATCATGGAGGCTCTATTAGGGGAATTACGGTAACCGGTATTAAAACAGTTAAGAAAAGCTGGAGAAAAGGTAACTTCATTGAACAAATGTCAAAAGTAGAAAGTGAGTGGATATTTAAAATGAACACGCTTAGACCAAATGGCTTGAATAGCGAAATTGAATTATTTGCTTTTAATAAATAGGATAAATACATTATGCGGACTGGGTATATACACTCACTGGCCACTTTATTAGGTACACCATGCTAGTAAGGGGTTGGACCCCCTTTTGCCTTCAGAACTGCCTCAATTCTTCGTGGCAGAGATTCAACAAGGTGCTGGAAGCATTCCTCAGAGATTTTGGACCATATTGACATGATGGCATCACACAGTTGGCGCAGATTTGTCGGCTGCACATCCCTGATGCGAATCTCCCGTTCCACCACATCCCAAAGATGCTCTATTGGATTGAGATCTGGTGACTGAGGAGGCCATTTGAGTACAGTAAACTCATTGTCATGTTCAAGAAACCAATCTGAGATGATTCGAGCTTTATGACATGGCGCATTATCCTGCTGAAAGTAGCCATCAGATGTTGGGTACATTGTGGTCATAAAGGGATGGACATGGTCAGCAACAATACTCAGGTAGGCTGTGGCGTTGCAACGATGCTCAATTGGTACCAAGGGGCCCAAAGAGTGCCCAGAAAAAATTCCCCACACCATGACACCACCACCACCAGCCTGAATCGTTGATACAAGGCAGGATGGATCCATGCTTTCATGTTGTTTACGCCAAATTCTGACCCTACCATCCGAATGTCGCAGCAGAAATCGAGACTCATCAGACCAGGCAACGTTTTTCCAATCTTCTACTGTCCAATTTCGATGAGCTTGTGCAAATTGTAGCCTCAGTTTCCTGTTCTTAGCTGAGAGGAGTGGTACCCAGTGTGGTCTTCTGCTGCTGTAGCCCATCTGCCTCAAAGTTCGACGCACTGTGCGTTCAGAGATGCTCTTCTGCCTACCTTGGTTGTAACGGGTGGCAATTTGAGTCACTGTTGCCTTTCTATCAGCTCGAACCAGTCTGCCCATTCTCCTCTGACCTCTGGCATCAACATGGCATTTCCGGCCACAGAACTGCCGCTCACTGGATTTTTTTTCTTTTTCGGACCATTCTCTGTAAACCCTAGAGATGGTTGTGCGTGAAAATCCCAGTAGATCAGCAGTTTCTGAAATTCTCAGACCAGCCCTTCTGGCACCAACAATCATGCCACGTTCAAAGGCACTCAAATCACCTTTCTTCCCCATACTGATGCTCGGTTTGAACTGCAGGAGATTGTCTTGACCATGTCTACATGCCTAAATGCACTGAGTTGCCGCCATGTGATTGGCTGATTAGAAATTAAGTCTTAACACACAGTTGGACAGGTGTACCTAATAAAGTGGCCAGTGAGTGTATATATGTGTCACCTCTATGACAGGAATCATCCCTGAGGAAGGAAGCAGTAAGCCTCCGAAACGCGTAGGATTGGTTGTTGGTTCTGTCAGTCTTTCTAAGCCGGTCACGTGACTCAACACGTGACTGTGACATCACGCGAGGTCCTGTACCTTGCCGGCATTAACTGCGTCCCCCGCTGCATGTCCCACTACTAATGGGTAGCGCAACAACGGGGGAATTGGGCGATTGCTACCGGCCGGAGCATCGCCCGATATCATAATAGAGGTGACCCTTTTTGGATTTTACCCAGCACTAGCCTGCATTCTTTCGGATCGTGCATTTTTTGGACTGAGAAATATACCACCACTGGAATTCATCAAAACCTATTAGGAGAGGAGTTGCTATGTGCTGAATCCAAGACCGCCATTATTGCCCATGGTATGAACAGTAACCTGGACGGTCAGTATGATGTCTTTTCCTTGGTGATAGACGCATTTATGTATATTGGACATTGAGATTGATTGTATTTTTTAAACTGTTATATAGTTTCTATAGCGAGATATATATTTATAATACACCCCCACAGCTATTAAGGGGTATCATTATTATTGCATACAGATTGGCATTTATTTTACTTTCTTTAGAGAGAGTGGTTCTATGTGGGTATCACTAGCGCAAATTTCTGCTTTATTTTTAATTGTTTTAATATTCAGACAAATAGGTGGCATAGTCTGTTAATTTGCAGCTGTCATACCCCCACTCAGCGCCGTTGGTTGTTAAAAAATATTTTTTCATTTGTGAAAATAAAAATAACGTATTTTTTCAACAACCATCATCTTTTAGTCCCCATTTTTTTATTTTCCCAAGGGTAACAGGAGAAATTGGACCCCAAAAGTTGTTGTCAGCATGGTGGCTCAGTGGTTAGCGCTGCAGCCTTGCAGCGCTGGGGTCCTGGGTTCGAATCCCACCAAGGACAACATCTGCAAGGAGTTTGTATGTTCTCCCCGTGTTTGCATGGGTTTCCTCCGGGTACTCCGGTTTCCTCCCACACTTCAAAAGACATACTGATAGGGAATTTAGATTGTGAGCCCCCATCGGGGACAGTGATGAAAATGTGTGCAAACTGTAAAGCGCTGCGGAATATGTTAGCGCTATATAAAGATTATTATTATTATTATTGTTGTCCAATTTGTCCTGAGTACGCTGATACCTCATACGTGGGAGAAAACTACTGTATGGGCACACGTCAGGGCTCGGAAGGGAAGTAGTGACGTTTTGGAAAGCAGACTTTGATGGATTGGTCTGCGGGTGTCATGTGCATTTGGAGAGCCCCTGATGTACCTAAACTATTGAAACTCCCCACAAGTGACCCCATTTTGGAAACTAGACCCCCCATGGAACTTATCTAGATGTGTGGTGAGCACTTTGAACCCCCAAGTGCTTCACAGAAGTTTTACTAGGCATTGCTCCTACTAGCCAGTTTCCTACTCCACACTGATGAGGGGCAATACCCCGAAACAGCTGTCTGTGGATGGATACCATGTTTTGGCATAGGTGGTTTCCTTCATTGGAGACTGCCCTTCCCGTGGTTGTTCCTTCCTGGTGAAAGACTTGGCTAGTCATTGCTTGCATTGAGAAACATGTGATGGTGTCTCCGCGGCTGATTGATTTACATATAACGCCTGGGCGTGAAAATAAAAAAATCATTTTCTTCCGCAAAAATGATATTTTTGCCCCCAATTTTTTATTTTCCTAAGGGTAACAGGAGAAATTGGACCCCAAAAGTTGTTTTGTAATTTGTCCTGAGTAGGCTGATACCCCATATGTGGGGGTAAAACACTGTTTGGGCGCATGGCAGAGCTTGTAAGGGAAGGAGCACCATTTGACTTTTTCAACGCAGAATTGTCTGGAATTGAGATCAGACGCCATGTTGCCTTTGGAGAGCACCTGATGTGCCCAAACAGTGGAAACCCCCCCAATTATAACTCCAACCCTAACCCCAACACACCCCTAACCCTAATCTCAGCCCTAACCCTAGCCCTAACCCTAACCCTAGCCCTAACCCTAACCCTAGCCCTAACCCTAACCCTAATGGGAAAATGGAAATAAATACATTTTCTTTTAGTTTTATTATTTTTCCCTAACTAAGGGGGTGATAACAGGGGGTTTGATTTACTATTTATGGCGGTTTTTATGTTTGGCAGCTGTCAGACGCTAAAAGACGCTTTTTATTGTAAAAATAGTTTTTGCATCACCACATATTGTGAGCTATAATTTTTCCGTATTTTGACCCACCGAGTCATGTGAGGTCTTATTTTTTGCGGGACGAGTTGACATTTTCATTGGTACCATTTTCGGGCACGTGACATTTTTTGATAGCTTTTTATTCCGATTTTTGGGACGCAGAATGAACAAAAACCAGCGCTTCATGAATTTCTTTTGGGTGGTGCGTTTACACCGTTCCGCGTGCGGTAAAATTGATAATGCGGTTTTATTCTTTGGGTCAGTACGGTTACAGCGATACCTCATTTAGGTCGTTTTTTTATGTTTTGTCGGTTTTTTGCAATGAAAACAATTTTATATAAAAAATAATAATTTTTGTATCGCTTTATTCTGCGAGCTATAACTTTTTTATTTTTTTGCGGATGATGCTGTATGGTGGCTCGTTTTTTGCGGGACAAGATGACATTTTCAGCGGTACCATGGATATTTATATGCGTCTTTTTGATCGCGCATTATTGCACTTTTTGTTCGGTGGTATGATAATAGATTTATTATCATACCACCGAACAAAAAGTGCAATAATGCGCGATTATTATTTATCATTCAGCGATTTATTATTTATTATTTAATTATCTTTTGCTTTGTTTTTTATTTTTAATTTTTAAGGGGTTCGCTAAAGGGGTTAACTAATGGGACAGTTTTATAGGGCGGGTTGCTACAGATGCGGCGATACCAAATATGTGTACCTTTATTGTTTTTTTGTTTTTTTTATTTTGAAAAAATGGATTTATTGGGGAATATTTTTTTTTTTTTTACTAATTTATTAGCGATTTTTTTTTAATTATTTTTAACACTTTTTTTTTTTTTTTTTACTTTATTACCTTGTCCCAGGTGGGACATCACTGTCCTGTGACAGATCGCTGATCTGTCACATCACAGATCACTGTGACAGATCAGCAATCTGTCACAGGCAGTTCTGCAGACTTCCTCATGCCTGCGCTTTGCAGGCAGTGAGGAAGTCAGCTCCCTACAGGCCCCCGAAGGCCCTCGTCACCATCTTGTATCCGGGGGCCTGTAGGGAAAGAGACCCCCGCAGCAGCGCTGCACATTGCGCTGCCATGGGGGGCTCAGGGAAGCAAGGAGGGAGCCCCCTCCCTGCCGATGCTTCCCTTTAACCCCCGGTACACCGCGATCGCGTTTGATCGCGGTATACAAGGGGTTAACGTGTCGGGGCGGTCCGTGACCGCCCCTGACACATTGTGCCGGGTGTCAGCTGTGATAATCAGCTGACACCCGGCCGCGATCAGCGGCGCTCACCACGTGGGCGCCGCTGATCGCTGGGACGTAATATTCCGTCCATGCTAATTAGGTCCAGGGTCACATGGACAGAATATTACGTCCCTTGTAGGTAAGGGGTTAAAGCATGATATGTGGGAAAAGGTTGAAAAGTTCCATGGAGCCGAATACTTTCGCAAGGCATTGTATTTCTGTGCAGCTGAGCGCTCCGGTCCAAGTGCTGGCGGCAGTGCCGGGTATTGAGACGCGAGACTCGTGCAAGTTTCTCGCAAGTGTGACCCCGGCCTTGAGCAAAGACACTATCTCAATTTTTTTGCAATTGAAAAACCTGACAACATGTCCTTTGCCCCCGGCAGCTCCCCCAAGGCTTGTACTCATCAAATTACTACATTTTAAAATGTAGATCTTATACTACGAAAGGCCAGGGACCACTCTTACCATCGATGGAAGAAAAATATCCATTTATCCTGAGTTTTCAACAGAAGTTCAGAACAAGAGGGCCAAGTTATGGGATCTAAAAAGAAGGTTCTGTGAAAAGCAAATTTCCTTTTATATGATCTACTCCACTCAGGGTGGTTGCCCTGGGTGGAATTCATATGTTTGACTTTGCTCCAGATGCTTTATCATGGTTGGACGCCAATGAGAGATCTCTGCGTAATGGAGCTAGATGAGAGACTTCTAGAGGCAGTTTTCTCGAAATATTTTTCATATTCCATTATGAAAAAGTGCCTATACTATGCTTGTTTTGCCAACATCTGATTATGCTCAGCTATTTCACTATGAGTGGAAAGTGTTGAGTTATGATAATATATGTACCTACATTATTGTACATACAAACTATTCTTTTAAGGGCAGTCAGGTTGGTAATTAGCCTAAATTATATTAAACGGACCCTGTCTGCAGCATTGTGCACAGTAACCTACAGACATTGTCAGGTCGGCGCCGTTATACTGATTAAAATGATAGCTTGGTTGATGAAATCCGTCATGTGGTTCTTTAATCTTTATTTTCAGTTTTATGTTAATGATATGCTCGTGCTTTGGGGGCGGCCTGTGGGGGGCTCTTCATGCGGTGCTGTGATTAGGTATTCATAATGAAGACTGCTGACAGGTCAGTAATCCCCTCAGTGACCTGCCCCTTAGTTTACATAATGAATATTATATATCCATTTTGAAAAAAAAAAATAAAACCTTCTGCAGGCAAGCACCAGCGGTGTCACCTGCGCTACAGCATAATTGCATATGTACTGTGTATATAATTAATATATTTCAGATTATCCTGATATTCCCAAAAAAATATGCATTTGAAAATGGCGCCTGCACAGTAGCAGCTATCAGAGATCCGGTAGCTGCTACTGTGCATAATGTGCTACCGGCGGTGCCATCTTGCTAGTGAAAACAAATTTCTCCTCCAAGATGGCAGTAGCACCTATTGCGCAGGCGCCAGTTTGCTAGAAAAGAAAAAAAAAACACATTTCCTCCTCCAAGAGAGCGGCGGCGCCATCTTGGAGGAGGACTTTTTTTTTTCCCTCTATTAAGATGACACTGTCGGCTCCTGCGCAGTAATAGCTATCAGATCACTTCTGTATATACACCGATAGATGCTACTGCGCAGGTGCGGCGGGTACCATTTTCAAATGCATTATTTTTTTTTTGGAACATCAGGATGACCTGAAATATTTTAATTATATGCACAGCACATATGATTATGCTGCAGCGCAGGTGCCATGGCTGGCGCCTAACTGCCTGCAAAACGTTTTTTTTTCACTATGTATGTATAATATTCATTATGTAAACTAGGGGGCAGGTCACTGACCTGTCAGAAGCCATACTGGTGAATACTAAATCAGAGCACCAGTATGGCTTCTGACAGGATTTTTTGTATGACTTATCCTGTTCTAAAATCACATACTACTTATTATAGCGCATATCAGTAATGTGATAGCTTGGCATGTCACAGACTTGGGGAAAGTGGTCAAAGAGAGAGGCTGAAAATGTTGGATCCAAGAAACACATCATAAGTACCTAGAAGGGATATAGAGCGTAAATAGGGTCTTATCCGAGATAAAAGGAATATTCGTGAGGGATAATCAAATTCACTCACCTATTTTGGTTGTGTGAGACACAACCACTGCACTTAGCATTGGCGGCTGCTGCAAGCCCCGATGTGATGATCCTTTGCTAGGTGAAGAGAATTGGCATCAGACTGCACTGCTCGCCTGTCAGGTTGATGTACCAGAGGAGTCCAAGTGGATGTAATAGAAAATAGACTATTTCTACACGATTCATGGTGATCACACCACTTCCTCAGGACAGTCTATCAGTCTATAGACAGTAGTAATCCCATCATCCGACTAATGTGTTGAATGTAAAAAAAAATGAACATACAACATGCAGAACATACAACATACAGAACATATAACATATAGAACATACATAGAGCATACATACAGAACATATAACATACAGAGCATACGTATAAGATACAGCACATAGAACATACAGAACATACATGTAAGATACAGAACATATAACATACAGAACGAACATATAACAAACAACATATAACATACAGAACATACATGTAAGATACAGAACATACAACATATAATATACAGAACGAACATATAACAAAGAACATATAACATACAGAACACACAACACATAACAGAGTACATACTCACCACACACACCTAATTACCCGAAGCCATCGATCTCCTGTAATAAACATAAAATAATAAACCAACCTATATTTACCTCTCCCCCATAGTCCAATTAATATCAAGGGTACCACGACGATCTCCCATGGAGAACAGCTGCATCAGCTGATGCGACCGCTCTCCAGAGGCTCCAGCACTGAAATGACAGGCTGTGTATCTCTCCGCCGGGAAAGCGGTCCTGTAAACCTAGCCCTAACCCTAATTTTCACGGAGCAGTGCTGTAAAGTGAGACCCTAAACTCAGGTAACCTCAGTGATGGACTGCAGTAGGCATTGTCTCCTGTCAGTTCATCACTTGGAGGCCCCATAGAGCAGTGACATCACCTGATGTCACTGTTCTATAGGGGAGAGCGTTGTGGGACCTTCGTTATTAATTGGACCGCGTCAGACAGGGAGTATACGGTTGGTTTATTATTTTTCGTAGGAGACGAGGGCGTCGCTTGGATCTGGGAGTCAAATAAAAATATGAAAACCGTGTTTTTATTTAATTAAAAGACTTTATTATGTGTGTGGGGTTTTTTTTAACCCTTTCAAAAGATTAGTAATGGATAGACGTCTTATTGACGCCGCTTCATTATTAACCGGGCTTAATGTCACCTTCCAATAGCAAGGTGACATTAACCCCTTATATTACCACATATCCCACCGCTACACTGGAGTGGGAAGAGAGGGGCTAAGTGCCAGAATTGGCGCATCTTAGTGATGCGCCATTTCTGGGGCTGCTTCGGGTTGGTATTTTTTTTTGGAGTTCCCCTATCTTAATAGCCAGTAAAGGCTATGCAGACTGCGGGCTGATATTCATAGCCTGGGAAGGGGCCATGGGTATTACCCCCTTCCCAGGCTACAAATATTGGCCCCGGTTGTCGGCTTTCCCCCTCTGGCCCAGAAAATTGCGCAGGAGCCCACGCCATTTTTTTCCCTTATTTTTTAAATAAATATGGCTATATATCTTTAGATATATCTATGTATATGTCTATAGATATATCTATGGAAATATCTATGGATATATCTATGGATGGACATATATCTATAAAAAAGAAGAAGCGGGCGGCACCGCTGTTACCGTGCTAGGATCCGTGGCTTGCAGCAGGCGGTGAGCTCACATGGAGGATTCCCGGGTGCTTGACCTCATAACAAATCACTTGTGGTTTCCAAAGAAAAAAGGTCGCACTCTGCGAGATAATAGTGAAGATTTATTGACACATAATTACATGTCACGTCGGGGATGTGATAACAAGAGTGTCAAATGGCTGACAATGGCCGTTTCGCGCTACTCGAGCGCTTCCACGGGTCCGCTATTATCTCGCAGAGTGGGACATATATCTATATCTAACTATATCTATCCAAATTTATCTATCTATCTTTCTATCCCATATTTATCTATTCCATATTTATCTATCATCTATCCTTGTATCTTTCTATTATCTATCCATCTATCCCATATGTATCTATTTATCTATTATCATCTGTCTATGTAATGGAGTGTGGGTTGGACAAATGTCAAAGAGGAGGTTGGACAGAAATGACATCACAAATCTTTTTTTTTGTTAAATAACATCTTTATTTAGCTTACAAAAACACATATAAATCCGCAGGCAAAACCACACAAGAAAAACCGCATCAAATCCGCGGCAAAAACACACCTGCCAAGAGCTGCGTTTTTTGTGTGGAAGAATCCACGGGACTATCCACAACGTGTGCACATAGCCTTATGGTTTGCATACAACATCATCTAATACTGTTACTTCTACAGGTCATACAAAGGGTTTAAAGCGGATCGGTCACCCTCCCGGGACGTATATGACTTAATAATATGGGCATACAGGTGACAGAAACGTTACTCTAGTCCTACCTGTATTCCTCATTAATGGTCTTGATACTGAGAAATGTTATATTCTGTCTTTATGTTAATGATTTATTCCAGGCCCCGGGGTGTGCGGTCCCTGTAAGAAATCCCTGCCTCTTCTCCTCATTACAATACTACCCCCCTTCCATGCACTTCAGTTATTTCCTCGGAGTCCTGCACCCTCTCAGAAATGCTTACCTAATCCTCCCTTCTGTGGGCACTGCATTCAGGGATCTTCTGCGCAGGCAAGTCACTGTGACCGCCGGTGTGCTCTCCCCACTTCCTCCCTGTACAGTCATCACTAGGAACCATGTGTACATAGTGATGACTGCAGGGAGGAAGTGGGGAGAGCACCTTATCAGTGCGCACATCGGAAGTCACTGGCACCTGCACAGAAGATTCCTAAATGCAGCGCCCATAGAAAAGATGATGAGGTATGTATTTCTGAGGGACTACAGGACGTAGGATTCCGGGGCCATAACTGACGTGCATGGGAGAGGGGTAGTATTGAAATGCGGACAGGAGGCCGGGATTTCTTCCTGGCACTGCACGCCCCCAGAGCCTTTAAGAAATCATTAACATAAAGACAGAATATAACATTTCTCAGCAACAAAACTGCTAATATGAGGCATACATGTGGGACTAGTGTAACATTTCTATTACCTGTATGCCCATATTAATAGGTCATATACGTCCCAGGGGGGTGACAGATCCGCTTTAATTTCAACCATATATAAGTGCCTATTGTCATCCCAACTGGATAATCACCCTCTGACAGTTAAAAAACAGAGCAGTGAGGAGAGATTCTAGAAACTATTCTCAAATTATTTCCCTGTGAGGCCCAAAGGCTCTGAAATATATTTCATAGAGTGTACAAAACTCCAAGCTTTTTACGCAAGAATAGGATATCGCCATGGTGCAAAATGCCCTAGGTGATGGATTAAGGAGGCACATTTGATGCATATGACATAGAAATGTAGACGGATAGGCCCATTTTGGAAAGAGGTAACATAGTAAGGCCGAAAAAAGACATTAGTCCATCCAGTTCAGCCTATAAAATTCTTTCAGAATAAATCCCCAGATCTACGTCCTTCTAAAGAACCTAACAATAACTGTAAGATACAATATTGTTACGCTCCAGGAAGACATCCAGGCCTCTCTTGAACCCTTCGACTGAGTTCGCCTTCACCACCTCCTCAGGCAGGGAATTCCAGATTCTCACTGCTCTAGCAGTAAAGAATCCTCTTCTATGTTGGTGGAAAAACCTTTTCTCCTCCAGACGCAGAGAATGCCCCCTTGTGACCGTCACCTTCCTTGGTATAAACAGATCCTCGGAGAGATATTTGTATTGTCCCCTTATATACTTATACATGGTTATTAGATCGCCCCTCAGTCGTCTTTTTTCTAGACTAAATAATCCTAATTTTGCTAATCTCTTTGGGTATTGTAGTTCCCCCATCCCCTTTATTAATTTTGTTGCCCTCCTTTGTACCCGCTCTAGTTCCATTATATCCTTCCTGAGCACCGGTGCCCAAAACTGTACACAGTACTCCATGTGCGGTCTAACCAGAGATTTGTACAGAGGCAGTATAATGTTCTCATCATGTGTATCCAGACCTCATTTAATGCACCCCATGATCCTGTTTGCCTTGGCAGCTGCTGCCTGGCACTGGCTGCTCCAGGTAAGTTTATCATTAACTAGGATCCCCAAGTCCTTCTCCATGTCAGATTTGCCCAGTGGTTTACCGTTCAGCGTGTAATGGTGATATTGATTCCTTCTTCCCATGTGTATAACCTTACATTTATCATTGTTAAACTGCATCTGCCACCTTTCAGCCCAAGTTCCCAACTTATCCAGATCCATCTGTAGCAGAATACTATCTTCTCTTGTATTGACTGCTTTACATAGCTTTGTATTATCTGCAAATATCGATATTTTACTGTGCAAACCATCTACCAGATCGTTAATAAATATGTTGAAGAGAATAGGTAACAACACTGACCCCTGCGGTACCCCACTGGTCACAGCGACCCAGTTAGAGAATATACCATTGATAACCACCCTCTGCTTTCTATCACTAAGCCAGTTACTTACCCATTTACACACATTTTCCCCCAGACCCAGCATTCTCATTTTGTGTACCAACCTCTTGTGTGGCACGGTATCAAACGCTTTGGAAAAATCAGGATATACCACATCCAATGACTCACCTTGGTCCAGTCTATAGCTTACCTCTTCATAAAAACGGATTAGATTGGTTTGACAGGAGCGATTACTCATAAACTCATGCTGATATGGCGTTAAACAGTTATTCTCATTGAGATAATCCAGAATAACATCCCTCAGAAACCCTTCAAATATTTTACCAACAATAGAGGTTAGACTTACTGGCCTATAATTTCCAGGTTCACTGGAATCTCCTTGGTAGAGTGTGTGGAATGAAATGTTAACAGATCCCTATATACTGTATATGTTTATTAGACTTTTTTGAAGACGGAGTGGATCCTGAATTGCCCCTGATCATAGGTATCTCTTATATCTTATTTCAAGCACGTAAACTTCTTGCATTTCTTTGGTTAGAAACGCACAATCTCCATCTGTGGGAGAACTACAATGAAGGATAAATAATATAATCTGGTTGGAAAGAGGAGCAAATCATAAGCTTACCTCTAGTCTCGAATTTAAAAAGATAGAGTCCTTGGTTGGATGCTCCAGGGCTGCCTACAAATCTTCTAATTGGAGATTGAATATTTGCGATGCTATCCGTTAATTGTTAACTTTTTTTTTCTTCTCCCTCCTACGAATTTTCGTTATTCTAGAACTGCTCTAAAAATGAAAATGGTCCTCTTTGGAATGTTGGGATTTGGGTTTAGGGTGGGTTAAGGAATTGAAGTTGAGTTTATGTATTATACTATGGAATTATTATGCAATTTATGGCAATTTTGTATTTGGAGTTGTTGAATAAAAATGATTTGATTTAAAAACAAGAGTCAGTGATAAGCGGTCATAAAGGAGCGCTTAGGAAGCAACCCAGGGGCAGACAAGGATGTCAGTTCTCCACCGCAGCTCCAGCCGAAAACCTCCAATGGAGGATAGTAGCAATGAGAAAATGGAAAACGGTCTTAGGAGCGCAGGAAAGAGACTCAGACAAGAGATGGGTTTAAACCACAATGCGTTTCGACGGAGGATCCGTCTTCATCAGGTGGAAGTTGTGGTTTAAACCCATCTCTTGTCTGAGTGTCTTTCCTGCACTCCTAAGACCGTTTTCCATTTTCTCATTGATTTAAAAACAGACTTTAACTGTTACGGTACGTGCACACGCTGCGGATTAATCCGCGCAGATTTTGCAAACTCAAAAGACCTGCGGTTTATCTGCGGATTAGCCTGCGGTTTTTCATCTCTATAATGGAGGAGATGGCAAAATGCTGCGGAATTGGCAGAAAAGAAGTGACATGTCAATTCTTTCTGCGGATTGGAAATCGCAGCAAAAACCATGTGGAAAATTCCGCACTGTCTGCACTGCGGTTTCCATTGGATATAATGGTACTGTACAATGCAGCTAACTCTGCTGAGGATCCGCAGGGCCAAAACCGCTGCGGATCCGCAGCAGAATCCGCAGCGTGTGCACACACCCTTAAACAGAAAACTGCATGAGTTTAATATCCCCGTATTCACACTGATATTGATTTGGAGAATCATATTGTCAGCTTATTTTTTTAACACATGCTGAATGTTGTAAAAACAAAACCTAACACAGGAATGTGCATCCTTTTCCCCGCACTTTGATTTTTTTCCTATTTTCCAGTACATCATACAATAAAATGTATAGTGTTATTCAAAACTACATCTTAACTTGCAAAAACAAGCCCTCATTTGGCCATGTTGATGGAAAAATAAAAAATATGTCTGTTGAAAATAGTGGAGGAAACAAGTGCAAAAACTAAAAAATCAGCAGTTCTTGAAAGCTTTTCAAAAATCTATTAAGAGTGGAAGAGTCAGCAATACCACAGTATGGAACATGATGGACAGACAGGAGATGAGCAGCCCTGGTAGCAGTATAGATATAACTAGAGTTGAGCGACTTTTGGTTTTTTAGGGTCGCGTTTCGTTTCGTGAAACCCGACTTTTCCAAAAGTCGGGTCGAGCAAGATCGTCCGATTATAGGGAAAAGTCGGGGTCGTCCCGAAACACGAAACCCAATGTAAGTCAATGGGGAATAAAAGTCGGCAGTGAGAGGAGGACAGGAAACACACCTACAGTGCCCATTTGAATGCCAAAAGCATCAATTCTTCTTTCTTAAGCTTGTCAACCTTAATTAACTTCATATTACAAGTTACGCACTGAAAAATGGGGGTTATTTGGCTACAAACTGTGGGGGGGGAGGGCTGGCTCCAGGTTTTCATGTGCCCTGGGCGAAAGAGCGCCCCTTTAACACATACCACAACTCATCATGCTCCGATACGGCAGAGAAATAGCGGTATAGTACAATGAAAAATACCTCACTTTTTACATCTCATGACGAGGCCCATCTATTTCTCCATACAGAATCATTGGTCCCATATAATGTTTGAAACAGTATATGATGAGCTCCACATAATGCTACAGTATATGTTGGTCCCCATGGATGAAGCTCCACTGTCTTATGGGCCCAAATAATGCTCCAAACATAATGGGCCCCATTTCTAATGCTCTAGTGTATAATGGGCCCTGTAAATGCTGCTCCAGTGTCTGATGTCCACCTTTGGAATGTTCCAGTGTATGGTGGGCCCCATCTATCATTCTCCAGAGTATAGTGCTCCCCAAAAATTGCTGTCCCAACATTGAAAACAATCAAATAAGTCTCCTCGCTAGGGAATCCCTGTACTTGTCTGGACAGGTGCTGTAGCTTGCTTAACAGCTCGCCAGCCGTTCTCACGCCCAGTATGGATTGCACGTGATTGCACAAAGGTTAGAAAGGGTACCGTATCCCTGGATAACATGTATGGATAGCGTACACATTCAAAATATATGTCTCAGGAGGCAGGTTCAGACGGTGTCAGGCCCAGTATGGATTGCACGTCATTGCACAAAGGTTAGAAAGGGTACCGTATCCCTGGATAACATGTATGGATAGCGTACACATTCAAAATATATGTCTATACAGCATGAGGCAGGCTCAGACGGTGTTAGGCCCAGTATGGATTGCACGTCATTGCACAAAGGTTAGAAAGGGTACCGTATCCCCGGATAACATGTATGGATAGCGTACACATTCAAAATATATGTCTATACAGCATGAGGCAGGCTCAGACGGTGTTAGGCCCAGTATGGATTGCACGTCATTGCACAAAGGTTAGAAAGGGTACCGTATCCCCGGATAACATGTATGGATAGCGTACACATTCAAAATATATGTCTATACAGCATGAGGCAGGCTCAGACGGTGTTAGGCCCAGTATGGATTGCACGTCATTGCACAAAGGTTAGAAAGGGTACCGTATCCCCGGATAACATGTATGGATAGCGTACACATTCAAAATATATGTCTATACAGCATGAGGCAGGCTCAGACGGTGTTAGGCCCAGTATGGATTGGACGTCATTGCACAAAGGTTAGAAAGGGTACCGTATCCCCGGATAACATGTATGGATAGCGTACACATTCAAAATATATGTCTATACAGCATGAGGCAGGCTCAGACAGTGTTAGGCCCAGTATGGATTGCACGTCATTGCACAAAGTTTAGAAAGGGTACCGTATCCCCGGATAACATGTATGGATAGCGTACACATTCAAAATATATGTCTCAGGAGGCAGGCTCAGACGGTGTCAGGCACAGTATGGATTTGACGGCCCAGATTACACAGAGGAGGAGCAGGGAGAGGTAAAGATTGCAAATGCTGGGGCCCTGCCCAAGCAAGGGGGGCCCACTCGTGGGCGTCGGTACTGGCACTGGGCCCCTCATAGTACAGCGGTGTGTCTGACGGCGGGTGTGCACCACCACCGTCAGAGACACTTGATTGCACTATGAGGGACCCTGTGCCAGTGCCCGCGCCCAAGAGTCGGCCTACCCACCTGTCCAGGGCAACGGCACTCGCACGGTGTCGTGCGGTAGGTGGTGACCCCGGCCATGGGGGGGGAGGCAGCACAGTTAGGGAGTTTTAGAAAGTGGCATATGTTGATGTTGGACATTCAGCTGATGCAAAAGGCGAAATAGGTGAAGTACCAGGAAGAGGTGGACCAAAGCAAGCCATTTTTCTGTCACCCTATGTGTCATCAGGGGAAGGTGGGACAAAATCCTTGGAAACCCATGCGTGGTTCATTTTAATGAAGGTTAGATCATCCACATTTTGGGTTGACAGACGGGTCCTTTTTTCTGTCAGGATTGATCCAGCTGCACTGAAGACTCTTTCCGATAGCACACTTGCAGCTGGGCAAGCGAGCTCCTGTAAGGCATATTGGGCCAATTCAGGCCAGGTGTCCAGTTTAGCGGCCCAATAGTCAAAGGGGAATGACCTGTGTGGGAGAACATCGATATGGGAGGAAAAGTAGTTTGTAACCATAGTTGACAACTGCTGTCTCCTGTCACTTGCCATCGATGCAGTATTACCAGTTGTGTGAGCGGTATTTGAAAAATCAGTCCACAACATTGTCATGAAACCCCTGTCTCCAACGCCACTTCTGCTGTGTGCACCACGAACACCTCTGCCAAGCTGCCCCCGGCCCGTACGGCTCGTGTGAGAACCATCACCGCTGCTGTGTGCTGGGAATGCCTCAAGCAACCGATTTACCAGAGTTGCTTGTTTATTAGCCAATATTAGGTCAAGGTTCTCCTGTGGCATGATGTTTTGTAATTTGCCTTTATAGCGTGGATCCAGGATGCTGGCCAACCAGTAGTCATCATCGTTCATCATTTTGGCAATGCGGGGGTCCCTTTTTAGGATCCGCAAGGCATAATCTGACATGTGGGCCAATGTTCCCGGTGTCAATGATGCACTGCGAGTGCTGGGTGGAGGAGCACTTTCTGGCAAATCCACATCCCTCCAGTCACGCACAAACCCTGTACCAGACCTTGCCACGCCAACATTTTCACTTGCCCCACGAGATGCATCCTCCTCCCCTAAGTAATCATCCCCATCATCCTCCTCCTCCTCTTCTTCCTCCACTTCGTCCAGGAGAGGTCCCTGAGCAGACAATGGCTGAATGTCATCAAGGATTCCCTCCTCCTCTTCCTCCTCATCAACATTGGCTGCAGACGCCTGCTCCTTAAGGTGCGTCAAAGTTTGCATGAGCAGACGCATAAGTGGGATGCTCATGCTTAGGATGGCGTCGTCTGCGCTTACCAGCCGTGTGCATTCCTCAAAACACTGAAGGACTTTACAAAGGTCTTTCAGCTTCGACCACTGCACGCCTGTCAACTCCATGTCTGCTCTCAAAGTGCCTGGCCGTGTATCCTCCCACAAATGCATTATGGCCTGCCTCTGCTCGCACAGCCGCTCCACCATGTGCAGGGTGGAGTTCCACCTTGTTGCAATGTCGATAATGAGGCGGTGGTTGGGAAGGTGGAGCAATCGCTGCAGCTTCTGCATACGAACGGAGTGTACAGGCGACCGGCGGATGTGCGCGCACAGTCTTCGCACCTTCTGGAGCAGGGCTGTTAACTCCGGATAATTTTTGAGGAAGCACTGCACCACCAGGTTCAATGTGTGAGCCAAGCAAGGTATGTGGCTGAGTTTTGAAAGGGCTATGGCTGCCACAAAATTACGGCCGTTATCACTAACTACCTTGCCTGCCTCAAGATGTACACTGCCCAGCCATGACTCAGTTTGTCGCTTCAAGTACTCGGCCAGCACCTCGGCGGTGTGTCTGTCGCCCAAACACATCATCTGCAACACAGCCTGCTGACGCTTTCCACTAGCTGCTCGATAGGGGGACACCTCGTGTGCAACAGTGGCAACTACAGATGGAGTGCTGGTACGACTGCGCTCTGTGGATGAGCTTTCGCTTCTGGAGGAGGAGGAGGAGGGTCGAACGCCTACAGCCAACTGTTTCCTATACCGTGGGCTAGGCAGCACTGTCCCACCACCGCTGTCCCCTGTGGACCCTGCATCCACCACATTAACCCAGTGCGCAGTGATGGACACGTAACGGCCCTGGCCATGCCGACTGGACCATGCATCAGTTGTGAGGTGCACCTTTCCGCTCACTGACTGCTTGAGTGCATGGACAATGCGGTCTTTCACATGATGGTGGAGGGCTGGGATGTCTTTGCGAGAGAAGAAGTGGCGACTGGGTAGGTCATAGCGTGGTACTGCATAGGCCATGAGTTCGCGGAAAGCTGTGCTTTCCACCAACCGAAAGGGTATCATCTCAAACGAGATTAGTTTGGCAATGTGGGCGTTCAAACCCAGTGTACGCGGATGAGAGACTGAGTACTTTCTTGACCTACTCATAGTGTCTGGGAGGGTGAGCTGAACTTGAGAGCTGCATATGGTGGAAGTAGCGGTGGACAGGGCGGACTGAGAGAGGGTTGATGATGGTGATGGAGTTGGTGTTCTTTCTGATGGCCTAGAATCAGTCTTTCGTTGATATAACAGTGGGATTCCCTGACTGCTGTGGCCTTGCAACGACACCTCAACATTTGCTGCTGTGCTAACCGGTGGGCTTACAGTGGGGGAAACAATGTAGCGTTGCTGACTACCTTCGTTGTGATCAGTTGCACATGTGGCACTTGAGGTTTGGTGTTGTGTCCACGCTTGCAAGTGCATGCTGGTTAAATGTCTAAGCATGCAACTGGTATTCAAATTTTTCAGATTTTTCCCTCGGCTAAAGGTCTTTGCGCACTTCTTACAGATAACCTTGGCCTGATCATGAGGATTTTGTTCAAAAAAGTGCCACACTGCACTCTTCCTACTTTGGCAGACATTTTGCGGCCTAGCACGCTGTGATCTTTTGACCCTCTGGACAAGCTGTCCAGCAACTCTTTTGATGTTTGGAACCTGTCTTTGGAGTGCTCCGGGCCTGCCAGATAACAGCTGTTGCGATGTCGATGTCTGCTGTGGATGCTCCTCATCTGAGCTATTGGAAGCAGCACCCTCTTCCCCCAATGGATGCCAATCTGGGTCAACAACTGGGTCATCCATCACCTCCTCTTCTATGTCATGTGCACCTTTCTCTGTGTCACCGTGTATGGTGGTATAGTGTGCGGGAAGGGGCACCTGAGTCTCATCAGGGTCAAAATCTGGCTCTGTACACTGCGAGGACAATGTAGTGCTCTGAGTGAATGTACCAGCAGAATCATCCATCAGCGGCTGTGCATCAGTGCACTCCATGTCAGATTCATCTTGGCCTGGGTAATTCACCATTTGACTTGATAATCCAGGCATGGTATGTGAAAACAGCTCCATGGAGTAATCAGTAGTATGGCCTGCGTCATCCTTCAATCTTGGTTGGGGTGAAGGACACAAGGAAAGGTGTGGTTCATGAACATGAGCCTCCAATGACGACTCAGTGCTTTTACTTTTTACAACTGAAGAAGAGGAGGCGATAGAGCTGGAGGCTGAGTCAGCAATGTAAGACAAAACTTTTTCCTGATGCTCTGCCTTTAAAAGCGGTTTGCCAACTCCTAGAAAACTAAGTGTCCGAGGCCTTATGTAGCCAGACAATGACGCAGGGTCAGCACCTCCTGCATTCGGTCCTATTTTGCTCTTGCCACTACCATCAGATCCACCACCAACACCATCATTACCAGCTGCCAACCCCCGCCCAATTCCACGGCCTCTTCCACCAGCCTTCCTCATTTTTGGTAGAAATGTAGACAAAATCCAACAAACTATATAGTAATGTAAAACAAGGTAAAAGGTGTCTATAGGACAGGGGAGATTTAGAATTTCTGCACACACTTGTGGACAGTGGACACTTTTGGATTGTGTGAGGCCCACTGATATCTGAGCGCTATGTGACACGCTCGATGGCACAGCTGCCTGTGACCAAAGTGACGAGAGGATAATGGAGATTTTGAATCTCTGCGTACACTTTTGGACACTGGACACTTGTAGATTGTGTGAAGCCCACTGATATCTGAGCGCTATGTGACACGCTCGATGGCACAGCTGCCTGTGACCAAAGTGACGAGAGGATAATGGAGATTTTGAATCTCTGTGTACACTTTTGGACACTGGACACTTGTGGATTGTGTGAGGCCCACTGATATCTGAGCGCTATGTGACACGCTCGATGGCACAGCTGCCTGTGACCAAAGTGACGAGAGGATAATGGAGATTTTGATTCTCTGCGTACACTTTTGGACACTGGACACTTGTAGATTGTGTGAGGCCCACTGATATCTGAGCGCTATGTGACACGCTCGATGGCACAGCTGCCTGTGACCAAAGTGACGAGAGGATAATGGAGATTTTGAATCTCTGCGTACACTTTTGGACACTGGACACTTATAGATTGTGTGAGGCCTACTGATATCTGAGCGCTATGTGACACGCTCGATGGCACAGCTGCCTGTGACCAAAGTGACGAGAGGATAATGGAGATTTTGAATCTCTGCGTACACTTTTGGACACTGGACACTTGTAGATTGTGTGAGGCCTACTGATATCTGAGCGCTATGTGACACGCTCGATGGCACAGCTGCCTGTGACCAAAGTGACGAGAGGATAATGGAGATTTTGAATCTCTGCGTACACTTTTGGACACTGGACACTTGTAGATTGTGTGAGGCCCACTGATATCTGAGCGCTATGTGACACGCTCGATGGCACAGCTGCCTGTGACCAAAGTGACGAGAGGATAATGGAGATTTTGAATCTCTGCGTACACTTTTGGACACTGGACACTTGTGGATTGTGTGAGGCCCACTGATATCTGAGCGCTATGTGACACGCTCGATGGCACAGCTGCCTGTGACCAAATTGACGAGAGGATAATGGAGATTTGGATTCTCTGCGTACACTTTTGGACACTGGACACTTGTAGATGGTGTGAGGCCCACTGATATCTGAGCGCTATGTGACACGCTCGATGGCACAGCTGCCTGTGACCAAAGTGACGAGAGGATAATGGAGATTTTGAATCTCTGCGTACACTTTTGGACACTGGACACTTGTAGATTGTGTGAGGCCCACTGATATCTGAGCGCTATGTGACACGCTCGATGGCACAGCTGCCTGTGACCAAAGTGACGAGAGGATAATGGAGATTTTGAATCTCTGCGTACACTTTTGGACACTGGACACTTGTAGATTGTGTGAGGCCCACTGATATCTGAGCGCTATGTGACACGCTCGATGGCACAGCTGCCTGTGACCAAAGTGACGAGAGGATAATGGAGATTTTGAATCTCTGCGTACACTTTTGGACACTGGACACTTGAGGATTGTGTGAGGCCCACTGATATCTGAGCGCTATGTGACACGCTCGATGGCACAGCTGCCTGTGACCAAAGTGACGAGAGGATAATGGAGATTTTGATTCTCTGCGTACACTTTTGGACACTGGACACTTGTAGATTGTGTGAGGCCCACTGATATCTGAGCGCTATGTGACACACTCGATGGCACAGCTGCCTGTGACCAAAGTGACGAGAGGATAATGGAGATTTTGAATCTCTGCGTACACTTTTGGACACTGGACACTTGTAGATTGTGTGAGGCCTACTGATATCTGAGCGCTATGTGACACGCTCGATGGCACAGCTGCCTGTGACCAAAGTGACGAGAGGATAATGGAGATTTTGAATCTCTGCGTACACTTTTGGACACTGGACACTTGTAGATTGTGTGAGGCCCACTGATATCTGAGCGCTATGTGACACGCTCGATGGCACAGCTGCCTGTGACCAAAGTGACGAGAGGATAATGGAGATTTTGAATCTCTGCGTACACTTTTGGACACTGGACACTTGTAGATTGTGTGAGGCCCACTGATATCTGAGCGCTATGTGACACGCTCGATGGCACAGCTGCCTGTGACCAAAGTGATGAGAGGATAATGGAGATTTTGAATCTCTGCGTACACTTTTGGACACTGGACACTTGTGGATTGTGTGAGGCCCACTGGTATCTGAGCGCTATGTGACACGCTCGATGGCACAGCTGCCTGTGACCAAAGTGACGAGAGGATAATGGAGATTTTGATTCTCTGCGTACACTTTTGGACACTGGACACTTGTAGATTGTGTGAGGCCCACTGATATCTGAGCGCTATGTGACACGCTCGATGGCACAGCTGCCTGTGACCAAAGTGACGAGAGGATAATGGAGATTTTGAATCTCTGCGTACACTTTTGGACACTGGACACTTGTAGATTGTGTGAGGCCCACTGATATCTGAGCACTATGTGACACGCTCGATGGCACAGCTGCCTGTGACCAAAGTGACGAGAGGATAATGGAGATTTTGAATCTCTGCGTACACTTTTGGACACTGGACACTTGTAGATTGTGTGAGGCCCACTGATATCTGAGCGCTATGTGACACGCTCGATGGCACAGCTGCCTGTGACCAAAGTGACGAAAGGATAATGGAGATTTTGAATCTCTGCGTACACTTTTGGACACTGGACACTTGTAGATTGTGTGAGGCCCACTGATATCTGAGCGCTATGTGACACGCTCGATGGCACAGCTGCCTGTGACCAAAGTGACGAGAGGATAATGGAGATTTTGAATCTCTGCGTACACTTTTGGACACTGGACACTTGTGGATTGTGTGAGGCCCACTGATATCTGAGCGCTATGTGACACGCTCGATGGCACAGCTGCCTGTGACCAAAGTGACGAGAGGATAATGGAGATTTTGAATCTCTGCGTACACTTTTGGACACTGGACACTTGTGGATTGTGTGAGGCCCACTGATATCTGAGCGCTATGTGACACGCTCGATGGCACAGCTGTGACAAAAGTGACTAGATGATAAGGGAGATTGGATTGCTTTTAAAAAAGCAGTTTGCGGAGCAGTGGGTAAACAGCAATGCCAGCGTGTCAGGAAGCCTTAGAAGGCAGCCCAACAACCAACACCACTGATACACCACAATATAGCCTCCCCTTGCACTGCACACACAGTGACTTGTGTGTTGTGCAGGCCAAATCGCTAGCAGCAGAAGCAGTTCTTTTGTCTTCTTCCCTGCCTAACGCTCTCCCTACAGAATCAACAGCAACCTCTCCCTATACTAAGATCGGCAGAAGTAAGATGGCGGTCGGCGTGCACGCCCTTTTATACCCCCTGTGACGCCCACCAAAGCAAGCCAATCACTTGCATGCCCTTCTGAAAGATGGTGGTGACCCGTGCCTATGTCATCACGTTGCCCACAGTGTCCGTGGATCCTGATTGGCTGAAAAAGAGCGCAAAACAAACTTTTGAAACGCGACTTTGGCGCGTAAGTCGCCGACCTCGTGGCCGACCTCATCCTAGGGTCGGGTTTCGTTTCATGAAACCCGACTTTGCCAAAAGTCGGCGACTTTTGAATTTTTTTGACCCGTTTCGCTCAACTCTACTGGTCACTACTGAGCCTGTACATAAAGTGCAGCACAGATCACCTCCACTAAAAGCCCAGATCCTTAGATCTGGAACAGGACAGACATTTATAGGACATTTCATAACTCCAACGCCAGAGCACTGGTCACTACTGAGCCTGTACATAAAGTGCAGCACAGATTTATCTCCACTAAAAGCCCAGATCCTTAGATCAGGAACAGGACAGACATTTATAGGACATTTCATAACTCCGAACCCACAGCACTGGTCACTACTGAGCCTGTACATAAAGTGCAGTACAGATTCATCTCAACTAAAAGCCCAGATCCTTAGATCAGGAACAGAACAGACATTTATTGGACATTTTATAACTCCGACCCCACAGCACTGGTCACTACTGAGCCTGTACATAAAGTGCATCACAGATTCATCTCCACTTAAAGCTCAGATCCTTAGATCAAGAACAGGACAGACATTTATAGGACATTTCATAACTCCACAGCACTGGTCACTACTGAGCCTGTACATAAAAAGTGCAGCACAGATCACCTCCACTAAAAGCCCAGATCCTTAGATCAGGAACAGAACAGACATTTATAAGACATTTCATAACTCCGCAGCACTGGTCACTACTGAGCCTGTACATAAAGTGCAGCACAGATTCATCTCCACTAAAAGACCAGATCCTTAGATGAAGAACAGAACAGACATTTATAGGACATTTCATAACTCCACAGCGCTGGTCACTACTGAGCCTGTACATAAAGTGCAGCACAGATTCATCTCCACTAAAAGCCCAGATCCTTAGATCAGGAACAGAACAGACATTTATAGGACATTTCATAACTCCACAGCACTGGTCACTACTGAGCCTGTACATAAAGTGCAGCACAGATTCCATCTCCACTAAAAGCCCAGATCCTTAGATCAGGGACAGAACAGACATTTATAGGACATTTCATAACTCCACAGCACTGGTCACTACTGATCCTGTACATAAAGTGCAGCACAGATTCATCTCCACTAAAAGCCCAGATCCTTAGATGAGGGACAGAACAGAAATTTATAGGACATTTCATAACTCCGATCCCACAGCCCTGGTCACTACTGAGCCTGAACATAAAGTGCAGCACAGATTCATCTCCACTAAAAGCCCAGATCCTTAGATCAGGAACAGAACAGACATTTATAGGACATTTCATAACTCCAACCCCACAGCACTGGTCACTACTGAGCCTGTACATAAAGTGCAGCACAGATTCCATCTCCACTAAAAGCCCAGATCCTTAGATCAGGAAGAGAACAGATATGTATAGGACATTCCATAACTCTGACCCCACAGCACTGGTCACTACTGAGTCTGTACATAAAGTGCAGCACAGATTCATCTCCACTAAAAGCCCAGATCCTTAGATCAGGAACAGGACAGACATTTATAGGACATTTCATAACTCCGACCCAACAGCACTGGTCACTATTGAGCCTGTACATAAAGTGCAGCACAGATTCATCTCCAATAAAAGCCCAGATCCTTGATTAGGAACAGAACAGACATTTATAGGACATTTCATAACTCCACAGCACTGGTCACTACTGAGCCTGTACATAAAGTGCAGCACAGATCATCTCCACTTAAAGCCCAGATCTTTAGATCAGGAGCAGAACAGACATTTATAGGACATTTCATAACTCTGACCCCACAGCACTGGTCACTACTGAGCCTGTACATAAAGTGCAGCACATATTCATCTCCACTAAAAGCCCAGATCCTTAGATCAGGAACAGAACAGACATTTATAGGACATTTCATAACTCCGACCCCACAGAAGTGGTCACTACTGAGCCTGTACATAAAGTACAGCACAGATTCATCTCCAGTAAAAGCCCAGATCCTTAGATCAGGAACAGAACAGACATTTATAGGACATTTCATAACTCCACAGCACTGGTCACTACTGAGCCTATACATAAAGTGCAGCACAGATCACCTCCACTAAAAGCCCAGATCATTAGATCAGGAGCAGAACAGACATTTATAGGATATTTCATAACTCTGTCGCCACAGAACTGGTCACTACTGAGCCTGTACATAAAGTGCAGCACATATTCATCTCCACTAAAAGCCCAGATCCTTAGATCAGGAACAGAACAGACATTTCTAGGACATTTCTTAACTCCGACCCCACAGCAGTGGTCACTACTGAGCTTGTACATAAAGTGCAGCACAGATTCATCTCCACTAAAAGCTCAGATCCTTAGATCAAGAACAGGACAGACATTTATAGGACATTTCATAACTCCACAGCACTGGTCACTACTGAGCCTGTACATAAAGTGCAGCACAGATCACCTCCACTTAACACTAGGACTACTGGACTCGTGACCCCGCCTAGAACTACTGAAAGGAGTCATTTTGACTCCTTGCTTGTTTTCGTTTATTTTTAGAGTTTCATTTGTGGTTATTTATTAATAATTATATTTTTTGTAATGTATTATTATTGAGAGATCCAACAGTAATGCTTTTGATTGTTTTTTTTCTGCTTTTCTTATTTTTCTACAGAAAATAACAATAATTATAATAGACGTTTTTCAAACATTTTTTTTATTCAAGTGCACACATATAAACAACAACTGAAGAACAAAAAGCAGAGAAAATGTAGGTGGAGGAGCATAAAAATGAAAATATGGCGCAGAATTCACCTTCTAAACATTTGGCGTTTCGCATTTTAGGCATTGCCTTTGATTTATGGCAGTACATTGCCCACACAAAGACTTACCACAAGTCTTACAATTGCCGACAGATCTATTTTTCTTGCACTTTTCTTTGATCTGGCAAAATTTTGTTTGAACCATCACTTCTGAGCATGTAGAAACTTGGGACGTGGAACCCTTTTCCCTATCTGTGACATAAGGACCACTCAACTCTCTCACAAGCGTTTGCAAAAATGCCTTGCGTGACATTTTTTGGTGGGTAATCTCCTTGAATATTATCCATGCATTTATACCCGCAAAGTCTAAGGCATTTTCAAATGCATGAACAGGCCATCTCCTTGTGCATGTTCGTGTGGTATATTTTCGTGCCATCTGATCTACTACATCTACTCCATATTTTGTTTCATTGTAAAACTTTACCGTTTCTGGAGTTTTTTTAGCGGAATCAGACGCAACAACAACATCTGGATGGACGGAACTCAAAATGACAACATTTTTGTTGGGCTTTCCTTGATATACTGTAAGTGTAAAATTGTCTTCATTTCTAAACACTTTAGTGTTGTACAATTCCTCTTTCATGGATTTTATTTCTTTAGGCACTTCTCACCTAATCTTGTTCAGTGTTCCCACGATGGTTGTTCCTTTGCTTTTTAGCTGTTTAGCTAATTTTACTGAAGTAAAATAATTATCGGTTGTAACATTGCGACCTTTTTTCAAAAACGGGTCCAATAACTTCATTACCACATGGTCAGCTAAACGGTCCTCAGCACGGCGTGTGTCATCTTTTGCCTAGATAAGGGAAGCCATTTGCCAGATATTTGCTCTCCTTATCAACAGCTAGCCAATATTTGTGGCCATATTTATCTGGTTTGGAAGGCATGTACTGCGTGAATGGACACCTAGTTTTGCTTGGGAAAAGTTGCTCATCCACCGTTATGTATGGGCCAGGTTTGTAACACGCAATACAATTTTCAATAAACCTGTCCCACACAGTAGAAAATAGAGCAAACTTGTCCGTTTGCAGTCTCTCCGATCGAGTAGATTTCTCATCAAATCTGATAAGATAAGAGCCTAGAGTAAACAAGCTATTTTGTTCAGTATTACACAGTAATACAAGCAGGTAAAACACAAGGAAAATGTGAAAAGTTGACATGTAAATTGAACTACATCTATATGAACATCAGGGTAAATAAGACAGAGTGAAAAAATTATGCACAAAACTTTATAGCAACACTTAGTGACAAAAGGACCTCAAAATATAGTAGGGAGTCAAAATGACTCCCTTCAGTAGTTCTTGGTAAATTTTGAAAAAAACGCGCAAATTTTTCACCAAAATTATTTATTCTCACAAAATCTTTTTTCACATCATATTTGAGGAAAAGTCACCGAGTTTCAAGCCGGAATTCTGAAAAATGTAGTCACAGAAGAGAAATAAAAAACGAAAGGAGTCAAAATGACTCCATCAGTAGTTCTAGTGTTAGCCCAGATCCTTAGATCAGGAACAGAACAGACATTTATAGGACATTTCATAACTCCACAGCACTGGTCACTACTGAGCCTGTACATAAAGTGCAGCACAGATTCATCTCCACTAAAAGCCCAGATCCTTAGATCAGGGACAGAACAGACATTTATAGGACATTTCATAACTCCAACCCCACAGCCCTGGTCACTACTGAGCCTGTACATAAAGTGCAGCACAGATTCATCTCCACTAAAAGCCCAGATCCTTAGATCAGGAACAGAACAGACATTTATAGGTCATTTCATAACTACACAGCACTGGTCACTTCTGAGCCTGTACATAAAGTACAGCACAGATTCATCTCCACTAAAAGCCCAGATCCTTAGATCAGGAACAGAACAGACATTTATAGGACATTTCATAACTCCACAGCGCTGGTCACTACTGAGCCTGTACATAAAGTGCAGCACAGATTCATCTCCACTAAAAGCCCAGATCCTTAGATCAGGAACAGAACAGACATTTATAGGACATTTCATAACTCCACAGCACTGGTCACTACTGAGCCTGTACATAAAGTGCAGCACAGATCACCTACACTAAAAGCCCAAATCCTTAGATCAGGGACAGAACAGACATTTATAGGACATTCCATAACTCTGACCCCACAGCACTGGTCACTACTGAGTCTGTACATAAAGTGCAGTACAGATTCTTCTCCACTAAAATCCCAGATCCTTAGATCAGGGACAGAACAGACATTTATAGGACATTTCATAACCCCGACCCCACAGCCCTGGTCACTACTGAGCCTGTACATAAAGTGCAGCACAGATTCATCTCCACTAAAAGCCCAGATCCTTAGATCAGGAACAGAACAGACATTTATAGGTCATTTCATAACTCCACAGCACTGGTCACTACTGAGCCTGTACATAAATGGCAGCACAGATTCATCCCCACTAAAAGCCCAGATCCTTAGATCAGGAACAGAACAGACATTTATAGGACATTTCAGAACTCCACAGCACTGGTCACTACTGAGCCTGTACATAAAGTGCAGCACAGATTCATCTCCACTTAAAGGCCAGATCCTTAGATCAGGAACAGAACAGACATTTATAGGACATTTCATAACTCCACAGCACTGGTCACTACTGAGCCTGTACATAAAGTGCAGCACAGATTTATCTCCACTAAAAGCCCAGATCCTTAGATCAAGAACAGGACAGACATTTATAGGACATTCCATAACTCCACAGCGCTGGTCACTACTGAGCCTGTACATAAAGTGCAGCACAGATTCATCTCCACTAAAAGCCCAGTTCCTTAGATCAGGAACAGAACAGACATTTATAGGACACTAGATGAAGGCACAATGCTATCGCATCAGGAGGGCTGTAATGTCACGATGGGGGCAGGCATTGCAGCATTGAGAATCTCACCCCCTTGTGCTCACCCACCTATCCACTCTCTCTTTCTCCATGTGCTGACTTCTCCCATCTGTGCTCTCTTCTTTGACCTGTCTACCCCATGTGCTATCCCCCTTGTCTGCTGTCTCTCCTTCCCGTGCTGTGTTCTCATCTTAATAACTTTTTAACTTTACCAAATTCTTATGAAAACTGCACCCAATGTATTAGATATTTTACGAGTCTGAGACAGATTATTTTATACCGACTCCAACTCCACAACTCTGGTGTAGACAGTATGTGACGTGATCAATCAGAGCAGAAGCATTCCCTGAACCTGCAGAGAAGCAGTAATGGTATGTAGAGTTGAGCGAAACGGGTCAAAAAATTTCAAAAGTCGCCGACTTTTGGCAAAGTCGGGTTTCATGAAACGAAACCCGACCCTAGGATGAGGTCGGCCACGAGGTCGGCGACTTACGCGCCAAAGTCGCGTTTCAAAAGTTTGTTTTGCGCTCTTTTTCAGCCAATCAGGATCCACGGACACTGTGGGCAACGTGATGACATAGGCAGGGGTCACCACCATCTTTCAGAAGGGCATGCAAGTGATTGGCTTGCTTTGGTGGGCGTCACAGGGGGTATAAAAGGGCGTGCACGCCGACCGCCATCTTACTTCTGCCGATCTCAGTATAGGGAGAGGTTGCTGCTGATTCTGTAGGGAGAGCGTTAGGCAGGGAAGAAGACAAAAAAACTGCTTCTGCTGCTAGCGATTTGGCCTGCACAACACACCAGTCACTGTGTGTGCAGTGCAAGGGGAGGCTATATAGTGGTGTATCAGTGGTGTTGGTTGTTGGGCTGCCTTCTAAGGCTCCCTGACATTCCTGCATTGCTGTTTACCCACTGCTCCGCAAACTGCTTTTTTAAAAGCAATCCCAATTTTTTTTTTTTGTCCTGCTGAGAAGAAAAAAAAACTGCTTCTGCTGCTAGCGATTTGGCCTGTACAACACACCAGTCACTGTGTGTGCAGTGCAAGGGGAGGCTATATAGTGGTGTATCAGTGGTGTTGGTTGTTGGGCTGCCTCCTAAGGCTTCCTGACATTCCTGCATTGCTGTTTACCCACTGCTCCGCAAACTGCTTTTTTAAAAGCAATCCCAATTTTTTTTTTTTTTGTCTTGCTGAGAAGAAAAAAAAACTGCTTCTGCTGCTAGCGATTTGGCCTGTACAACACACCAGTCACTGTGTGTGCAGTGCAAGGGGAGGCTATATAGTGGTGTATCAGTGGTGTTGGTTGTTGGGCTGCCTTCTAAGGCTTCCTGACATTCCTGCATTGCTGTTTACCCACTGCTCCGCAAACTGCTTTTTTAAAAGCAATCCCAATTTTTTTTTTGTCCTGCTGAGAAGAAAAAAAAACTGCTTCTGCTGCTAGCGATTTGGCCTGCACAACACACCAGTCACTGTGTGTGCAGTGCAAGGGGAGGCTATATTGTGGTGTATCAGTGGTGTTGGTTGTTGGGCTGCCTTTTAAGGCTTCCTGACAGGCTGGCATTGCTGTTTACCCACTGCTCTGCAAACTGCTTTTTTAAAAGCAATCCAATCTCCCTTATCCTCTAGTCACTTTTGTCACAGCTGTGCCATCGAGCCTGTGACATAGCGCTCAGATATCAGTGGGCCTCACACAATCCAAAAGTGTCCAGTGTCCACAAGTGTGTGCAGAAATTCTAAATCTCCCCTGTCCTATAGACACCTTTTACCTTGTTTTACATTACTATATAGTTTGTTGGATTTTGTCTACATTTCTACCAAAAATGAGGAAGGCTGGTGGAAGAGGCCGTGGAATTGGGCGGGGGTTGGCAGCTGGTAATGATGGTGTGCACATGACATAGAAGAGGAGGTGATGGATGACCCAGTTGTTGACCCAGATTGGCATCCATTGGGGGAAGAGGGTGCTGCTTCCAATAGCTCAGATGAGGAGCATCCACAGCAGACATCGACATCGCAACAGCTGTTATCTGGCAGGCCCGGAGCACTCCAAAGACAGGTTCCAAACATCAAAAGAGTTGCTGGACAGCTTGTCCAGAGGGTCAAAAGATCACAGCGTGCTAGGCCGCAAAATGTCTGCCAAAGTAGGAAGAGTGCAGTGTGGCACTTTTTTGACCAAAATCCTCATGATCAGGCCAAGGTTATCTGTAAGAAGTGCGCAAAGACCTTTAGCCGAGGGAAAAATCTGAAAAATTTGAATACCAGTTAGACATTTAACCAGCATGCACTTGCAAGCGTGGACACAACACCAAACCTCAAGTGCCACATGTGCAACTGATCACAACGAAGGTAGTCAGCAACGCTACATTGTTTCCCCCACTGTAAGCCCACCGGTTAGCACAGCAGCAAATGTTGAGGTGTCGTTGCAAGGCCACAGCAGTCAGGGAATCCCACTGTTTTATAAACGAAAGACTGATTCTAGGCCATCAGAAAGAACACCAACTCCATCACCATCATCAACCCTCTCTCAGTCCGCCCTGTCCACCGCTACTTCCACCATATGCAGCTATCAAGTCCAGCTCACCCTCCCAGACACGATGAGTAGGTCAAGAAAGTACTCAGTCTCTCATCCGCGTACACTGGGTTTGAACGCCCACATTGCCAAACTAATCTCGTTTGAGATGATGCCCTTTCGGTTGGTGGAAAGCACAGCTTTCTGCAAACTCATGGCCTATGCAGTACCACGCTATGACCTACCCAGTCGCCACTTCTTCTCTCGCAAAGACATCCCAGCCCTCCACCATAATGTGAAAGACCGCATTGTCCATGCACTCAAGCAGTCAGTGAGCGGAAAGGTGCACCTCACAACTGATGCATGGTCCAGTCGGCATGGCCAGGGCCGTTACGTGTCCATCACTGCGCACTGGGTTAATGTGGTGGATGCAGGGTCCACAGGGGACAGCGGTGGTGGGACAGTGCTGCCTAGCCCACGGTATAGGAAACAGTTGGCTGTAGGCGTTCGACCCTCCTCCTCCTCCTCCTCCAGAAGCAAAAGCTCATCCACAGAGCGCAGTCGTACGAGCACTCCATCTGCAGCTGCCACTGTTGCACACGATGTGTCCCCCTATCGAGCAGCTAGTGGAAAGCGTCAGCAGGCTGTGTTGCAGATGATGTGTTTGGGCAACAGACACACCGCCGAGGTGCTGGCCGAGTACTTGAAGCGACAAACTGAGTCATGGCTGGGCAGTGTACATCTTGAGGCAGGCAAGGTAGTTAGTGATAACGGCCGTAATTTTGTGGCAGCCATAGCCCTTTCAAAACTCAGCCATATACCTTGCTTGGCTCACACCTTGAACCTGGTGGTGCAGTGCTTCCTCAAAAATTATCCGGAGTTAACAGCCCTGCTCCAGAAGGTGCGAAGACTGTGCGCGCACATCCGCCGGTCGCCTGTACACTCCGTTCGTATGCAGAAGCTGCAGCGATTGCTCCACCTTCCCAACCACCGCCTCATTATCAACATTGCAACAAGGTGGAACTCCACCCTGCACATGGTGGAGCGGCTGTGCGAGCAGAGGCAGGCCATAATGCATTTGTGGGAGGATACACGGCCAGGCACTTTGAGAGCAGACATGGAGTTGACAGGTGTGCAGTGGTCGAAGCTGAAAGACCTCTGTAAAGTCCTTCAGTGTTTTGAGGAATGCACACGGCTGGTAAGCGCAGACGATGCCATCCTAAGCATGAGCATCCCACTTATGCGTCTGCTCATGCAAACTTTGACGCACCTTAAGGAGCAGGCGTCTGCAGCCAATGTTGATGAGGAGGAAGAGGAGGAGGGAATCCTTGATGACATTCAGCCATTGTCTGCTCAGGGACCTCTCCTGGACGAGGTGGAGGAAGAAGAGGAGGAGGAGGATGATGGGGATGATTACTTAGGGGAGGAGGATGCATCTCGTGGGGCAAGTGAAAATGTTGGAGTGGCAAGGTCTGGTACAGGGTTTGTGCGTGACTGGAGGGATGTGGATTTGCCAGAAAGTGCTCCTCCAACCAGCACTCGCAGTGCATCATTGACACCGGGAACATTGGCCCACATGTCAGATTATGCCTTGCAGATCCTAAAAAGGGACCCACGCATTGCCAAAATGATGAACGATGACGACTACTGGTTGGCCAGCATCCTGGATCCACGCTATAAAGGCAAATTACAAAACATCATGCCACAGGAGAACCTTGACCTAATATTGGCTAATAAACAAGCAACTCTGGTAAATCGGTTGCTTGAGGCATTGCCAGCACACAGCAGCGGTGATGGTTCTCACACGAGCCGTACGGGCCGGGGGCAGCTTGGCAGAGGTGTTCGTGGTGCACACAGCAGAAGTGGCGTTGGAGACAGGGGTTTCATGACAATGTTGTGGACTGATTTTTCAAATACCGCTCACACAACTGGTAATACTGCATCGATGGCAAGTGACAGGAGACAGCAGTTGTCAACTATGGTTACAAACTACTTTTCCTCCCATATCGATGTTCTCCCACACAGGTCATTCCCCTTTGACTATTGGGCCGCTAAACTGGACACCTGGCCTGAATTGGCCCAATATGCCTTACAGGAGCTCGCTTGCCCAGCTGCAAGTGTGCTATCGGAAAGAGTCTTCAGTGCAGCTGGATCAATCCTGACAGAAAAAAGGACCCGTCTGTCAACCCAAAATGTGGATGATCTAACCTTCATTAAAATGAACCATGCATGGGTTTCCAAGGATTTTGTCCCACCTTCCCCTGATGACACATAGGGTGACAGAAAAATGGCTTGCTTTGGTCCACCTCTTCCTGGGACTTCACCTATTTCGCCTTTTGCATCAGCTGAATGTCCAACATCAACATATGCCACTTTCTAAAACTCCCTAACTGTGCTGCCTCCCCCCCCCATGGCCGGGGTCACCACCTAGCGCACGACACCGTGCGACTGCCGTTGCCCTGGACAGGTGGGTAGGCCGACTCTTGGGTGTGGGCACTGGCACAGGGTCCCTCATAGTGCAATCAAGTGTCTCTGACGGTGGTGGTGCACACCCGCTGTCAGACTCACCGCCGTACTATGAGGGGCCCAGTGCCAGTACCGACGCCCATGAGTGGGCCCCCCTTGCTTGGGCAGGGCCCCAGCATTTGCAATCTTTACCTCTCCCTGCTCCTCCGCTGTGTAATCTGGGCCGTCAAATCCATACTGTGCCTGACACCGTCTGAGCCTGCCTCCTGATGTACAGACATATATTTTGAATGTGTACGCTATCCATACATGTTATCCGGGGATACGGTACCCTTTCTAACCTTTGTGCAATCACGTGCAATCCATACTGTGCCTGACACCGTCTGAGCCTGCCTCCTGATGTACAGACATATATTTTGAATGTGTACGCTATCCATACATGTTATCCGGGGATACGGTACCCTTTCTAACCTTTGTGCAATCACGTGCAATCCATACTGGGCCTAACACCGTCTGAGCCTGCCTCCTGATGTATAGAGATATATTTTGAATGTGTACGCTATCCATACATGTTATCCGGGGATACGGTACCCTTTCTAACCTTTGTGCAATCACGTGCAATCCATACTGGGCCTAACACCGTCTGAGCCTGCCTCCTGATGTATAGACATATATTTTGAATGTGTACGCTATCCATACATGTTATCCGGGGATACGGTACCCTTTCTAACCTTTGTGCAATCACGTGCAATCCATACTGGGCCTAACACCGTCTGAGCCTGCCTCCTGATGTACAGACATATATTTTGAATGTGTACGCTATCCATACATGTTATCCGAGGATACGGTACCCTTTCTAACCTTTGTGCAATCACGTGCAATCCATACTGGGCGTGAGAACGGCTGGCGAGCTGTTAAGCAAGCTACAGCACCTGTGGTTTGCACACGTAAGTTTTTCATTTTTTCAGGAATGACGGTTAGGCCTAATTCCGGAACTGCGGTTGACCTGCACTTACTGGGAAATCATTGTTCGCGGGTAATAATTGTCATCAGTGATCCCCATCACTAACGTTGTTCAGCGGGTTATCTGCACCTGTAAGCGACAAACGCTGGTCTTTTCAGTGTAGCGCACATGCAGCCACGGACATGTAATGGCATGACACACCAGTTATTGGCCAATCTCATGTGCCAGAGCCTCACGTGTCCCTCTAGTAAGCCGGACTCGGACCGCGGGGCATGACGGAGTCTCGTTCGTTAACGGAATTAAGCTTGCATTGTGTGCATCTGTTCTGTAGCTGGCATGGTTGAGTTTTCCCACGTGGAGTCGAATTTAACCGTAGGCTCCACTCCTGGTGGTGCCCTTCTGGACATTCCTTTAAGGTTCAGCTTTGCAACCATACTGCCCAAGTAAAACAAACACTTTGCCTTCATGAACGCTGTTTGGAGGGTCATGACTCGTGGGAATAACGCCGCCCAATCAGTTAACCTGCTAGAGAGATCGTTCGTTGCTCCCAAGCATGACATCACACTCCCTAGGAAGAAGGTAATGCCACTGTGGCGACCGTACTCCTGGGGGCGACACAAGTGCACTGATGCCCAGCCACTGCTCGATGAATCTGCTGGTACATTGACCCAGACCACTACATTCCCCTCGCACGCTACACGGCCTGAATCTGACCCTGATGAAACTCAGGTTACCCTTCCCATATACAGTTCCATCTTACACGGTGACAAAGAGGAAGCTGCAGATGAAAGTGCAGGTTCGGCCCACCCGCCATCAGACACACCACCGTACTATCAGGGGCCCTGTGCCAGTGCCGTCGCCAACGAGTGGGCCCCCCCCTGCTTGCTCAGGATCACAGCACTTGCAAAATTGAAATACTGTGCAGTGAGATGGAAGATGGGGACGACGAGGAGTCCAGACAAGTACAGGGATTCCCTAGCGAGGAGACTTATTTGATTGTTTTCAATGTTGGGACAGCAATTTTTGGGGAGCACTATACTCTGGAGAATGATAGATGGTGCCCACCATACACTGGAACATTCCAAAGGTGGACATCAGACACTGGAGCAGCATTTACAGGGCCCATTATACACTAGAGCATTAGAAATGGGGCCCATTATGTTTGGAGCATTATTTGGGCCCATAAGACAGTGGAGCTTCATCCATGGGGACCAACATATACTGTAGCATTATGTGGAGCTCATCATATACTGTTTCAAACATTATATGGGACCAATGATTCTGTATGGAGAAATAGATGGGCCTCGTCATGAGATGTAAAAAGTGAAGTATTTTTCATTGTACTATACCGCTATTTCTCTGCCGTATCGGAGCATGATGAGTTGTGGTATGTGTTAAAGGGGCGCTCTTTCGCCCAGGGCACATGAAAACCTGGAGCCAGCCCTACCCCCCCACAACTTTAGCCAAATAACCCCCATTTTTCAGTGCGTAACTTGTATTATGAAGTTAATTAAGGTTGACAAGCTTAAGTAAGAAGAATTGATGCTTTTGGCATTCAAATGGGCACTGTAGGTGTGTTTCCTGTCCTCCTCTCACTGCCGACTTTTATTCCCCATTGACTTACATTGGGTTTCGTGTTTCGGGACGACCCCGACTTTTCCCTATAATCGGACGATCTTGCTCGACCCGACTTTTGGAAAAGTCGGGTTTCACGAAACGAAACGCGACCCTAAAAAAACAAAAGTCGCTCAACTCTAATGGTATGATGTTATGGTGGAGTCTGCAGAGCCATACGTACCACTCTGGAGAAGAGTCTCAGGGTCTCTAGGTCCTCGAGGATGTTGCTGTTCTTGGTGGTGATGAGAACCATGTAGAGTTTCTCCATGGGCTGGTATACATAGCGCACACTTTCAGTTTCCACAAAGGTGTGCTGTTTTCCTGTGTTCATTAATTTCGGGAAAGCAGCCAATAGTCCTTCAATGCGAGTGCGGGTCATCTCCACAAACTGTCGCGACACTATGGCCTTCCCGGCCTTCATACAGACCGCAGCAGCTAGCAGCACCTGAAAGAGAACGTGCTGTTAGCAAGGCTCCGGACAGTGACACGTGCCTACTCCTATGGGTGACTGTGATCATATCCAGCCCCAACACTGACAAAGCAACAGTCTGCTCCATCTAAAAGGGAACGGTCATCAGAAAACTACTTATTGTCTAAATCGGATTTTTATGTTAAGTGTATTTTTTTTACTTTGCGAATGTTTTTCCTCATACACCTATTAGGTCACTATTAGACCCTCACTTCCTGATTCATACAGCGGACTTTTCAGCAGTCCCATTATCATTACAGTCAGGATTACAATGACAAGTGTCGATATCACAGGATTCACTATTCACAATAAGCGATGTCACAGCTCACCATCTCCGCCTCCCTTCACACTGACTATACCCAGATTAGAGCATCACAAACAATAGAGCAACACAATCACAAGGTCAGAAAAGATAAGAACAACTTTAATTGTTAAAATATTACATAGACAAACAGGCAAAATAGGGCTAGAAGATGGAACATGATTATTCCAGCATCATACATGAGGCCCAGGGTAGGTTTGTCCAAAGAAAGCGTGCACGATAATCATAGTATCTAAGAATATACAGACACACAGTGACTCATACATAGGTATATAGTAACACTCTAATATATGGTAAATGAGTCCAAAATAGTGTGCTAGGGACCGGACCATTATACCGTATCCAACACCAAAATATCATCACAGCATAGCAGCATAATAGTGTATATTCAAATACCTTATACAGAGTATAGCACCTTCCTGGACAGTCCTACCATCCGGTGTTGGATACGGTATATGGTCCGGTCCCTAGCACACTCATTACTCATTACTGTAATGAGCGGTATCACGTGACCGCTCACACACACACAGGAAGAATGCCGGCACCGGAGACCTTGGGAGCTGCAGGCACCGCTGGAGCCGAGGAGGTGAGTATGATGTCTTCAAGAGAGGAGGAGAGGAGAGGGGAGCTGAGGGGAGGATCCGACCCAGACCTCTATTATAAAAAAAAAATTTGCCCAGGTGCCGCCCCCCCGCATCGTCCCGCCCTAGGCACGTGCCCGCGGGTAGCTTGGTGGTAAATACGGCGCTGCAGGTGGTGGTGGATAAGTAACTGGAAGTATTATCCGCTATCCAACTAGCAACCTTTTCACACTGGCTTCAATAGTGCTGTCTTGCCGTGGTCCCCTAGGACTTTGGACACTAAGGTCCAGCTAGAAGATGTGGGTGTTTTTGGTGTCCCAATTTCAGCTTGCCCACGCCCTCGGCCTGCACCATCACCATCACGTCCACTTCCCCGTCCCTTGCCACGCGCCTTGCCCATTGTAAAAGGACTAGAATATTAGACACGTTCAATACAAATGGGTGATTTGGGAGGCAACTTGTATGTGATACGGGTGCTGGAAAACCACACTTTTACCTATCTGGACTTTAGGTTAAAATGTGTTGCCTTCTCAGATTTAATAAGTACCATAACAGACTGCAAATAAAATACAATGTATAGGCCTAAATTGGCCAAATTTTTGGAAAGGATAAATGAGGCCTGTTAGGGAGATACCACAACCAAAAATTTCTGGCCTGTATATTTGTTTGTGCTAAATACTGCTGTATATAAGTCCTGTGACACCCAGGACCAAAAAACAAAACAGCCGTAAACTGGCCAAACTTTGAGCACACACAGATATGAGCCGCCACACAGATACCACGCCAAAAAATGCGTGGCCTGTAATTTTATAATTTTTTTTGGCTAAATACTGCTGTATCTACGTCCAGTGATACCCAGGACCAAAAAAATAAATCAGCCGTAAACTGGCCAAACTTTGAGCACGCACAAATATGAGCTGGCACGGAGATACCAATATAACATTTTTTTATTATTTTTTTTGGTGGTAAATACTGCTGTATATAAGTCCTCTGACACCCCAGGCAAAAAAAAAGAAAACAGCCGTAAACTGGTCAAACTTTGAGCACACACAGATATGAGCCGGCATGCAGATATCACACCGAAAAATGTGTGGCCTGTTTTTTTTTTTAATTTTTGGGCTAAATAGTGCTGTATTATATAAGTACAGTGCCAGACAGCCAAATGAATTTAGGGCTAAAAAGATCATCATTTTTAGCAGACGGATGGATGTGGCGTGTCACAGATATACCGCACTGTAAAATATGTGGCCTGTCTGTATTTTTGGAGGGGTTCAGCAAAATAGTGTTAAGAAATTGTTTAAGACACTCAAAAAAAAAAAAAACTCAATCACACCACATAAAAAAATAAATATTTCTCTGCACACTCAAATGGGATGTTTGGGACCCCTTTAAAATTGCTGGATTTTCATGCTATGCTAGGAAAATGATCTGGCTTTGCTTTGCAATAAAAAAAGCTCTATTAGCCCTGGCCCCAAAAATTTTCAAAGCCAATTACCCCTGGGGCTAGGTATATACGGTCAATATATCCCACAGGTACCAGCAGCAGCACCAGAACACAGGACCCTCTTGATATATGCAATGATATGTATATACACACATACAGTGAGTGCAGGCCTTGCACTGATGTGTATACAGTGACGTACACTACCCTGCCTGCCTAACACTGGAACCTATATATTCTGGAATTAGTCCTTAGAAGGACTGTTGGTTTAGCTGGATTTGAGTTGTTTAGGATGGTAGACCCCACACTCACTAATAAATCCCCAATTCTGACCCTATCAAGGCAGCAGCTCTACCTACAATATCTCAATCCGGAGCTGAATGTGGCGAGCAGGGCAGCGTCCGGTCTCTAATACCCCTGATGATGCTGTGCGGCCAGCCAATCACTGCATGACCACATCAAAGATGGCTGCGGCTTTTCATTGCCTAGCAGACACAATCCCTGCATCATGATTGGTTCTGTAAAGTCCGCCAAAAAAACTGGGTGGAGACCCGAGTTCCCGCCGTGCAATCCTGGAAATGCTCGGTGCTCGCCGAGTACACCGAGTACAGTGATACTCGGGCTAGTACCGAGTAGTAGTGAACACGTTAGCTCATGACTACTTGCTTCCATGCTTTCCAGAGCCATAACGTTCTAATTTTTTTTGGTCAAAATGGCCATGTGAGGGCTTGTTTTTTGTGGGACGAGTTGTATTTTTGAATGACAGAATTGGCTTTAACATATCGTGTACTGGAAAACGGGCAAATTTAAAAAAAAAAAAATGTGCCATTTTCAGATAAGCATAGCATCTCCATTTTTTGTGATCTCTGGTTGGATGAGGGCTTATTATTTGCGTGCCAAGCTGATGTTTTTAATAATACCATTTTGGTGCAGATACGATGTTTTGATCGCACGTTATTGCATTTTAATGCAATGTTGCGGCGACCAAAAAAATGTAATTCTGGCGTTTTGACTTTTTTTTCTCGCTATGCTATTTAGTGATTGGGTTAATTCTTTAGATCGATAGATTGGGTGATTCTGAATGTGGTGATACCAAATGCAGTATGTGTATGTTTGATTTCTTTAATTGCTTTATTATTTTGAATGTGGCGAATGGGGGGGGAAATTTAAACATTTATTTATTCTTACATTTTTAATATTTTTAAAACAGGGTTTTTTTTTAACTTTTAGCATGCTTCAATAGTCTCTATGGGAGACTAGAAGCTGCCATAATCCGATCGGTTCTGCTACATACTGGTGGTGCTCATGGCAATCCAGCAGTGACAACCATAGAGGTCTGCTGGAGACCTCTGGTTTTCATGTCAACCCATCGGTAAGCATAAGTTAAATTCCGCTGTCAGAGATTGACAGCGGCATTTAATGGGTTAACAGCCACGGGTGGATTGCTGTTGTGAACACCTTTGACCTGGCTTCTGAGTGTGGGCTCCCTCTGGTGGTTGCTGCTGGTAATGGAGCTGGTCTGGCTGACAGAAGTCAATCACCTGAGGATGATGATTGGAGGTTAGGTGCTACAGACTGGAGAGATTTAAGTGAGCAACCTTCCCGCAGTTGTTGCCGGTGATTTGGTTTGCTTCCTGAGCATTTTGGAAGTCTGCTTGCCTCCTGCTCCGTCCTGCATCTTTCAGATAAGTTATTTGTCTGCTTGAATCTTTTTGCATTTTGATTTATTTTTGCTGTTCTCTGATTTTTGCTCTGCTGGTGTGAGTTCAGCCGGGTTCCCTGTTGGGACCTGTGCTGGACTCTGTTTCATATGCCACAGCTTGTGTCAGCCTTTTCTGTATCTCTAATCCCGTTGTTTCAGTATCTTTGTTTTGCGTCCAGTTCACACCAGAGTTCTGATTTAGTGGGGGAGAGGTCATGTGGCCTCAGTATTTTTGCATATCAGACGTGTTGGATTTTTCTTAGGGTTTTTTACGTGATTGCAGACAGTATCCTTTTCTGTCCTGTTCTATCTAGACAGTTTGGGCCCCATCATTTGCTTACTCTATTTTTGGCCTGTGTTTTGTGCCTCAACTTGTCTCACCGGCAATATACAGTGGGGCAAAAAAGTATTTAGTCAGTCAGCAATAGTGCAAGTTCCACCACTTAAAAAGATGAGAGGCGTCTGTAATTTACATCATAGGTAGACCTCAACTATGGGAGACAAACTGAGAAAAAAAAATCCAGAAAATCACATTGTCTGTTTTTTTTTCATTTTATTTGCATATTATGGTGGAAAATAAGTATTTGGTCAGAAACAAGCAAACAAGATTTCTGGCTCTCACAGACCTGTAACTTCTTCTTTAAGAGTCTCCTCTTTCCTCCACTCATTACCTGTAGTAATGGCACCTGTTTAAACTTGTTATCAGTATAAAAAGACACCTGTGCACACCCTCAAACAGTCTGACTCCAAACTCCACTATGGTGAAGACCAAAGAGCTGTCAAAGGACACCAGAAACAAAATTGTAGCCCTGCACCAGGCTGGGAAGACTGAATCTGCAATAGCCAACCAGCTTGGAGTGAAGAAATCAACTGTGGGAGCAATAATTAGAAAATGGAAGACATACAAGACCACTGATAATCTCCCTCGATCTGGTGCTCCACGCAAAATCCCACCCCGTGGGGTCAGAATGATCACAAGAACGGTGAGCAAAAATCCCAGAACCACGCGGGGGGACCTAGTGAATGAACTGCAGAGAGCTGGGACCAATGTAACAAGGCCTACCATAAGTAACACACTACGCCACCATGGACTCAGATCCTGCAGTGCCAGACGTGTCCCACTGCTTAAGCCTGTACATGTCCGGGCCCGTCTGAAGTTTGCTAGAGAGCATTTGGATGATCCAGAGGAGTTTTGGGAGAATGTCCTATGGTCTGATGAAACCAAACTGGAACTGTTTGGTAGAAACACAACTTGTCGTGTTTGGAGGAAAAAGAATACTGAGTTGCATCCATCAAACACCATACCTACTGTAAAGCTTGGTGGTGGAAACATCATGCTTTGGGGCTGTTTCTCTGCAAAGGGGCCAGGACGACTGATCCGGGTACATGAAAGAATGAATGGGGCCATGTATCGTGAGATTTTGAGTGCAAACCTCCTTCCATCAGCAAGGGCATTGCAGATGAAACGTGGCTGGGTCTTTCAACATGACAATGATCCAAAGCACACCGCCAGGGCAACGAAGGAGTGGCTTCGTAAGAAGCATTTCAAGGTCCTGGAGTGGCCTAGCCAGTCTCCAGATCTCAACCCTATAGAAAACCTTTGGAGGGAGTTGAAAGTCCGTGTTGCCAAGCGAAAAGCCAAAAACATCACTGCTCTAGAGGAGATCTGCATGGAGGAATGGGCCAACATACCAACAACAGTGTGTGGCAACCTTGTGAAGACTTACAGAAAACGTTTGACCTCTGTCATTGCCAACAAAGGATATATCACAAAGTATTGAGATGAAATTTTGTTTCTGACCAAATACTTATTTTCCACCATAATATGCAAATAAAATGAAAAAAAAACAGACAATGTGATTTTCTGGATTTTTTTTTCTCAGTTTGTCTCCCATAGTTGAGGTCTACCTATGATGTAAATTACAGACGCCTCTCATCTTTTTAGTGGTGGAACTTGCACTATTGCTGACTGACTAAATACTTTTTTGCCCCACTGTATGTTCGGGGGCTATCTATTCCTTTGGGGTTCTACTGCGGGGCAGTTTAGCTTTCCCATTTCTCTCTTGAGGCTTAGTTAATTCTTTGGCTGTGCCGAGGCGTCTAGGGCATCGTAGGTACATCCCACGGCTAATTCTAGATGTGTCGTCAGTTTAGGGGTCTGCAATCCACTAAGCTACCAACCTCTCTGGTTATCTGGTTACCTAGACTATTCACCTGCTATCCACCTCAGTTACCTAATCATAACAAATCGCGATTCCACCCGTGGCTGTTAGAGGCACATGTGAGCTGTTCGAAACAGCTGGCATGTGCCAGAAAAGATCTGGGCTCAGCGCTGGAGCCCACATCAAAGGGAGGGAGACCGACATCGGCGTACTATTACGCCCGATGTCGGAAAGGGGTTAAAAAATGCACATATGTGGTATCGTTGCATCCATAACAGTCAGGTCTATCAAAATATAAAATGAATTATCCCAATGGTAAATGTGTAAAGAGAACAAAAGATTGATGCACCAGGATTGCCTTTTATTGGTCCACGCTACTCCGCAAACAAATGCAATGAGAACAGATCAAAACGTTTTAATCTCAAAATGGTATTAAATTGTATTAGCTCGCCATGCAAAAAACAAGGCCTCCCACAACTCCATCGACTGAAAAATGGAAAGATGACAGGTCTCGAAAAATGGTGACACAAACAAAAAAAGTTATATTTTTTGTACAAATTTCTGAATTTTTGTTTCAACTACTAAAATAATAAAAAAATGGGGAAGTTTGGTATTGCTGTAATCGTGCTGACATGGATTGTAAGGTTATTTTTACCGCAACATGAAAGCTGGAAAAACTAAACCTTAAACTCAATGTTGGAATTGTGCACATTTATTTTTGCATTTTCATTGCACTTGGATTTTTTCCCTGAATTCCAATGCAATCTCTGGTCAAATGACTGGGGTCATTCACATAAAAAAAATACTGTAAAAAAACAAGTCTTCATACGGCTATGTGGATGGAAAAATAATAAATTATATTAATTGGATGAAAGGTCCAAAAAAAACAACCCACAAAACCGGAAAATGGTTGTATCGGCAAAGGGATTTGTAGAGTAAGGCCGGGGTTACACTTGTGAGAAACTCGCACGAGTCTCGCGTCTCAATACCCGGCACTGCGGCTGGCACTCGGGACCGGAGCGCTCAGCTTCATAGAAATACATGCAGCCGCACACTCCGGTCTCGAGTGCCAGCGGCAGTGCCGGGCATTGAGACGCGATACTCGTGCTTTCCTGCAAGTGTGACCCCGGCCTAATAAGAAAAGTCTGCAGTCACTTTGTGTGTGAACACAGACTGAGGAGTGGTGACAATGTGCACGCCGCCACCAGTCTCTTGTATTTCCAGCACCAGTGAGTGGACACATGACAGTAATTTGTACACTTGGGTCATGTCCCCTCTAGATTCTCTGTCGCTTTTCTCAACGCTAATTTTTATTGTGCTGCTCAGAAAATCCCTTTTATAAGAAGCAATTTGCAAAGTTGCTTGATTTTTACAAATACTTTGCAATTTACCCATTAAAGAATGTGAGAATAAGGGTATGTGCACACGCTGCGGTTTTGGCCCTGCAGAACTGCAGCAGTTCCGCAGACATGGTACTTTACCATGTTAGCCTATGGGTTTTAAAAACCGCAGTGCTCACGCTGCGGTTTTTTACCTGCGGAAAAGCTGCGGGTTTTTTTCCGCAGCATGTCAATTGTTTCTGCGGATTCTGCTGCGGTTTGCCACCTATTCCACTTTATTCCACTTTATTCACTTTACCTGCAGTTTTACCTGCGGTTCCGCAGGAAAAAACCCGCAGGTGAATCTGCAGTGTGTGCACATACCCTAACACGTTAATTAATTAGTGAGCCAGTTATTAGTTTAGGGGGCTGTGTATATTTCCCTGCGCTGTCAGCCAATATTATATTGGGCGTAGTGGTGCAGGAAGCCATTATGCAGAGATGTGACAGGACGGCCTTCCCCTCACACGTGTCATTACAGTCCCGCCCCCTATAAGTCAGGGGCTATGAGGCGGCCATCATTCATCAGTAGTTACTAGTTCTGCTTGGGCGGATGAAGATGGGCAGGGTGGAGTACTGGCTGGAGATGTTCACCTCATCGCCATGTGTGGAAGACATCGCAAGGAGCCTACAGGAACTGGTGAGGAGCGGGGCAATGCGCGGGGATACCACTATGGTTGAGCCTAGACTGTATGGGCTCCTTCCAGGTCCTGACTGCAGCCCATACAGTCTAGCCGGCTCACTGGTGAAGATGCTAGACTGTATAGGCTCCTTCCAGGTCCTAACTGCAGCCCATACAGTCTAGCCGGCTCACTACTGAAGATGCTAGACTGTATGGGCTCCTTCCAGGTCCTGACTGCAGCCCATACAGTCTAGCCGACTCACTGGTGAAGATGCTAGACTGTATGGGCTCCTTCCAGGTGCCTGACTGCAGCCCATACAGTCTAGCCGGCTCACTACTGAAGATGCTAGACTGTATGGGCTCCTTCCAGGTCCTGACTGCAGCCCATACAGTCTAGCCGGCTCACTACTGAAGATGCTAGACTGTATGGGCTCCTTCCAGGTGCCTGACTGCAGCCCATACAGTCTAGCCGGCTCACTGGTGAAGATGCTAGACTGTATAGGCTCCTTCCAGGTCCTAACTGCAGCCCATACAGTCTAGCCGGCTCACTACTGAAGATGCTAGACTGTATGGGCTCCTTCCAGGTCCTGACTGCAGCCCATACAGTCTAGCCGACTCACTGGTGAAGATGCTAGACTGTATGGGCTCCTTCCAGGTGCCTGACTGCAGCCCATACAGTCTAGCCGGCTCACTACTGAAGATGCTAGACTGTATGGGCTCCTTCCAGGTCCTGACTGCAGCCCATACAGTCTAGCCGGCTCACTACTGAATATGCTAGACTGTATGGGCTCCTTCCAGGTGCCTGACTGCAGCCCATACAGTCTAGCCGGCTCACTGGTGAAGATGCTAGACTGTATTGGCTCCTTCCAGGTGCCTGACTGCAGCCCATACAGTCTAGCCGGCTCACTATTGAAGATGCTAGACTGTATGGGCTCCTTCCAGGTGCCTGACTGCAGCCCATTCAGTCTAGCCGGCTCACTACTGAAGATGCTAGACTGTATGGGCTCCTTCCAGGTCCTGACTGCAGCCCATACAGTCTAGCCGGCTCACTACTGAAGATGCTAGACTGTATGGGCTCCTTTCAGGTCCTGACTGCAGCCCATACAGTCTAGCCAGCTCACTACTGAAGATGCTAGACTGTATGGGCTCCTTCCAGGTATATTTTCTTGAAGATAGCAGACATTATGGGCTGCTGCCTGGCCCTGACTGCAGCCCATACATGACACTAGAATGTATGTGTTCCTTCAAGGTATAAATTATTAATGCCAGCCGAATATATAGGCTCCTTCCAGGTCCTAACTGCAGCCCATACAGTCTAGCTGGCTCACTACTGAAGGTGCTATACTGTATGGGCTCCTTCCAGGTGCCTGACTGCAGCCCATACAGTCTAGCCGGCTCACTACTGAAGATGCTAGACTGTATGGGCTCTATCCAGGTATATATTACTGTAGATATAGACTGTACGGGCTCCTATCAGGTATATATTATTGTAGATATAGACTGTACGGGCTCCTATCAGGTATATATTATTGTAGATATAGACAGTACGGGCTCCTGTCAGGTATATATTACTGTAGATATAGACAGTACGGGCTCCTGTCAGGTATATATTATTGTAGCTATAGACTGTACGGGCTCCTGTCAGGTATATATTATTGTAGATACAGACTGTACGGGTTCCTGTCAGGTATATATTATTGTAGATATAGACTGTATGGGCTCCTGTCAGATTTATATTACTGTAGATATAGACTGTACGGGCTCCTGTCAGGTATATATTATTGTAGATATAGACTGTACGGGCTCCTGACTGGTATATATTATTGTAGATATAGACTGTACGGGCTCCTGACTGGTATATATTATTGTAGATATAGACTGTATGGGCTCCTGTCAGGTATATATTACTGTAGATATAGACTGTACGGGCTCCTGTCAGGTATATATTATTGTAGATACAGACTGTACGGGCTCCTGTCAGGTTTATATTATTGTAGATATAGACTGTATGGTTCCTGTCAGGTATATATTATTGTAGATACAGACTGTACGGGCTCCTGTCAGGTATATATTATTGTAGATATAGACTGTACGGGCTCCTATCAGGTATATATTATTGTAGATATAGACTGTATGGGCTCCTGTCAGGTATATATTATTGTAGATATAGACTGTATGGTTCCTGTCAGGTATATATTATTGTAGATACAGACTGTACGGGCTCCTGTCAGGTATATATTATTGTAGATATAGACTGTATGGTTCCTGTCAGGTACAGTGGGGAAAAAAAGTATTTAGTCAGTCAGCAATAGTGCAAGTTCCACCACTTAAAAAGATGAGAGGCATCTGTAATTTACATCATAGGTAGACCTCAACTATGGGAGACAAACTGAGAAAAAAAAATCCAGAAAATCACATTGTCTGTTTTTTTTTCATTTTATTTGCATATTATGGTGGAAAATAAGTATTTGGTCAGAAACAAGCAATCAAGATTTCTGGCTCTCACAGACCTGTAACTTCTTCTTTAAGAGTCTCCTCTTTCCTCCACTCATTACCTGTAGTAATGGCACCTGTTTAAACTTATCAGTATAAAAAGACACCTGTGCACACCCTCAAACAGTCTGACTCCAAACTCCACTATGGTGAAGACCAAAGAGCTGTCAAAGGACACCAGAAACAAAATTGTAGCCCTGCACCAGGCTGGGAAGACTGAATCTGCAATAGCCAACCAGCTTGGAGTGAAGAAATCAACTGTGGGAGCAATAACTAGAAAATGGAAGACATACAAGACCACTGATAATCTCCCTCGATCTGGTGCTCCACGCAAAATCCCACCCCGTGGGGTCAGAATGATCACAAGAACGGTGAGCAAAAATCCCAGAACCACGCGGGGGGACCTAGTGAATGAACTGCAGAGAGCTGGGACCAATGTAACAAGGCCTACCATAAGTAACACACTACGCCACCATGGACTCAGATCCTGCAGTGCCAAACGTGTCCCACTGCTTAAGCCTGTACATGTCCGGGCCCGTCTGAAGTTTGCTAGAGAGCATTTGGATGATCCAGAGGAGTTTTGGGAGAATGTCCTATGGTCTGATGAAACCAAACTGGAACTGTTTGGTAGAAACACAACTTGTCGTGTTTGGAGGAAAAAGAATACTGAGTTGCATCCATCAAACACCATACCTACTGTAAAGCATGGTGGTGGAAACATCATGCTTTGGGGCTGTTTCTCTGCAAAGGGGCCAGGACGACTGATCCGGGTACATGAAAGAATGAATGGGGCCATGTATCGTGAGATTTTGAGTGCAAACCTCCTTCCATCAGCAAGGGCATTGAAGATGAAACGTGGCTGGGTCTTTCAACATGACAATGATCCAAAGCACACCGCCAGGGCAACAAAGGAGTGGCTTCGTAAGAAGCATTTCAAGGTCCTGGAGTGGCCTAGCCAGTCTCCAGATCTCACCCCTATAGAAAACCTTTGGAGGGAGTTGAAAGTCCGTGTTGCCAAGCGAAAAGCCAAAAACATCACTGCTCTAGAGGAGATCTGCATGGAGGAATTGGCCAACATACCAACAACAGTGTGTGACAACCTTGTGAAGACTTACAGAAAACGTTTGACCTCTGTCATTGCCAACAAAGGATATATCACAAAGTATTGAGATGAAATTTTGTTTCTGACCAAATACTTATTTTCCACCATAATATGCAAATAAAATGAAAAAAAAACAGACAATGTGATTTTCTGGATTTTTTTTTCTCAGTTTGTCTCCCATAGTTGAGGTCTACCTATGATGTAAATTACAGACGCCTCTCATCTTTTTAAGTGGTGGAACTTGCACTATTGCTGACTGACTAAATACTTTTTTTCCCCACTGTATATATTATTGTAGATACAGACTGTACGGGCTCCTGTCAGGTATATATTATTGTAGATATAGACTGTATGGTTCCTGTCAGGTATATATTATTGTAGATACAGACTGTACGGGCTTCTGTCAGATATATATTATTGTAGATATAGACTGTACGGGCTCCTATCAGGTATATATTATTGTAGATATAGACTGTACGGGCTCCTGTCAGGTATATATTATTGTAGATATAGACTGTACGGGCTCCTGACTGGTATATATTATTGTAGATATAGACTGTACGGGCTCCTGTCAGGTATATATTATTGTAGATACAGACTGTATGGGCTCCTGTCAGGTATATATTATTGTAGATATAGACTGTATGGCTCCTGTCAGATATATATTATTGCAGATACAGACTGTACGGGCTCCTGTCAGGTATATATTATTGTAGATATAGACTGTATGGGCTCCTGTCAGGTATATATTATTGTAGATATAGACTGTACGGGCTCCTGTCAGGTATATATTATTGTAGATACAGACTGTACGGGCTCCTGTCAGGTATATATTATTGTAGATATAGACTGTATGGGCTCCTGTCAGGTATATATTATTGTAGATATAGACTGTACGGGCTCCTATCAGGTATATATTATTGTAGATATAGACAGTACGGGCTACTGTCAGGTATATATTATTGTAGATACAGACTGTACGGGCTCCTGTCAGGTATATATTATTGTAGATATAGACAGTACGGGCTCTTGTCAGGTATATATTATTGTAGATATAGACAGTACGGGCTCTTGTCAGGTATATATTATTGTAGATATAGACTGCATGGCTCCTGTCAGGTAAATGTTATTGTAGATATAGACTGTATGGGCTCCTCTCAGGCATATATTATTGTTGATATAGACTGTACGGGCTCCTGTCAGGTATATATTATTGTAGATACAGACTGTACGGGCTCCTGTCAGGTATATATTATTGTAGATACAGACTGTACGGGCTCCTGTCAGGTATATATTATTGTAGATATGGACTGTATGGGCTCCTGTCAGGTATATATTATTGTAGATATAGACTGTACGGGCTCCTATCAGGTACATATTATTGTAGATACAGACTGTATGGGCTCCTGTCAGGTATATATTATTTTAGATATAAACTGTATGTGCTCCTGTCAGGTATATATTAAGGTAGATACAGACTGCATGGCTCCTGTCAGGTAAATGTTATTGTAGATATAGACTGTATGGGCTCCTCTCAGGCATATATTATTGTTGATATAGACTGTACGGGCTCCTGTCAGGTATATATTATTGTAGATACAGACTGTACGGGCTCCTGTCAGGTATATATTATTGTAGATATGGACTGTATGGGCTCCTGTCAGGTATATATTATTGTAGATATGGACTGTACGGGCTCCTGTCAGGTTTATATTATTGTAGATACAGACAGTACGGGCTCCTGTCAGGTTTATATTATTGTAGATACAGACTGTACGGGCTCTTGTCAGGTATATATTATTTTAGATATAAACTGTATGTGCTCCTGTCAGGTATATATTATTGTAGATATAGACTGTACGGGCTCCTGTCAGGTGTATATTATTGTAGATACAGACTGTACGGGCTCCTGTCAGGTTTATATTATTGTAGATACAGACAGTACGGGCTCCTGTCAGGTTTATATTATTGTAGATACAGACAGAACGGGCTCCTGTCAGGTATATATTATTTTAGATATAAACTGTATGTGCTCCTGTCAGGTATATATTATTGTAGATATAGACTGTATGGGCTCCTGTCAGGTGTATATTATTGTAGATACAGACTGTATGGGCTCCTGTCAGGTATATATTATTGTAGATACAGACTGTGCGGGCTCCTGTCAGGTATATATTATTTTAGATATAAACTGTATGTGCTCCTGTCAGGTATATATTTTTGTAGATATAGACTGTACGGGCTCCTGTCAGGTATATATTATTGTAGATATAGACTGTAAGGGGTCCTGTCAGGTATATATTATTGTAGATACAGACTGTGCGGGCTCCTGTCAGGTATATATTATTGTAGATACAGACTGTACGGGCTGCTGTCAGGTATATATTACTGTAGATATAGACAGTACGGGCTCCTGTCAGGTATATATTATTGTAGATACAGACAGTACGGGCTCCTGTCAGGTATATATTATTGTAGATACAGACTGTACAGGCTCCTGTCAGGTATATATTATTGTAGCTATAGACTCTACGGGCTCCTGTCAGGTATATGTTATTGTAGATATAGACTGTACGGGCTCCTTTCAGGTATATATTATTGTAGATATAGACTGTATGGGCTCCTGTCAGGTTTATATTATTGTAGATACAGACAGTACGGGCTCCTGTCAGGTATATATTATTGTAGATATGGACTGTATGGGCTCCTGTCAGGTATATAATATTGTAGATACAGACTGTATGTGCTCCTGTCAGGTATATATTATTGTAGATATGGACTGTACGGGCTCCTGTCAGGTATATATTATTGTAGATATAGACTGTACGGGCTCCTGTCAGGTATATATTATTGTAGATATAGACTGTACGGGCTCCTGTCAGGTATATATTATTGTAGATATGGACTGTATGGGCTCCTGTCAGGTATATATTATTGTATAGACTGTACGGGCTCCTGTCAGGTATATATTATTGTAGATATAGACTGTACGGGCTCCTGTCAGGTATATATTATTGTAGATATAGACTGTACGGGCTCCTGTCAGGATTATATTATTGTAGATACAGACAGTACAGGCTCCTGTCAGGCATATATTATTGTAGATATAGACTGTATGGGCTCCTGTCAGGTATATATTATTGTAGATATAGACTGTACGGGCTCCTGTCAGGCATATATTATTGTAGATACAGACTGTACGGGCTCCTGTCAGGCATATATTATTGTAGATATAGACTGTATGGGCTCCTGTCAGGTATATATTATTGTAGATACAGACTGTATGGGCTCCTGTCAGGTATATATTATTGTAGATACAGACTATATGGGCTCCTGTCAGGTATATATTATTGTAGATATAGACTGTATGGGATCCTGTCAGGTATATATTATTGTAGATATAGACTGTATGGGCTCCTGTCAGGTATATATTACTGTAGATATAGACTGTACGGGCTCCTGTCAGGTATATATTATTGTAGATATAGACTTTACAGGCTCCTGTCAGGTCTATATTATTGTAGATACAGACTGTGCGGGCTCCTGTCAGGTACATATTATTGTAGATACAGAATGTATGAGCCCCTGACAGGTATATATTAGTGATGATATCAGAATGTATGGGCCTGTCAAGTGTATAGTTGTGCTCAAAAGTTTACATAGCCTGGCAGAATTATTGCTTTCTTGGCCTTTTTTCAGAGAATATGAATGATAAAGTCTTGATGTTTTCTCCACTCATGGTTAGTGTTTGGGTGAAGCCATTTATTGTCATACTACTGTTTTTTCTCTTTTTTTAATTATGACAACCCAAAACATCCAAATCACCCTGATCATAGTTTACATACCACATTTTTTGTAATACCATGTATAGCCCCCTCTAATATCAATTGACTACTTGAAGTCGTTTGTGGTAGTTATAGATAAGGTTCTTTATTTTCTCAGATGGTAAAGCTGACCACTCTGACCACCAAAAAGTTTTGATGTTATCATTCATATTCTCTGAAAAAAGGCCAAGAAGGCAAAAGTTCTACGGCGGTATGTAAACTTTTGAGCACAATTGTATCAGTGATGACATCGGAATGGAGTATAAATAAAGAGAGAAAAAAAACTCTGCATCACCATTAAAAAATAGAAATAAACTAAAAACTTTATTCAAAACATTAAAATCATGAAAAATAATGCCCACAGGTAACAGCTCTGTCAGTGATCTCCCGCCCACACTGAAAAAATATTGCAACATTTGTTAATAGTGAGCTGTACTGCAGGTTGTGAGTTCAGAAGCAGAGGATATAAGTACAGAGATGCATTGCTATGTACTATGTATCTCTATGTTCCTATATTGTACAGTTGAAGAAAATATTTTTTTCATATAAAATAAACTTTAAAAAATGCCAATTTCAATAACCTTTTCATCCCCCCAGTATTTTTTAACTTTAATGACCAGACCACTCCTGGGAAGTTTCACCACTGTACCATGTTTTCTCCATTTGTGGATAATGGGTCTCACGGTGGTTCGCTGGAATATCAAAGCTTTAGAAATGGCTTTATAACCTTCTCCAGACTGATAGATCTGAATTACTTTCCAACTCATTTGTTCATGCATTTCTTCGGATCGCAGCATGATGTCTACTTTTTGAGGATCTTTTTGTCTACTTCACTTTGTCAGGCAGGTCCTATTTAAGTGATTTTTTGATTGAGGATAGGTGTGGCAGTAATCAGGCCTGGGTAGGGCTAAGGAAACTGAACTTTGCTTTTCGAAGATGTGACAAACCACAGTTAAAAAAAAAAAGGAGGAGGCAATAACTTTCACACAGGGCCCTGTATTTTCTTCCCAATAAATAATAAAGACCTTCATTTACAAATTGAATTTTGTGTTTATTTGTGCTGTCAAATATTTTAATTTGTTTGTTACTCTGAAACATTTAAGTATGACAAACATGCAAGAGAGTAAAAAACCAGGAGGGGTGGGCAAAAAGTATTTCACATCGCTGTACACTACCGGGCCACACAGATCTTTATATGAAGATCTCCTGTATATACAGTAATGACCACCTACAAGTAATGACTTAACCCCTTCCCGACCAGTGGCAGCGTATGCGTCATGAAAGTTGGTGCCAATCCGACCAATGACGCATACAGTCATATGTTAAAGTTTGGGCACCCCTATTAATGTTAACCTTTTTTCTTTTTAACAATTTTGGTTTTTGCAACAGCTATTTCAGTTTCTTATATCTAATAACTGATGGACTCAGTTATATTTCTGGATTCAAATGAGGTTTATTGTACTAACAGAAAATGTGCAATCTGCATTTAAACAAAATTTGACCGGTGCAAAAGTATGGGCACCCTTATCATTTTCTTGATTTGAACACTCCTAACTACTTTTTACTGATTTCCTGAAGCACTAAATTGGTTTTGTAACCTCATTGAGCTTTGAACTTCATAGCCAGGTGTATCAAATCATGAGAAAAGGTATTTAAGGTGGCCACTTGCAAGTAGTTCTCCTATTTGAGTCTCCTATGAAGAGTGGCATCATGGGCTCCTCAAAACAACTCTCAAATGATCTGAAAACAAAGATTATTCAACATAGCTTTTCAGGGGAAGGAAACAAAAAGTTGTCTCAGAGATTTAACCTGTCAGTTTCCACTGTGAGGAACATAGCAAGGAAATGGAAGAACACAGGTACAGTTCTTGTTAAGCCCAGAAGTGGCAGGCCAAGAAAAATATCAGAAAGGCAGAGAAGAAGAATGGTGAGAACAGTCAAGGACAATCCACAGACCACCTCCAAAGACCTGCAGCATCATCTTGCTGCAGATGGTGTCACTGTGCATCGGTCAACAATACAGCGCACTTTGCTCAAGGAGAAGCTGTATCGCAGAGTGATGCGAAAGAAGCCGTTTCTGCAAGCACGCCACAAACAGAGTCGCCTGAGGTATGCAAAAGCACATTTGGACAAGCCAGTTACATTCTGGAAGAAGGTCCTGTGGACTGATGAAAGAAAGATTGAGTTGTTTGGTCATACAAAAAGGCGTTATGCATGGAGGCTAAAAAACACAGCATTCCAAGAAAAACACTTGCTACCCACAGTAAAATTTGGTGGAGGTTCCATCATGCTTTGGGGCTGTGTGGCCAATGCCGGCACCGGGAATCTTGTTAAAGCTGAGGGTCGAATGGATTCAACTCAGCATCAGCAGATTCTTGACAATAATGTGCAAGAATCAGTGACGAAGTTGAAGTTACGCAGGGGATGGATATTTTAGCAAGACAATGATCGAAAACACCGCTCCAATTCTACTCAGGCATTCATGCAGAGGAACAAATACAATGTTCTGGAATGGCCATCCCAGTCCCCTGACCGGAATATCATTGAACATCTGTGGGATGATTTGAAGCGGGCTGTCCATGCTCGGCGACCATCAAACTTAACTGAACTGGAATTGTTTTGTAAGCAGGAATGGTCACAAATACCTTCATCCAGGATCCAGGAACTCATTAATAGCTACAAGAAGAGACTAGAGGCTGTTATTTTTGCAAAAGGAGGCTCTACGAAATATTAATGTCACTTTTATGTTGAGGTGCCCATACTTTTGCACCGGTCAAATTTTGTTAAAATGCAGATTGCACATTTTCTGTTAGTACAATAAAGCTCATTTGAATCCAGAAATATAACTGAGTCCATCAGTTATTAGATATATGAAACTGAAATAGATGTTGCAAAAACCAAAATTGTTATAAAGAAAAAAGGTTAACATTAATAGGGGTGCCAAACTTTAACACATGACTGTATGCTGTGTCATGGATTTAAAGCCTCCCTGCGGGTCGGATGCCCGGGGTCAATGAAAGGTCACCCGACCCGCAGATACAGGGGGCTTTGTACTTCACCAGGGGGGGTGGCTTCGCCCCCACGTGGCTACGATCGCTCTGATTGGCTGTTAAAAGTGAAACAGCCAATCAGAGCGATAGTAATATTTCATCAATGAAATTTGATGAAATATTACAAACCAGCCATGGCCGATGCTGCAGTAGCATCGAACATGGCTGAAGACACCAATCTGACTCCCCCACACGGTTAATGGGGTTGATCTGCCCCCCGCCGCTGAATGACAGCACCGATCGGCTGCCGCTGTCATCATCTGCTCCCCCCGCCTTCCAATCACCTCCCCTCCCACCCCCTGGTACCTTTCCGAGTGCTGCTCCCGGTGTCCCGCGGTCCCGGATCATGGGCACCGCCATCTTAGAAAATGGCGGGCGCATGCGCAGTGCGCCCACCAGAATCTGCGGCTGCAGATTTCATTCATTCATTTTGATCACTGTGATAAACTTTAACAGCGATCAAAGTAAAATAAAAAGTAAATAAACCCCCCTTTATCACCCCCATAGGTAGCCACATATAATGAAATAAAGAACATATTTTTATTTTTCCATTAGGGTTAGGGTTGGAAATAGGGGTGAAATTAGGGTTAGGGTTGGAATTAGGGTTAGGGTGCAACTAGAGTTTCGGATGGAATTAGTGTTAGAATTAGTGTTGGAATTAGGGTTAGGTGTGTTGGGGTTAGGCTTGTGGTTAGGGTTGGGATTAGGGGTGGGTTGGGGTTAGGGTTGTGGTTAGGGGTGCATTGGGATTATGGCTGGAGTTAGAAGTGAGGGGTTTCCACTGTTTAGGCACATCACAGGGGGTCTCCAAACACGCCATGGTGCCACCATTGATTCCAGACAGTTTTGCGTTCCAAAAGTCAAACGGTGCTCACCCCCTTCCAGGCCCCGACGTGTGCCCAAACAGTGGTTTACCCCAACATATGGCGTATCAGCGTACTCAGGACAAATTGCACAACAACTTTGGGGGGCTAATTTCTCCTATTACCCTTAGGAAAATAAAAAATAGCGTGCTAAAAAATCATTTTTGAGGAAAAAAAGATTTTTTATTTTCACTGCTGTTATAAACTTTTGTAAAGCACTTGGGGTTTCAAAGTGCTCACTAGACATCTAGATACGTTCTTTAAGGGGTCTAGTTTCCAAAATGGTGTTACTTGTAGGGGGTTTTCACTGTTTAGGCACACAGGGGCTCTCCAAACGTGACATGGCGTCCAATAACGATTGGAGCTAATTTTCCATTCAAAAAGTCAAATGGCGCTCCTTCCCTTCTATGCACCGAAACAGTGGTTTATGACCACATATGAGGTATCTGTGCACTCAGGAGAAATTGCCCAACAAATTTTAGGATCCATTTTATCCTGTTGCCCATGTGAAAATGAAAAAAATTGATGCTAAAATTTTTGTTGGAAAAATTAATATGTCCATTTTTTCCTTCCACGTTGGTTTAGTTCCTGTGAAGCACCTGAAGAGTTACTAATCTTCCTGAATGTAGTTTTGAGCAGCTTGAGGGGTGCAGTTTTTAAAATGGTGACACTTTTGGGTGTTTTCTGCCATATAGACCCCTCAAAGTGACTTCAAATGTGAGGTGGGCCCTAAAAAATTTTTTTTTTTTTGTAAATTTTGTTGTAAAATTGAGAAATCACTGTTCAACTTTTAACCCTTTTAACTTCCTAACAAAAAAAAATTTGTTTCCAAAATTGTGCTGATGTAAAGTAGACATGTGGGAAATGTTATTTTGTAACTATTTTGTGTCACATAAGTCTCTGGTTTAACAGAATAAAAATTCAAAATTTGCTAAATTTTCGCCAAATTTCTGATTTTATCACAAATAAACACAAAAATTATCGACCTAAATTTACCACTAATATGAAGCCCAATATGTCATGAAAAAATAATCTCAGAATCCGCTAGGATCTGTTGGAAGTGTTCCAGAGTTATTACCTCATAAAGGGACACTGGTCATAATTGCAAAAAATGGCCTGGTCATTAAGGTCAAAATAGGCTTGGTCATGAAGGGGTTAAAATACAATGACCAACTTTCTACTCTGCTTTCTGTGCCACTTTGAGGCATGGCAGGCACAACGTAGGAATGTTCTCCCATGTGGTCTGATGTCTGGCGGGTAGTCTCGAAACGTCCTCACGTGTGGTCTGAGGCACGGTCTCGAAACGTCCTCACGTGTGGTCTGAGGCACGGTCTCGAAACGTCCTCACGTGTGGTCTGAGGCAAATGTGAACATCTTATACTCACCTACAGGGCGGTCTGGTATTACGTTTGTCACTGTTCTTCTTCCAGTACAGTCCTCCTTTTCCCGTGGATAATGCACCCTACATCAACACAACCTCCCCCATGACACTTCTGTGCAGGAACACGTCTCTGCCCTGCCGATCACAAAGCAAAGTACTGCAAAGCACAAAGAGAAGTCTGCACCGAAGCGCGATGGACGACACTGTGTGGATGGACTTAGGACGCGTCGTCGACTCAAAGAAGGATAGGAGGAGGCACCGGATTAAGACTAGCGAAGCCCATTGGATGGGGCTGCCCCAAGGGCAAATCTAATAAGAAAAAAAAAAAAAAAAAATTATGCAGATTGGCACTCTAGAATGTTGTGTATATATAAGGGCATTCAGATACTGGACGTGCTTTATAAAATGCTGTATAGAGAGAGTATACAGGTAGTGGTCGTACTATATATACAGCATTCTAGAATGCTGTATATGGCGACATACAGGTGGTGGTAGTACTTTATACGGGGGGGGCGCATAAACAATGATTGAATACCCTGTAGTAGACAGCAATAATGCATGAAAATATAAGGTACTTGGTTAACACGCTCGATTTAAAAAAAAAATGCAGAAGCCATAAGCCATCCTACCACTTCACAGTGACCCTAATTGGGACAGTGATAACTAATATTAAAACCCTTTATATATTGATGTGGTTTCCCATTCCTGTGTCCACTATTTGGGGCTAATCCTTCTCAGTCCTTATCCACATGCAAGTCACAGGACAAAGCGGTAAGGTTTTTATTAGTTAGGACTGTCCCAATTACATCACAGTGAAGTGGTGGGATGGCTTTGGCTTTTTTTTTTAATAAAGAACGTGTTAACTAAATCCCCTATATTATTTTCATGCACTATGCCATTTACTGCAGGGTATTCAGTCATGTTTGTGTTTTTTTTTCTGTTCACTGGCCAGTGTGAACGTGCGCTTACACGCTCCATGCACACCAGTTTGTATCGTTTTTTATGGGGAATCCTGGTGACATGTTCCCTTTAGGCAGGCTTACATCTATGCAGCTTGTACAAGTGAACTTTACTGTCTCAAAAGTGGTTTACCTGTCTAAGGCTAGTTTCACACTAGTGTATCTACATGCAGCGCACGGCGCCACTAATCCCCGCCTCCTCCGGTCATCTCCTACTATCGCACATCACTGCATGCGATCTGCGCACCCTACCTTTAGCATAGTTCCTGTCCGTCACCATCCTCAAAGATTTCAAAACGGAGCTTGCAACGTTTTTTTCTGTGGGGGATCCTCCAGACACTCATTTAACCCGAAATTCTTTCTGGCTGCCGGACAAAAAAAAAAAAATCTCTCTCGCTCTCCCCTTTTCCAGGCTGCGATTCCTTTAAAATTCTTCATTTGTCGGATCCGTCAAAAAAACGGACGGGTGACATCCGTTGGCATCAGTACTAAAACGGATCCGCCATCAGTCCTTTTGGCGGATCTTGACTGATGCAAAAAACTGAAGTGTGAAAGAGGCCTTACACAGATGCATCAATGGGCTTGTCCATGCATGAAATAAAAGGCTAAATTACAACATGGAGACTTAAATCAGAGCAATGTTTTATTTACATTCAGAACCAGTTTAAGAGGAACAAATTAAGATTTCCCACAGAAATCTCAGACTTTTACTTACAGAAATATTGGCTAAATAACATTTACATATATAGAAACCTTTAATTTTATAAAAGTGCATTTTTTTGCATTGAAAAATTTTGCTTGTTTCATGCAATGCATTTCTATGTATTGTACAACTGTAATATGATGTTGGTGCATGCGGGCAGGACTGAAGGGTCTGTGGCTCGGCCCCCCCCATGGCCTGCTTCCGGTGTCTAGGACCAGATATCATAATACCAGCCTTGAATAGTGAAGGAGATGGCAGCCAACCCTGAGAGACATCCAAGGTGGGAACGCCACGTCATGCCAAAGGGAGTCTGCTAGATCCAGGCGTAGTAGACCAGCGCTGATGGGTTTGTGGACGCCAGGAGGGGGTTGGGCCTGAAGGAATGTTTCTTTTCCTGGCGGGTAGGGGAGTTGTCCTGTTGGTTGCTTTTTTGGACTGAACATTTCCGAAACCACAATTGGACTGTGCACCTCTTGGGAAGCAGGAGTTTAGTCTTCTGTTGCAGAAGAAAAGTACTCTTACCCTGATAGGTAGAGGGCAGGAAGCACTAGAAAGTTGGCGTGCATGATTGTTCAGGGCGCAGGTGGTGTGGCCCGGCCACCAGAGGCTAGACAAGAGCCTGGATTTTTAAGAGTAGGGTCGCAGGAGCCTCTGTCAAACGTGGAGGCCGCATGAATAGGAAGGTTTCCCCAGGAGATGTCCATATTGCTCAGGGGAAAACTAGGACATATTTGTCTTGTCCCTTCATTTTTTTAATGGAGCCCCCTCACTGCCTGGTAGGATATACCTGTCCTGAAGATTTCAAATCCTAACCTTTACACAGACTTTCAGGCAACTGGCAGGTAATGGATTTGTCTTCCCTCCCTACTCTATCTGGCTCTGGGGGGCGAGAGGGTAGGGGATTAGTGGCAAGGACTGTCTGCCGGAAAACCGCAAACACTCTTGATGTGTTAGGGCCCTGCCTCGTAGACCACAGATGATATGGTAGTGACAATTCTAGGTGGGAGATCAGAGTGATAACTCGACTCTGTCGCCCTTAAAAGCCATATCTGAAAGAAAAAAGGGAAATCATTAATAAAAAAAAATGAAGACCTAAGGCAGAAACCAGCCTGGGTGGTCCGGACCCATGTCTGCCTCCTACTGACACTAAGCGAAAACGGATTAGCTTCATGCCAGTTAGTAGTGTTCCCTCCTAGCATAAGCAGCATACAAACATAGCTTTTTGTGTGCCCCAATGAAGCATTAACCACCCCGCACACCAACCAGAGGGCCACACAGGGTAACCCCCCCCCCCTGTCCAATCATAAACCTCCACCTCACACTAATCAGTGGACCCCACAGGATAAACCCATCAAAGCCCAAATGCCCCCTTCCCCCAAGCATAAATCCCCATCATGCACCCTCCACCCCCAAGCAAAACCCCCTATCGGACGTCCACACGCCCCCAAGCGCACACGCCCCCATGCGCACGTCCACACGCCCCCATGCGCACGTCCACACGCCCCCATGCGCACAAGCCCCCATCGGACGTCCACACGCCCCCAAGCATAAGCCCCCATCGGACGTCCACACGCCCCCAAGCATAAGCCCCCATCCGAAGTCCACACGCCCCCAAGCATAAGCCCCCATCCGACGTCTACACGCCAAGCATAAGCCCCCATCCGACTTCTACACGCCCCCAAGCATAAGCCCCCATCCGACGTCTACACGCCCCCAAGCATAAGCCCCCATCCGACGTCCATACGCCCCCATCCGACGTCCACACGCCCCCAAGCATAAGCCCCCCATCCGACGTCCACACGCCCCCAAGCATAAAACCCTATCAGACGTCCACCCCCCAGAATGAACCCCCATCGGACGTCCACCCCCCTTAAGCCTAAGCCCCTATCGGACGTCCACGCCCCTATTGGATGCCATTCCCAGCATAAAACCATCATTGGACATTCACCCCCCGCATAAAACCTCATCGGACGTCCACCCCTGACCCCTCCCCAGCATAAACCTCATCGGACGTCCACCCCCTCCCAGCATAAGTCCCATCAGTTGTCCAGCTTCCCCATCATAAACCCCTGTCGGATGTCCATCCCCCGTCGGATGTCCATCCCCCGAAAGTATAAACCCCCACCAGATGGCACCTCTTCCCCAAACAAAAAGCCCTACCAGTCGAGCGCCTACCCCAAAATCAATCCATCCCTTTCAAGTCACAACAGATGCAGACAGACCCCGTTGCCCTAGCATCAAGTCCCCAAGACACCACAATTGCGCATTAAATCCCCCCCCTGTCCCAAGATCCCAACCTGACCAGGAGGAGTTAATGCACGCTTGTGGGGTCTGTTTGTCCCCGGGGGGCCCTACTGGGGATAATGCAAGCTCGTGGGGTCTGGTTGGGCTTCTGGGGGTCGATTAAAGCATGCTTGTGGGGTCTGGTAGGGCCCCGGGGAAGGGTTAATGCACGCTTGAGAGGTCTGGTTGGGCCCTGCATTAGACCCCCAAGGAGCCCACCAGACAACAAACGCAAGCATTAACCCCCTCCCCGTGAGCCCAACCAGACACACAAGTGTGAATTAAACCCTCCGCGCTTGTGGGATCTGGGGTGGGTTAATGCAGAGTCCACTCAGACCCCGCAAACGTGCATTAACCCCCCCAGGGCCCAACTAGACCCCAAAAGCATGCATTAACCCCCCCCTGGAGCCCAACCAAACCACAAAAACGTGCACTAATCCCCCCCACAGTAAGGAGCCCACCCAGACCCCACAAGCATGCATTAATCCAGCCGGAAATCGAAACAGAACCCACAAGCGTACATTAACCACCCCTGAGATCCAACCAGAACCCATAAGCGTGCATTAATCCCCCCGGGAGCCCAACCAGACCTCAAAAACGTGCATTAACCCCCCCGGGACCCAAACAGAACACACAATCGTGCATTAACCCCCCCCAGGACTACCCAACCCTGCGTGTGCATTAACCTCCCCCCGGGACACAACCAAACACGGCAAGCGTGCATTAACCCCCCCGGGACCCAACCAAACACGGCAAGCGTGCATTAACCCCCCCAGGACCCAACCAGACACGGCAAGCGTGCATTAACCCCCCCCGGGACCCAACCAGACACGGCAAGCGTGCATTAATCCCCCGGGAGCCCAACCAGACCTCAAAAACGTGCATTAACCCCCCCGGGACCCAAACAGAACACACAATCGTGCATTAACCCCCCCCAGGACAACCCAACCCTGCGTGTGCATTAACCTCCCCCCGGGACACAACCAAACACGGCAAGCGTGCATTAACCCCCCCGGGACCCAACCAAACACAGCAAGCGTGCATTAACCCCCCCGGGACCCAACCAGACACGGCAAGCGTGCATTAACCCCCCCGGGACCCAACCAGACACGGCAAGCGTGCATTAACACCCCCCCCGGGACCCAACCAGACACGGCAAGCGTGCATTAACCCTCCTGGGAGCCCAAGCAGACCCCACAAGCATGCATTAGTACCCCCCCGAAATACAACCAGAGCCCACAAGCGTGCATTAACCCCCAACCAGACCCCACAAGCATGCATCATCAACCCCCCTCTCCCGGGACTACCAGACACCACAAGCGTGCATCATCAACCCTCCTCTCCCGGGACTACCAGACACCACAAGCGTGCATCATCAACCCCCCTCTCCCGGGACTACCAGACACCACAAGCGTGCATCATCAACCCCCCTCTCCCGGGACTACCAGACACCACAAGCGTGCATCATCAACCCCCCTCTCCCGGGACTACCAGACACCACAAGCGTGCATCATCAACCCCCCTCTCCCGGGACTACCAGACACCACAAGCGTGCATCATCAACCCCCCTCTCCCGGGACTACCAGACACCACAAGCGTGCATCATCAACCCCCCTCTCCCGGGACTACCAGACACCACAAGCGTGCATCATCAACCCCCCTCTCCCGGGACTACCAGACACCACAAGCGTGCATCATCAACCCCCCTCTCCCGGGACTACCAGACACCACAAGCGTGCATCATCAACCCCCCTCTCCCGGGACTACCAGACACCACAAGCGTGCATCATCAACCCCCCTCTCCCGGGACTACCAGACACCACAAGCGTGCATCATCAACCCCCCTCTCCCGGGACTACCAGACACCACAAGCGTGCATCATCAACCCCCCTCTCCCGGGACTACCAGACACCACAAGCGTGCATCATCAACCCCCCTCTCCCGGGACTACCAGACACCACAAGCGTGCATCATCAACCCCCCTCTCCCGGGACTACCAGACACCACAAGCGTGCATCATCAACCCCCCTCTCCCACAAGCGTGCATCATCAACCCCCCTCTCCCACAAGCGTGCATCATCAACCCCCCTCTCCCACAAGCGTGCATCATCAACCCCCCTCTCCCACAAGCGTGCATTAACCCCCCCCCCCGGGACTACCAGACACCACAAGCGTGCATTAACCCCTCTCTCCCAGGACTACCAGACACCACAAACGTGCATTAACCCCTCTCTCCCGGGACTACCAGACACCACAAACGTGCATTAACCCCTCTCTCCCGGGACTACCAGACACCACAAACGTGCATTAACCCCTCTCTCCTGGGACTACCAGACACCAAAAACGTGCATTAACCCCTCTCTCCCGGGACTACCAGACACCACAAACGTGCACTAACACACCCTGTACCCAGCCAGACCCCAGGAGCGTGCATTAACACCCCCCCCCGGAGACCCAACCAGACCCCTCAGACGTGCATTAACCCCCCCAGGACCCAAACAGACCCCACAAGCCAGCCTTAACACCCCTGGGAGCCCAAGCAGACCCCACAAGTGTGCATTAACCCCCACCCCCCCTGACAAAACAGACCCTGCAAGCGTGCAATAACCCCCCAGGGAGCCCAAAGCAGACCTCACATGCATGCATTAGTACCCCCCCGAAGTACAACCAGACCCCACAAGCGTGCATTAACCCCCACCCCCAACCAGACCCCACAAAAATGCATTAGTAAACCCCCCCCCGTACAACCAGACCCCACAAGCGTGCATTAACCCCCACCCCCCTGCCCCAAACAGACCCCAGAAGCATGCATTAGTACCCCCCGAAGTACAACCAGACCCCACAAGCGTGCATTAACCCCACCGCCCCCAACCAGACCCCAGAAGCATGCATTAACCCCCCCGGACCCCACCAGACCCGTAAGCGTGGATTAACCCCCTGCCCCAAACATACTCCACAAGCATGCATTAAACCCCCCCCCCCCAAAAGTACAGCCAGACCCCAAAAGCATGCATTAACCCTCCCCGGACCCCACCAGACCCGTAAGCATGCATTAACCCCCACCCCCTGCCCCAAACAGACCCCAGAAGCATGCATTAGTACCCCCCGAAGTACAACCAGACCCCACAAGCATGCATTAACCCCCCCGGACCCGTAAGCGTGCATTAACCCCCATCCCCCCTGCCCCAAACAGGCCCCACAAGCATATATTAGAACCCCCCAAAGTACAACCAGACCCCACAAGCATGCATTATATATCCCAAGCCCCCAACCAGACCCCACAAGCATGCATTAACCCCCCCGGACCCCAAATAGACCTTGCAAGCATTCATTAATCCCTCTGGGAGCCCAAGCAGACCCCACAAGCATTAACCCCTCCAGACCCTAAACAGACCCCTAAGCATGCATTAACCCCTACCCAAAAGCGTGCATTAACACCACCCCCCCGAACCCAAATAGAGCCCGTAAGCATGCATTAACCCCCCGACCCAACCAGACCCCACCAGCGTGCATTAATTCCCCCTCCCCTCCGGGAACCCAACAGCTCCCAGGTAAGCCCCCAAATCCCACTAGGTAGCCCAAGTATCAGCCCCATCAACCAAACATCTAAGACACCAACCTGTTACTAAACCCTCCTGCCTGTTACCGACGCTGCTGACCTAACTCCACACTGCTCACAGACGCCGGCGCCATAGAGACAGCTAAGACAGTATGTAATGGAGGCTTCTCTCCCTGCACCAGACGGCAGAGACGTGTAATGGCTTCTTCTCTTCCTGCCTTTGCTGTCAGAACACGCCCCCCCTGGTATGACACGCCCCCAGAGCTGACATCACACCTGGAAGGAGCCCATACAGTCTAGCATTTACCAGCGTTATACTGAGGATGGTGCAGGGGAGACAGACGAGGCACAACTGAGGGGGCTGCACAGTGGAGATGGGGTCAGGGTGAGGAGACTGAGGATAGAGAGGGGGGCAAAGAAAACTGGATGATGTTACTATAGGGGGCCGAGGGCTACTGCTCTTTGCATGGGGCTGCTTTTTGGGGGACTTACCCAGGAACGTGGTTGATTTTCCTTCCTTGCGTTTGCATGCCAGGGGTCTGCATAGGTGAAGGGGGGGGGGTGATACTGCATGCTAGGGTACTGCTTGGGGAGTGGGGCTCTCACCCCTCTGGACCTCCATTCTGGGCTCTCGGCCCAACAGGCCCAAATACACGAGCTCACGGCCCAACAGGTACCCAAATACAGAGATCTCAGCCCAACAGGTGCCCAAATACAGAGATCTCAGCCCAACAGGAGCCCAAACACACGAGCTCTCAGCCCAACAGTTGCCCAAATACATGAGCTCCCAGCCCAACAGGAGCCCAAACACACGAGCTCTCAGCCCAACAGTTGCCCAAATACAGAGATCTCAGTCCAACAGGAGCCCAAACACACGAGCTCTCAGCCCAACAGGAGCCCAAATAGAGAGATCTCGTCCCCACAGGAGCCCAAATACACGAGCTCTCGGCCCAACAGGCCCAAATACACGACCCAACAGGTACCCAAATACAGAGATCTCAGCCCAACAGGTGCCCAAATACAGAGATCTCAGCCCAACAGAAGCCCAAATACACGCGCTCTCAGCCCAACAGTTGCCCAAATACAGAGATCTCAGTCCAACAGGAGCCCAAACACACGAGCTCTCAGCCCAACAGGAGCCCAAATAGAGAGATCTCGTCCCCACAGGAGCCCAAATACACGAGCTCTCGGCCCAACAGGCCCAAATACACGACCCAACAGGTACCCAAATACAGAGATCTCAGCCCAACAGGTGCCCAAATACAGAGATCTCAGCCCAACAGGAGCCCAAATACACGCGCTCTCAGCCCAAATGCAGAGATCTCAGCCCAACAGGAGCCCAAATACACGAGCTCTCAGCCCAACAGGAGCCCAAATACAGAGGCCTTAGCCCAAATACACAACCTCTCAGCCCAAATGCAGAGATCTCAGCCCAAATACACCAGCTCCCAGCCCAACAGGAGCCCAAATACAGAGACCTTAGCCCAACAGGTGCCCAAATACAGAGATCTCAGCCCAAAAGGAGCCCAAATACAGAGATCTCAGTCCAACAGGAGCCCAAACACACGAGCTCTCAGCCCAACAGGAACCCAAATACACGAGCTCTCAGCCCAACAAATGCCCAAATATAGAAATCTCAGCCCAACAGGTGACCAAATACAGAGATCACAGCCCAACAGGTGTCCAAACACACGAGCTCTCGGCCCAACAGGAGCCCAAATACATGAGCTGTCAGCCCAACAGGAGGCCAAATGTTAGGCATCGGATTTCTGTCGCTGCACAGTGAGAATCCAGAGCCTTACTTCTAGCAATCTCCCATTCCTCTCCAGCCACAGAGGAGGTTGCTTAGCAAACTTGTCGGTCCCGGCACTCTGCCCAGGCCAACTCCGTGGGTTTGCTTGCTGCTGCCACCTCTGGCACAGCTATGACAATGCATGCTGCTCAGCAGCGAGATTCTCCAGGGACTAAGTCCCCATGTCGGGCCACTGAGCATGCCTGTGGAGTGATCTCCCATTGGAGATCGAAGGTCACGTGCTCAGGTCCTGCTCGTGTTCGGATTGACCCATCCGAGAAGCCAGGAAGGTCCCGGACGCTCGCGGCTATAAAAGGTTCACATGGCCACTCGGCCATGCGCTAGTATAAGACTGTATTTACAGACTATGTGGAGTGAGTGATGTATGCATGTATGAATGTCTCTGGTGAATGACTCATTAAGAAACCCCTACCCTTGGTACGCACGTGTTGTGCAGCCTAGCCTCCTAGCGCACAGGCTTAGGCGTAGGTAGGTCTGAGGTTGAGTCAGGCATCAGTCCTCACCAGGGACTCGGCACGCCTCAGTGCATGTGCTCCATAGCCAGCGTCTATAGCAGCATTCGCGGTAGCGACGCCGCGCGTTCAGTGGGCCTAGAAGGACTCTAACCCCGTGTCCTTGGGGTAGAGTTCTGTGGCCGTACACTGTGTGCTCTTTTGGCCGGGCTCTGTAAGCTTAACAGGCTCTGGCATTTACGTTCAGCGGTTGTGCGGCTCTGTGCATTAACAGAGTTCGTCCCTGTTCACATTGGGTGACGTAACCCACGTGTGACTGGTTTCATACCGCTTAATTCTTCCGCCATTACTTAGCAGCAGTGTTCCACCTCTGCACGGTGGACCCCGGGCTGCGAACGCACCTACTATTCTTTTATAATTTGGTGTGTTCTGCCAGCCCTAACATTATCCTAGCGCCAGGGTCTGGCTAGTAATGGCGGATGAACAGCGACTGCTGCAGTACATCCGGCAGCTGCAGGGCAGTTTGGCGGCTCTCGAGCGTTCAGCCTCAGCTGCAGATGTTACTGCAGCCGCTGTCCAGTCAGCCACAGAGGCTGTCTTCCGTGTGACCACAGCCATCTTTGTCCCGCCTCCCACTGCCCGAGAAGTTCTCGGGTGATAGTGCTTCTTGTAAGGGTTTTGTAAGCCAGTGCTCTACATTATACAGCTGGAGCTGCTGGCCGCATGATTCCCCTCTGAGCGGGCTAAAGTGGGATTTATTATTTCCCTCTTGCCGGGCAGGGCTTTGTAGTGGGCCACACCGCTGTGGGAGCGTGGTGATCATGTGATGCAGAGTGTCTCACGGTTCTTGGACACTCTGAAGCAGGTCTTCCTGGGACCACGAGTCACCCATGACACCGCGCTCCGGCTGCTGGCATTGTCACAGGGCTCGTCCATGGTCAGCCACTTTTCCATCCAGTTCCGGACGCTGGCCTCAGAGTTAGAGTGGCCAGATAAGGTCCTCATTCTGGAGAGGTTGGGCTGGCCATGTGAAGGACACTCTGGCCACTAGGGAGATTCCCGCTACACTGGAGCTTATCACTGTCTCCACCCGTATAGATCTTCGCTTCGCCAAGCGAAGGTTGGAGCGGGACCAGTGTAGGCAGAGGTTTAGGTTGGCACCTAGTTTTACTAAACCTCTGGAATCTTCCGATGGGGCGTCCGAGCATCAGGGGGCTTCCCATGAGGGATCCAGGCCCCGGTCTGCTCGAGCTCCTGTGAGCTGTCATGTTTGCCGGCAGTCCGGTCACCTTGCAAACCGGTGCCCACAGCAGCTGGGAGAACGCTCACACCTAGTGGCCGTAGAAGGCGGCGCACTAGAATCCAGAGACGTTTTCCTCCAAGCTGTCCTTTAAGGGGACACTTGAGTTTGATTCTTCCACTCTGGCGGTCGAGGTTTGCGTGGATTCTGGGGCAGAGGGCAATTTTATGTCGTCAGCCTTCGCTCAACGGCACGCTATACCACTGGTTATAATGTCTACACCAGTCACCGTCAGAGTGGTGAACGGCGCCACTCTACCCTCACAGATAACCCACCAGACCATCCCCTTGTTACTCTCAGTGGCTCATCTCATCAGGAGACGATATCCCTCCTCGTCATGCCGGAGGGTATTGACCAGGTACTTCTAGGGGTCCCCTGGCTGCGGTACCACTCCCCCCATATAGAGTGGTCCTCAGGGAGGATTATTGGGTGGAGTAAATCATGTGAGGGTAGATGTCTGAGGGAGTGCATTCAGGTTGCCTCCACCGAGATTCCCGCTGATCTCGCTCCCCAAACAATCGACAGTATGCAGACGTGTTCTCCAAAAAGGCGGCAGAGACCCTTCCACTGCATCGCCCCTATGACTGTCCTATTGACCTCTTGCCTGGTGCTGAGCCTCCCCGGGGTCGAGTCTATCCCCTATCTCTCCCGGAGACAGAGGCCATGTCTCAATACATCAGGGAGAATCTGGCAAGAGGATTCATTAGGATGTCAGTGTCACCAGCGGGGGCGGGATTCTTCGTCCAGAAGAAGCGTGGGGAACTACGTCCTTGCATTGATTACAGGGGTCTTAACGCCATCACCGTTAAGAATAAGTATCCTCTGCCCCTGATATCAGAGCTGTTTGATAGACTACGGGGAGCGAGGGTGTTTTCCAAACTTGATCTGCGGGGGGCTTACAACCTGATTCGCATCAGTGATGGGGACAAATGGAAGACGGCATTTAACACCAGGGATGGGCACTATGAATACCTGGTGATGCCCTTCGGCCTCTGTTATGCCCCGGCCGTCTTCTAAGACTTTGTGAACAATATCTTCCGGGATATGCTTACCACCTCGGTTGTAGTCTATCTGGATGATATTCTCATCTACTCTCCAGATATTGACTCCCACCGGAGAGATGTTTGCAGAGTTTTCGATCGCCTGCGGGCAAACTCCCTCTATGCCAAGTTGGAGAAGTGTGTGTTTGAGCAGGAGTCCTTGCCTTTCCTGGGCTACTGTATATCATCTCCACCCGGGGATTGGCCATGGATCCTGCCAAGCTACAGGCGGTGATGGATTGGCAGGAACCTCATTCTCTCAAAGCAGTGCAGCGCTTTATGGGGTTCATAAATTATTATCGCCAATTCATCCCCCACTTCTCGACTTTGGTAGCACCCTTGGTAGCCCTCACCAAGAAGGGTGCAAATCCCAAGTTGTGGTCGGAACCGGTCTCCAAGGCCTTCTCCATTAAGTCCCATTTCGCTAGCGCTCCCATCCTACATCGCCCCGATGTAGATAAGCCCTTCATTCTGGAAGTGGATGCCTCTTCCGTCGGTGCTGGAGCGGTCCTGTTTCAGAAGGACACGCAAGCTCGGAAGCACCCATGCTTTTTCTCCAAGACCTTCACACCGGCGGAGAGGAATTATGCCATCGGGGCCAGGGAGTTGCTAGCGATGAAGTTGGCCTTCTCGGAGTGGAGACACCTCCTGGAGGGGGCTCGCCACCCTTTCCGACCACAAAAACTTGGTCTAGTTGCAAACAGCCCAGCGGCTAAACTCTCGCCAGGCCAGATGGTCTTTATTCTTTTCCCGGTTCCACTTCACCCTCCATTTTCTCTCCAGGGAGAAGAATGTCCGGGCCGATGCTCTCTCCCGCTCCGTGGTGTCGTCGGAGGAAGAGGAGCCTCGGCTGATCGTCCCATCCGAGAGCCTGAGGACTGTGGCTCCGGTTGCCCTTGAGTCAGTACCTCCGGGCAAGACATTTGTCCCTGCCCGTCTGCGACCGGAGGTCCTCTCTTGGGCTCATTCGTCCAGGGTGGGTGGACATTTCGGGACAAAACGGACCTGTGAGCTTTTGGCGAGGACGTACTGGTGGCCGCATATGGCCCGTGACGTCAGGGATTATATTCAGGTGTGCGTCTCTTGCGGCCAGAATAGGTCCTCTCGGCAGCGGCCCACTGGGCTTCTTTTTCCTCTGCCGGTAGGGGACAGGCCCTGGGAGATGGTCGGTATGGACTTTGTGGTGGGGCTACCCAAGTCCAGTGGCAGCACAGTAATTTGGGTTGTCACCAACCATTTCTCTAAGATGGTGCACTTGGTGCCTCTCTCCCGGTTACCTTCTGCACGGGGTCTGGCAGTGTTGCTCATTAAGCACGTTTTCCGCCTGCATGGCATGCCGGACAAGATTGTCAGTGACCGGGGTCCTCAGTTTGCGTCCCGATTTTGGAGAGAGCTTTGTTCCCTGCTCAGCATTGAGCTGAATCTCTCCTCGGCCTATCATGCCGAGACGAACGGGTTGGTAGAGAGAGCCAACCAGACCCTGATCACATATCCGACATTTTGTCTCGGTCAGGCAGGACGACTGGGCATCCTTGCTGCCGTGGGCAGAGTTCGCTTTGAACAATGCTGTGGCTGACTCCACCGGTCAGACCCCATTCCTCCTAAATTACTGTCAGCATCCGCGCGTCTCTGTGCCCATGCCCGTGTCATCCACCGACTCCAGGGTGGCAGACTGGGCGGTGGAGGCACGCGACATTTGGGATCGCACCCAGGATGCTATCCGGGCTTCCAAGGAGAGAATAAGGACCTCCGCTGACGCACACCGGCGCCCTGCTCCGACTTTTGCCCCTGGCGACTTGGTGTGGCTCTCCGCCCGAAACATCAGGCTGCGGGTAGAGTCTGCTAAGTTCGCACCGCGCTACATTTGCCCCTTCAAGGTTCTTGAGCAGATCAGCTCTGTGGTCTACCGTCTGGCCCTTCCACCACACTTGGCTATCTTAGATACATTCCACGTGTCCCTCCTTAAGCCTGTTCACGTGTCCCGGTTCTCCAAGTCATCTGCCGGGACATCAGACTTGTCTTTGGACGAGTTTGAGGTCAATGCCATCGTGGGATGCAAGGTGATGCGGGGCAAAAAGTTTTATTTGGTGGATTGGAAAGGTCATGGTCCAGAGGCTCGGACCTGGGAGCCAGTGGAGAACATCCACGCTCCTCTTCTCATTGCGGAGTTTGAGTGCAGCGAGGCTCAAGGGGGAGGGGGCCCTAGGAGGGGGGGTAATGTTAGGCGTTGGATTTCTGTCCCTGCACAGCGAGCATCCCGAGCCTTACTTCCAGCGGTCTCCCATTCCTCTCCAGCCGCAGAGGAGGTTGCTCAGCAAACTCGTCGGTCCAGGCGCTCTGCCCAGACCAGCTCCGTGGGTTTGCTTGCTGCTGCCACCTCTGGCGCAGCTATGACAATACATGCTGCTCAGCAGCGAGATTCTCCAGGGACTAAGTCCCCATGTCGGGCCAATGAGCATGCCCTTGGAGTGATCTCCCATTGGAGATCGAAGGTCACATGCTCAGGTCCTGCTCCTGTTCGGATTGGCCCATCAGAGAAGCCAGGAAGGTCCCGGACGTTTGCGGCTATAAAAGGTTCGCATGGCCGCTCGGATAAGACTGTATTGACAGACTCTGTGGAGTGAGTGATGTATTCACGCATGAATGTCTCTGGTGAATGACTCATTAAGAAACCCCTACCCTTGGTACGCATGTGTAGTGCAGCCTAGCCTGCTAGCGCCCAGGCTTAGGCGTAGGTAGGACAGAGGTTGAGTCAGGCATCAGTCCTCACCAGGGACTCGGCACGCCTCAGTGCACGTGCTCCATAGCCAACGTCTATAGCGGCGTTCGCGGTAGCGACGCCGCGTGTTCAGTGGGCCTAGAAGGACTCTAGTGCACTCTTTTGGCCGGGCTCTGTGAGCTTAACAGGCTCTGGCATTTACGTTCAGCGGTTGTGCGGCTCTGTGCATTAACAGTTTGCCCCTGTTCACATTGGGTGGCGTAACCCACGTGTGACTGGTTTCACACCGCTTAACTCTTCCACCATTACTTAGCAGCAGTGTACCACCTTTGCACGGTGGACCCCGGGCTGCAAACGCACCTACTATTTTTTTATAATTTGGTGCGTTCCGCCAGCCCTAACACAAATACACAGGCTCTCAGCCAAACAGGAGTCCAAATACAGAGATCGCAGCCCAACTGGAGCCCAAATACAGAGATCTTGGCCCAACAGGAGCCCAAATACAGATGTTAGGCGTCGGGTTCCTGGAACTGCACAGCGGGAATCCAGAGCCTTGCATTCAGCGGTCTCCGATTCTCCGCCGACCGCTCAAGAGCCTGCACAGCAGTCCCGGCGTGCCAGACATCCTGCTCAGACCAGTTTTGTGGGTCTGGCTGTTGCTGCCACCTCTGGGCCAGTGATTGCATTGCAGGCTGCCCTGCAGCAAACCATTCCAGAGGCTAAGTCCCTCTGTCGTTACACTGAGCATGCTCACGAGACGATCTCCCATTGGAGATTAGGAGTCACGTGCTCAGGTCCTTCTCCAGATCTGATTGGTCCATCTCAGAGATCTGGAAGCTTCCGGAAGGTCCCGGCTATAAAACGTTCGCATGGCCGCTCGGCCATGCGCTAGTATAGACTCTAATTGCTATCTGTGTGAATGATGATGGATGCATGTGCCTGCGAATGACTCATTAAGATCCCCTCCCTCTGATATTATGTGTGTGGGTGTCATGTCGGACGCTGTTCACACCACAGCATCCGGCAGGCAGAGGTAGTTCCACCTCCAGCCACTATAGCCTCAGTGGCGCCGGCCTGATCTTCAGGCTCTCGGGGGTTAATCCTGCTGGAGACCAGGTTGGATGGTTAGTCACGCCCACGGTCTTTAAATAGTCATACTGGCATATGGGCGTCGCCGATTATAGCTTGTGTTTCATACCAAGTGGTTCCGGTCTGGAGTGGAGGTGTTCAAGAGAGAGAGATTCATATCTGGTGTCGTATGATCCGTCGTTATCCTTTCTCCTTCCCATATTTGTGTTTAGTTGTGCCCTGTTCACATTACTGTTTATTCCTGTGTGTGTGCGGCGCAGTGCAGTTTAAGTTCTCCCTGTCTGTCATTATTTGTGTGGGAGCTTTGGTGGTGACTTCTCACTGGGTGGAGGGTGGAGGGTTAAGTGCAGGGCTGAGCAGGAGATAAGGAAAGGTCGGAGGCTCAGGCATTTGCACCTTCAGCAAAAACCCTGGGTTGAGGGTCAGACAGGGTTTCCCCTAGTAAAGGGACACCACAGGGGCCCCGGGTATTTCAGCCTTAGTTGAACTAAGCCCCCGTGACATTATAATCGGCCCACATTTTTTCAGGAGTCCATGGATCCATTAGATTCCATAACCCGCCAGTTGGCGGCGCTGTCCATACAGGTCTCCGAGTTGAATGGGGCAGTTCAGCAGCAGGGCCTGATAGTAGCAAAGGTGCAAACGGCATCTGCAGGTATCGGTGCAGAGCCGAAGTTTCCGCTGCCAGAACGATTTTCAGGCGTTCGCAGCAAATTTGTCGTATTTCGGGAGGCCTGCAAATTATACTTCCGCATGCGGCCAATATCCTCAGGTAATGAGGCCCAGCGAGTAGGGCTGGTGTTGTCATTACTGAGTGGTGACCCCCAAGCATGGGCATTTTCCTTACCACCTGACTCTGCTACATTTCATTCGGTCGATAATGTTTTTTCTGCCCTCGGGCTCATTTACGATGACCCTGACCGACTGGCTCTAGCGGAATCTAAAATCCGCGCCCTCCGCCAGGGGGAGCGCTTGGCAGAAGACTATTGTTCGGAATTTCGCCGCTGGGCTGTAGACACACAGTGGAATGACCCAGCACTGCGGAGCCAGTTTATTCATGGGGTATCAGGGAGGGTGAAACAAGCCCTCCTGATGTATGAGACTCCGGCATCATTGGAGTCTGCCATGAGTTTGGTGATATGTATTGATCGCCGTTTTCGTCAGGGGGCACAGGAGACGCTACCTCTGGGGGAAAACAGAGGTGCAGGTGTGGTTGAAGTAGATGAGTCCCCTGAACCTATGCAGATTGCTGGCGTGGCACAGGTTCAGCCTCGCGCTCCGGGAGTCCGGAAGTCCGGAGCATGTTTCTACTGTGGTAAAGGAGGTCATTATGTTAACGTTTGCCCGGTACTACCTAAGAGGGTCACACCGGCGGAAAACTGTTAAGCTCAGAGGGTATGGAGGAGACCCAACTGAGCGTATGCATATCCTCCATGATGGTATCTCAATGTATGCTCCCTGCCAAGGTTATTATCGCTGGCAGAGAGCTACCTATATCAGTGTTTGTGGATAGCGGTTCCGCCACCAATCTCATAGATGAGGAGTTTGCACACACCGCCGGGTTTAAGATTGAAAAACTTCCTCACCCCATACAGGTGGTGACCATTAATGCTGTTCCCCTCCCTCAAGGGGAGATTACTGAGTTTGTGGCAGAGGTGAAACTCCACATTGGGGTCCTACATTCTGAGTCGGTTACATGTAGGGTCCTCCGTAATCTCCCAGCTCAAATGGTCCTGGGTTTTCCATGGCTGTCCAGGCACAACCCGGTAATTGATTGGAAAACTCAGGACATAGTACAATGGAGTGGTTTCTGCCAAGACAATTGCTTGGCCACATGTGTGTCCGCCGTGACGCCCAGCCTGCCGGAGGCTTTGCAGGATTTCGCGGATGTTTTCTCTGAGAAGGGTTGCTCAGAACTGCCTCCACATAGAGCCTATGACTGTGCTATTAGGTTAAAACCCAGGGCCAAATTACCTAAGGCCAGGATGTTTAATATTTCTGGTCCTGAGAGACAAGCTCTGAAAGACTACATCGCGGAGAGTCTGAGCAAAGGTCACATCCGGCCTTCATCCTCGCCTGTAGCCGCGGGGTTTTTCTTCATTAAGAAGAAAGATGGGGGGTTACGCCCGTGTCTGGATTTCCGAGAGTTAAACCAGATTACTATCCGTGATCCCTACCCAATGCCGTTGATCCCGGATTTGTTCAACCAGGTAGCGGGGGCAAAATGGTTTTCCAAGCTGGACCTCAGGGGGGCGTATAACCTCATAAGGGTCCGTCAGGGGGATGAGTGGAAGACGGCGTTTAACACTCCTGAGGGTCATTTTGAGAGTCTGGTTATGCCGTTTGGGTTGACCACCGCGCCTGCCGTTTTCCAACATTTTATTAATGATGTCTTTGCTCATGTCCTGGGGAGATTTGTGATTGTATACCTGGATGATATCCTCATTTATTCTAGCGATCGGGACACTCATTTAGAGCATGTCAGGCAGGTGTTACAGCTTCTCCGTGAGAATAAGCTCTATGCTAAGCTGGAAAAATGTTTATTTTTTGTCCAGGAGTTGCCCTTTTTGGGATATATTGTGTCCGCAGCTGGTTTTAAAATGGACACCGCTAAGGTGCAAGCGGTGTTGCAATGGGAGAGGCCGGAGAGTCTGAAAGCACTCCAGCGGTTCCTTGGGTTTGCGAATTATTATAGGAAATTTATAAAACACTTTTCGACTGTCGCCAAACCGCTCACGGACATGACAAAAAAGGGTGCCGATCTGGCGAACTGGCCTGAGGTGGCTATACGTGCATTTGAGCGTCTGAAGAATAGTTTTGCTTCAGCCCCCATTCTGGTGCAACCAGACGTGTCTAAACCTTTTGTGGTAGAGGTTGATGCGTCGGAGGTGGGAGTGGGGGCAGTACTGTCTCAAGGCTCGTCCTTGAGCGAGATGCATCCATGCGCCTACTTCTCCAAGAAGTTGTCGCCGGCCGAACGGAATTATGATATCGGCAACAGGGAGTTGTTGGCCATCAAACTGGCTTTTGAGGAATGGCGACACTTCTTGGAGGGGGCGGCTCACCAGGTCACAGTTATCACCGACCATAAGAATCTGCTCTACCTGGAGTCGGCCAAGCGTCTGTCTCCTAGGCAGGCTCGCTGGGCATTGTTTTTTACTCGTTTCAATTTTCTTGTGACGTACCGTCCCGGGGCTAAAAACACCAAGGCGGATGCTTTGTCTAGGTGTTTTCCGGGGGGAGAACCTCGGGAAGAGCCGGTACCCATCCTCCAGAAAGGGGTAGTGGTCTCGGCTCTCACGACTGAGGTAGAGGCGGAGATTGCCGAGGCCCAAGAGGAGGTACCACCAGGACTTCCCGCCAACAAATCATTTGTACCCCTGCATCTTCGGCCTAAGGTGTTGAAGGAACACCACGATTCGGTACTGGCTGGTCACCCAGGGGTGAAGGGCACCTTAGAGCTGGTATCGCGTCGTTTCGGGTGGCCCAAAATCCGGCAGGACGTGGTCTCGTACGTGGCAGCTTGCATCACGTGCGCTAGGGCTAAGTCACCCCGAACCCGTCCTGCTGGCACGCTACAGCCTCTGGGGGTACCCAATAGGCCATGGACAGAAATCTCCATGGATTTTATCACTGACTTGCCAGCCTCGGCAGGGAACACGGTCATCCTGGTGGTGGTTGACCGTTTTTCAAAGATGGCGCATTTTGTGGCGTTGTCCTCTTTGCCCAATGCTAAGACGTTGGCTCAGGTATTTGTGAAGGAGGTGGTCAGACTCCACGGAGTACCGTCTGACATAGTATCTGATAGGGGTACGCAATTTGTGGCGAGGTTTTGGAAAGCTTTTTGCTCAAGGTTGGGGATCAAGTTGTCACATTCATCGGCGTTTCATCCACAGTCTAATGGACAAACTGAGCGCATGAACCAAAATCTAGAACAGTATTTACGATGCTTTGTGTCCGACAACCAGGAGGAGTGGTCTACTTTCCTTCCACTGGCCGAATTCGCATTAAATAATCACCGCCAAGAGTCATCAGGAGAGTCTCCATTCTTTTGTGTGTACGGTCAACATCCTCAGTTTTGTACCTTACGTCAGGGTGACTCCGGGGGTGTCCCGGAGGAGGATCAGCTAGGAGCCCAATTGTCATCAGTCTGGAGGCGGGTGAAACAGCGTTTGAGCATGAGTGCCAGGTACAAACGGGTGGCTGACAGTAGACGCGTGCCAGGTCCGGACCTGTGTGTGGGTGAATGGGTGTGGTTAGCTACGAAGAACATAAAACTCAAAATCCCTTCTTTAAAACTGGGTCCAAGGTTTATTGGGCCTTTTAGGATTTCTGCCATCATTAACCCAGTAGCTTATCGGTTGGAACTTCCCGCGGTGTACAGGATACACAACGTGTTTCACAGGGCTTTATTGAAAAAGGTGGTAGGCTTGGTGAACACGACGCCGATGCCACCTCCAGTCATGGTGGATGGCGAGTTAGAGTTCGAGGTCGCCAAGGTAGTGGACTCTCGAGTAGTACGCCGTACTCTTCAGTATTTGGTGCACTGGCGGGGGTATGGTCCAGAGGAGAGGTCTTGGGTTCCAGCCTCAGACATACATGCGGATCGGCTGGTCAGTTCTTTTCACCGTCGTCATCCGGACAAGCCGGGTCCTATGAGTCTTGAGGGCCCTGGGGTCCCTCGTAGAAGACGGGGTACTGTCATGTCGGACGCTGTTCACACCACAGCATCCGGCAGGCAGAGGTAGTTCCACCTCCAGCCACTATAGCCTCAGTGGCGCCGGCCTGATCTTCAGGCTCTCGGGGGTTAATCCTGCTGGAGACCAGGTTGGATGGTTAGTCACGCCCACGGTCTTTAAATAGTCATACTGGCATATGGGCGTCGCCGATTATAGCTTGTGTTTCATACCAAGTGGTTCCGGTCTGGAGTGGAGGTGTTCAAGAGAGAGAGATTCATATCTGGTGTCGTATGATCCGTCGTTATCCTTTCTCCTTCCCATATTTGTGTTTAGTTGTGCCCTGTTCACATTACTGTTTATTCCTGTGTGTGCGCGGCGCAGTGCAGTTTAAGTTCTCCCTGTCTGTCATTATTTGTGTGGGAGCTTTGGTGGTGACTTCTCACTGGGTGGAGGGTGGAGGGTTAAGTGCAGGGCTGAGCAGGAGATAAGGAAAGGTCGGAGGCTCAGGCATTTGCACCTTCAGCAAAAACCCTGGGTTGAGGGTCAGACAGGGTTTCCCCTAGTAAAGGGACACCACAGGGGCCCCGGGTATTTCAGCCTTAGTTGAACTAAGCCCCCGTGACATTGGGTAGGTATTTAGTCATAGAGTCAGCACCGGTCAGTGGCACGCTGCAGGCCACAGTGCACATCTCACAGCACTAGCGTCCAACAGTGCGCCCCCTCTTGGGCATTGTCGTATTGCGGCTGAGTCAGTCGCCATGCTACAGTCAGCAGCACTTGTTGGCGTCCGCAGTAGCGATGCCGCATGCATGGTAGGTCTAGACGGACATCGCCCTGAGTCTTGGGCCTAGTCCTGTGACCATATACCGTGTATGCACACCGCTGAGACCTGTGAGGTCAACAGGCTCAGCATTTATGTTTATGTCTTAGGTGTCTCTGTGATATTAACAGAGCTCGCCTGCGCACGCCGGGTGACGTTCAACCCGCTTGTGTCATACCGCCATATTGTGCGTCTGCCATTATATAGCAGCAGTTTAACACCCCTGCACAGTGGACCCCGGGCGGCGAACACACTTTCTGTTGTCAGGAGCCCCGCACTGCACTTGCTCACTGAGCCAGTGCGGGTGTCCTGAGTACAAAGACAGTGCTCAAAGATACCTGTGGAGCAGGGTAGCAGCGGTGACGATGCATGCTTCAGAGTATCAGGACCTGAAGCACATGACTGCTGGGGGCGTGGCCTAAGCTCCACAGATCTGGGAGCTGCAGGGAAACTCCTAGAAAGGTAACTACAGGACAATGTTACCAAGGGGCATAGATAGAGACAGAAACCATATGAAGCCAGGCTCAAAGCATGAGATCGCACGACAGTACCAAAGGGTTAGACAGAATGGATAGTCAGGACGTAGCAATAGGTCAGAAAACCAGAACGGGCAATAGACGGTACAATAGGGACAAACTGTAACAGAGTAACAATAGCCAAGCCAGGAGGTCAGAACCGGAGACGACAATAGCACCAAAGCGAGAGACGGAGTACAGAGTGAGGGAACAGGCCGGGTCATACACGGGAAGCAAACAAGCAACGCAGAATACACGCACACCAGGGGTCAGACACACCAGAACAACAGTATAGCTGACAGAGAACCCTGGTAAAGAGTGAGTATAAATACCCCTCCCAGATTCAGAAAGAGGCCATGAACACTTAACCCTGTGAGTGCAGGGCAAGAACCCTGTTCAAACCATGACATCTATTTAATATTTAGTGCGTTCCGCCGTCCCTAACAACAGAGATCTAGTCCAACAGGAGCCCAAATACATGATCTCTCGGCCCAATAGGATCCCAAATACACGAGCTCTCAGCCCAACAGGAGCCCAAATACACAAGCTCTCGGCCCAACAGGAGCCCAAATACAGAGATCTTGGCCCAACAGGAGCCCAAATACACGAGCTCTCGGCCCAACAGGAGCACAAATACACGACCTCTGAGCCCAACAGGAGCCCAAATACAGAGATCTCAGCCCAACAGGAGCCAAAATACACGAGCTCTCAGCCCAACAGGAGCCAAAATAGAGATCTTAGCCCAACAGGTGCCCAAATAGATGAGCTCTCAGCCCAACAGGAGCCCAAATACAGAGACGTTAGCCCAATAGGAGCCCAAATACAGAGATCTCAGCCCAACAGGAGCCCAAATGTACGAGCTCTCGGCCCAACAGGAGCCCAAATGTACGAGCTCTCGGCCCAACAGGAGCCCAAATGTACGAGCTCTCGGCCCAACAGGAGACCAAACACAGAGATCTCAGCCCAACAGGAGCCGAAATACACGAGCTCTCTGCCCAACAGGAGCCCAAATACACGAGCTGTCTGCCCAACAGGAGCCCAAATACACGAGCTGTCTGCCCAACAGGAGCCCAAATACACGAGCTCTCGGCCCAACAGGAGCCCAAATGTACGAGCTCTCGGCCCAACAGGAGACCAAACACAGAGATCTCAGCCCAACAGGAGCCGAAATACACGAGCTCTCTGCCCAACAGGAGCCCAAATACACGAGCTGTCTGCCCAACAGGAGCCCAAATACACAAGCTCTCGGCCCAACAGGAGCCCAAATGTACGAGCTCTCGGCCCAACAGGAGACCAAACACAGAGATCTCAGCCCAACCGGAGCCCAAATACACGAGCTGTCTGCCCAACAGGAGCCCAAATACACGAGCTGTCTGCCCAACAGGAGCCCAAATACACAAGCTCTCGGCCCAACAGGAGCCCAAATGTACGAGCTCTCGGCCCAACAGGAGACCAAACACAGAGATCTCAGCCCAACAGGAGCCGAAATACACGAGCTCTCTGCCCAACAGGAGCCCAAATACACGAGCTCTCTGCCCAACAGGAGCCCAAATACACGAGCTGTCTGCCCAACAGGAGCCCAAATACACGAGCTGTCTGCCCAACAGGAGCCCAAATACACAAGCTCTCGGCCCAACAGGAGCCCAAATACACAGATCTCGGCCCAACAGGTACCCAAATACAGAGATCTCAGCCCAACAGGAGCCCAAATACAGAGATTTCAGTCCAACAGGTGCCCAAATACAGAGATCTTAGCCCAACAGGAGCCCAAATACACGAGCTCTCGGCCCAACAGGAGCCCAAATGCACGAGCTCTCGGCCCAACAGGAGCCCAAATACATGAGCTCTCGGCCCAACAGGAGCCCAAATACATGAGCTCTCGGCCCAACAGGAGCCCAAATGCACGAGCTCTCGGCCCAACAGGAGCCCAAATGCACGAGCTCTCAGCCCAACAGGAGCCCAAATACATGAGCTCTCGGCCCAACAGGAGCCCAAATACATGAGCTCTCGGCCCAACAGGAGCCTAAATACACAAGCTCTCGGCCCAACAGGAGCCCAAATACATGAGCTCTCGGCCCAACAGGTACCCAAATACAGAGATCTCAGGCCAACAGGTGCCCAAATACAGAGATCTCAGCCCAACAGGAGCCCAAATACAGAGATCTCAGTCCAACAGGTGCCCAAACACAGAGATCTTAGCCCAACAGGAGCCCAAATACACAAGCTCTCAGCCCAAATACAGAGATCGTAGCCCAACAGGAGCCCAAATACACAAGCTCTCAGCCCAACAGGAACCAAAGTACACGAGCTCTCAGCCCAACAGGAGCCCAAATACAGAGATTTTAGCCCAACAGGAGCCCAAATAGATGAGCTCTCAGCCCAACAGGAGCCCAAATACAGAGACCTTAGCCCAATAGGAGCCCAAATACATAGATCTCAGCCCAACAGGAGCCCAAATACATGAGCTCTCAGCCCAACAGGAGCCAAAATACACGAGCTCTCAGCCCAACAGGAGCCCAAATACACAAGCTCTCAGCCCAACAGGAGCCCAAATACAGAGATCTTAGCCCAACAGGAGCCCAAATACATGAGCTCTCAGCCCAACAGGAGCCAAAATACACGAGCTCTCAGACCAACAGGAGCCCAAATACATAGATCTTAGCCCAACAGGAGCCCAAATACAGAGATCTCAGCCCAACAGGTGCCCAAATACAGAGATCGCAGCCTAACAGGAGCCCAAATACATGAGACCTCAGCCCAACAGGTGCCCAAATACAGAGATCTCAGCCCTAAAGGAGTCCAAATACATGAGCTCTCAGCCCAACAGGAGACAAAATACACAAGCTCTCAGACCAACAGGAGCCCAAATACAGAGATCTTAGCCCAACAGGAGCCCAAATACAGAGATCTCAGCCCAACAGGTGCTGAAATAGAGATCTCAGCCCAATAGGAGTCCAAATACATGAGCTGTCAGCCCAACAGGAGTCCAAATGCATGAGCTCTCAGCCCAACAGGTGCCTAAATCCATGAGCTCTCAGCCCAACATTAGCCACAAAACACGAGTGTTATGAATGGGCACCGAGTTGGATAGCTGGTCCAAGCTAAGCCACAGAAAACCAGAGGTTGGTAACCAAGCGGATGCAGACCCCTGATCCTGTCCACACAACTAGCAGTAGCCGTGGAGTGTGCCTACGATGATCCTAGATGCCTCGGCACAGCCGGAGAGCTAACTAAGCCTAAAGCAAGAAAGGGGAAATTTAAACTGCCCCGGAGCAGACCCCAAAGGAATAGATAGCCCCCAAACAAATATTGTTGGTGAGACAAGATGAAAACACAAACGCAGGCAGAAAAATAGACTGAGCAAACAATGGGGCCCAAACTGACTAGACAGGACAGGAAAGACACTGTCTGCAATCACGCAAAAAACCCTGCAAAAAGTCCAACACGTCTGATGCACAAAAACACTGAAGTCGCATGACTTCGCCCCCACTATATCAGCACTCTGGTATGTTCTGAAAGCAAAGCAAAAAGAGTCCAATATAACGGGACAAAACAAACTGGCACATGTAGTAACATATGGGCGGTGATTCAGCACAGCCCCAGCCAGAGCTGGCTGACCCGCACAAAGCAGAGATAAACAAAACCAGGTCAAATGCAAACAGAATAACAAATGAACCACTTAGCTGAACCATGCAGGGAAAGAGCAGGCGACATCACACGTAGAAGGCACAGGAAGAAAATCAGCAGGGTTAGAGGGAGTCAGCTGTCTTAAATCCCAATCAGAAACCCCAGATCTCCAATCGTCTTCCTCATCTGGTGGCAAGCCTCTGTCAATCAGATCAGCTCCACTACCTCCAGTAACCACCAGAGGGAGTCCAGGAAGAGAACGCGCAACCCCTCTGTCAATCTGACCAGCTCCACTACGTTCAGTAATCACCAGAGGGAAGCCAGAGAAAGAATTCACAACACAAAAGCTTTTAGCCCAACAGGTTCCCAAATACAGAGCTCTCAGCCCAACAGGTGCCCAAACAGAGATCTCGGCACAACAGGTGCCCAAATACAGTAATCTCAGCCCAACAGATGCCCAAATACAGAAATCTCAGCCCAACAGGAGCCCACTTACATGAGCTCTCAGCCCAACAGGGGCCTTAGTACAGAGATCTCAGCCCCACAGGAGCCCGAATACAGAGATCTCAGCCCAACAGTAACCCAAAGACATTTGATCTTAGCCCAACAGGGGCTCAAAGACATCAGATCACAGCCCGACAGGAACACAAATAGTTGAACTCAGCGTAACCGGAACCAAAATACATGAGCTCTCAGCCCAACAGGTGCCCAAATACAAAGATCTCAGCCCAACAGGAGCCCAAATACATGAGCTCTCAGCCTAACAGGTGCTCAAATCCATGAGCTCTCAGCCCAACATTAGCCCCAATACATGAGCTTTTAGCCCAACAGGTGCCTAAATTCAGACTTCTCAGTCCAACAGGTGCCGCAACAGAGATCTCTGTACAACAGGTGCCCAAATACAGTTTTCTCAGCCCAACAGATGCCCAATTACTTGAGCTCTCAGCCCAAAAGAAGACATTTGATCTTATCCCAACAGGGCCTCAAAGACATCAGATCACAGTCCAATGGAACAAATAGTTGAACTCAGCCCAACAGGAGCCAAAATACATAAGCTCTCAGCCCAACAGATGCCCAGATACTGAGCTCTCAGCCCAACAGGTGCCCAAATACAGAGATCTCAGCCCAAAAGGAGCCCAAATACACAAGCTCTCAGCCCAAAAGAAGCCCAAATACACTAGCTCTCAGCCTAACAGGTGCCCAAATCCATTAGCTCTCAGCCCAACATTAGCCCCAATACACAATCTTTTAGCCCAACTGGTGCCCAAATACAAAGCTCTCAGTCCAACAGGTGCCCCACCAGAGAACTCAGCCCAACAGGTGTCCAAATACAGAAATATCAGCCCTACAGGAGCCCAATTACATGAACTCTCAGCCTAACAGGAACCCAAGTACAGAGATCTCAGCCCAACAGGAACCCAAAGACATTTGATCTTAGCCCAACAGGGGCTCAAAGACATCAGATCACAGCCCGACAGTAACACAAACAGTTGAACTCAGTGTAACAGGAACCAAAATACATGGGATCTCAGCTCAACCGGTGCCCAAATATAGAAATCTCAGCCCAACAGGAGTCCAAATACAGAAATCTCAGCCCAACAGGATCCCAAATATAGAAATCTCAGCTCAACAGGAGCCCAAAGAAATGAGATCTCAGCCCAACAGGAGCCTAAATGCAGAAATCGCAGCCCAACAGGAGCCCAAATACAGAAATCTCAGCTCAACAGGACCCCAAATATGTCAGATCACAGCCCAACAGGAACACAAATAGTTGAACTCAGCATATCAGAAACCAAAATACATGAGCTCTCAGCCCAACAGGTGCCCAAATACATGAAATTTAGACAACAGGAGCCCAAATGCTTGAAATCCTAGCGCAACATGAGCCTTGGAGCCCAAAATTATCATATCACAGCCCAGGATGATCCCTAATGCACATAGATATGATGAAGTTCCCCTGTACTACTAAAATTTAAGAAGGGCCTGGATGCCTTTCTTGAAAAGTATAATGTTCAAGGTATGTAAACTAGATTCCTTGATAGGGCGTTGATCCAGGGAGCTAGTCTGATTGCCGTATGTGTTTGCTGCATGGGTTTTTTTGCCTTCCTCTGGATCAACATGTTAGGCTATGGACTGAACTAGATGGACTTAAAGTCTCCCTTCAACCTTCAGTACTATGTTACTATGTAACAGCAATTTGGCCTGGGGTGACCGCTGTGACAAACAACTCTCCAAACACATGCAATCTGCTCCTTATCAGCAGGAGGATTAATTAACCCCTTACTATTTTGTCCTTTATTAAGTAGTACGGTATAAAATCATTTTTCATTCCCACCTTTCTAAAAGCCACGGCTTTCCTATTTTCTCATAGATATCTCTTGCAGCACATGTTGTCTTTTAATAAGATCTTTTCCTTTTTAATATTAATGTGAATGTCACGCCGTTCCGACATACTCACCCGGCCTCCGCTCCCACGCCGCCTCTGCATACTCACCCGGCCATCGCTCCCACGCCGCAGCCCCTCGCCGCCCGACAGCCACGGCGGTCACCTCTGACAGGCGCGCGGCCGACGGCGTCTCTGCATGCAATGCGCATGCACCATAGGCCGCGCCTCCCTTCTGCTTCTTGTGCTCCGGCTATGCCCTGACCCGGAAGCACCCCCCTGACCAATGGCAGACCAGACAGGGGCATATTAGGCCGCTTTCCCCTGAGGGAGGCGCCTGATCATTGTGTTTCCTAGCACACTGGGCCTCGCCTCTTCGTGTGCTCTCTGCAGTCTCACAGTCCCGTTCTCGTGTGCTCCCTGCAGCAGCCTCGCAGTCCTGCTATCCGTGTCCCCTGCTGTACTCCAGTCCTGCCTCCGGTGTTCCTGTTCCATCCTGCTTCAGTCCTTCCATCCTACTCCAGTCCTGCCTCTGGTGTTCCTGTTCCATCCTACTCCAGTCCTTCCATCCTACTCCAATTCTGTCTCCTGTGTTTCTGCTCCAGCCATCCCTCCACGTTCCAGTCTACAGTCTTACTCCACTCCTGTCTCCTGTGTTCCAGCTCTGTCCTGTCATCTACACTTCAGTCCCACACTCCTACTCCAGTCCATCCTGAGCCGCCCCTCTCGGTACCGGCTACCGTGGTGCTTGAACCCTTGGGCCTGCTCCTAACGGCCCCTGTATAGGGGTCAGTTCCACCTGGCAGCTCGCCCGGGGCCCCTCGGTGCCACGGCCCAGAGGGTCCACTCCTGGAGATTCCGGCTCCAGACCAGCCACGCTAACAGTACGATCAGGCCAGATGGTCCTTATTTTTCACCCGATTTGACTTCGAGCTCCGTTTCCGTCCCGGCAACAAAAATACCAACGCTGACGCTCTGTCCAGGGTCTTCCAGCGACACGAAACCACGGAGGAACCCTCGCATATCATTGACCCCACTAGGATCATCACAGTGGCTCCAGTGAACTGGCTTGCTCCTTCTGGCAAAACGCTTGTGCCTGAGAACCTCAAGCGAAAAGTCTTCCTATGGGGGCACTCCTCCAAACTGGCCGGCCATGCCCGGAGTAAGAAGACACTGGATCTTATCGCGCGTCACTACTGGTGGCTCACTCTTCGCCAAGATGTACTCGATTTTGTGGTTTCTTGTCCATCCTGTGCAAAAAACAAAGTGCCACGAAGACCTCCGCCCGGCTTGTTGCTGCCGTTGCCCGTCCCTGCGGTCCCTTGGGAAAACATCACCATGGATTTCATCACCGACCTACCCTGTTCTTCTGGCTGCACAGACATCTTGGTGGTGGTGGATCGTTTTTCCAAGATGGCCCACTTCGTCACTCTGCCCGGTCTCCCCTCGGCTCCGGAGCTGGCCAAAGTCTTCATCCCCCAAATCTTCAGACTCCATGGACTACTTCAACGCATTGTGTCTGACCGAGGTGTTCAGTTCACCTCCAAGTTCTGGCAATCACTTTGTAAGCTCATGAATGTTTCCCTTGACTTCTCTTCGGCCTACCATCCACAGTCCAATGGGCAGGTGGAGCGTACCAACCAGACGTTGACTGGGTACCTACGTCATTTCTCCAACGCCGACCAGAACCATTGGGTTGACTTACTTCCCTGGGCAGAGTTCGCTTACAACAACCATGCTGGCGAGTCCTCGGCCAAGTCTCCGTTTTCATTGTGTTCGGCAGACATCCTGGTGTTCCCCTTCCAATAACCCCTGCCTCCGAGGTACCCGCGGCCAACGCTTTGTCCTCCGAATTTGCCAAGGTTTGGGCCGAGACCAACATGTCACTCAAGAGGTCCGTTGATCGGATGAAGAATTATGCTGACAAGCAGAGATTGGATCCTCCACCCTATTGTGTCGGGGACAAGGTTTTGCTCTCATCCAAATTCATCCGGTTGAAACTGCCCTCCTACAAGTTGGGGCCACGATACATCGGTCCGTTTGAAATTCTTGGACGTATCAACGAAGTCGCCTACAAATTGAGGTTGCCTGCTTCGCTCCGGGTCCCGAACACCTTCCACGTCTCTCTCCTGAAACCTGTGGTGCTGAATCGCTTCCATTCCTTGCCTGATTCCGGTCCTCAGCCGGTGGGTGCCGATGATGTCTTTGAAGTGGAGGACATTATCGCCATGAAGAAGGTTAGAGGTAGGAAATTTTTTCTTGCTGACTGGAAGGGCTTTGGTCCTGAGGAGAGATCCTGGGAACCTCGGGAGAATATCAATGCTCCCCATATCCTCAAGAGATTTCTTGCTAATCTCCGGGGAGGGTGGCTTAGGGTAGGGGGTACTGTCACGCCGTTCCGACATACTCACCCGGCCTCCGCTCCCACGCCGCCTCTGCATACTCACGCGGCCATCACTCCCACGCCGCAGCCCCTCGCCGCCCGACAGCCACGGCGGTCACCTCTGACTGGCGAGCGGCCGACAGCGTCTCTGCATGCAATGCGCATGCGCCATAGGCCATGGCCCTGCCTCCCTTCTGCTTCTTGTGCTCCGGCTATGCCCTGACCCGGAAGCACCCCCTGACCAATGGCAGACCAGACAGGGGCATATCAGGCCGCTTCCCCCTGAGGGAGGCACCTGATCGTTGTGTTTCTTAGCACACTGGGCCTCGCCTCTTCGTGTGCTCTCTGCAGTCTCACAGTCCCGTTCTCGTGTGCTCCCTGCAGCAGCCTCGCAGTCCTGCTATCCGTGTCCCCTGCTGTACTCCAGTCCTGCCTCCGGTGTTCCTGTTCCATCCTGCTCCAGTCCTTCCATCCTACTCCAGTCCTGCCTCCGGTGTTCCTGTTCCATCCTGCTCCAATCCTTCCGTCCTACTCCAGTCCTGCCTCCGGTGTTCCTGTTCCATCCTGCTCCAGTCCTTCCGTCCTACTCCAGTCCTGCCTCCGGTGTTCCTGTTCCATCCTGCTCCAGTCCTTCCATCCTACTCCAGTCCTGCCTACGGTATTCCTGTTCCATCCTGCTCCAGTCTTTCCATCCTACTCCAATCCAGTCTCCTGTGTTCCTGCTCCAGCCGTCCCTCCACGTTCCAGTCTACAGTCTTACTCCACTCCTGTCTCCTGTGTTCCAGCTCTGTCCTGTCATCTACACTTCAGTCCCACACTCCTACTCCAGTCCATCCTGAGCCGCCCCTCTCGGTACCGGCTACCGTGGTACTCGAACCCCTGGGCCTGCTCCTAACGGTCCCTGTATAGGGGTCGGTTCCACCTGGCAGCTCGTTCGGGGCCCCTCGGTGCCACGGCCCAGAGGGTCCACTTCTGGAGATTCCGGCTCCAGACCAGCCACGCTAACAGTGAATAGCTACCTTGAATTCTCCGGTAATCATTACCCTGAAATAGATCAGAAATATACCCTGTGGACAATACTGGCATATTTGCAAGACTTGTACATCAGATAAAAGATTTTACAAATGAATCTGATTTACCGGTACTACTTTGAAAAAGGGTTACCCAAATAAAATCCTTATAGCTGCATTTAATAGTACAAAAAATGAAAACAAGAATTGTTTAAAAATAATAAAAAAATCTGACAAAATTAAACATTGACAAGAACTGTAATAAACCCAAACATAATTTTTCTATATTTTTTAACATCACACAAAAATATCAGAAAAATTCTGCCTAAATATTGGTCTGATATCAAAAGTGATCCTGCAATCTTCAGTATGTAGGGAGAACAATACAATGTATTAGATGCAGTATTAATAAGCAGAGATACGATATCAATAATGGAATTAATTAGCTGATCGAGAAACATTACAATGGAGCATAAACCCAACAATTCCACAAATTATGTGACTACATTAGAACCAACACCCGATTACACACAAAGTAGATTCCAGAAATTAATCGTGAATCATATTAGATATTTTGAATTATCGGTTCTTGTTACCAGAGGGATTAAATGGAACTGTGGAGATCACAAGGTGGCAAATTAATAAAATATATAGTAAAATTGATATTAAATTCATATGTAGAAATCATTGTTTTTAAATTGCGACCCCCTGCCAATATGTTATGTTTAGGATTCCATATACACTTTGTTTTCAGTTATATATATAGCGGCATGTGAAATAATTGCCAATGATTTTCACCTGGTTTCAGGATTTTTCAGGGCTTTTTGCACCTCTCTTTCGTGTTGTCAATACTTTTTCCCAGTGTTATTTCTCATTATTACACAGAATTTATATACATCTACGGGTTGATTTCTTTGCCTGTGTGGATTGGATGGGTCGTAACTGGCATCTGATAAGAATTTCATGTCAATAGCTCCTTTGGAAATGTAAACTATGCCCTGTGAGTGCTTTCCCCAGCATGGTTGTGCTTTTCTCTGCAGCTTGGCTGTCTCATTTCTACTGTAGGCTTCGCTGCTTTTACAGTATACAGCATTTATTTTTCACCATTGATCCACCATGTGTTCTGAGGAAGGCCAATTAGGCCGAAACGTCAACGCTTTATTTTATGTGGATCCTTCTGTTTCTTCTATTTGTGCAATATATTATTTCAACATTGAAAAGGAGTACCAAGTTCTATGTTACTCTATGTCCTATGAGGAACGGTTAAAGAATCTGGGAATGTTTAGCTTGCAAAGAAGAAGGCTAAGAGGAGACTTAATAGCTGGCTACAAATATCTGTAGTTCTGTCACAGTGCAGAGGGATCATCATTATTCTCATTTGCACATGGAACCACGAGACCCAATGGAATGAAACTGAAAGGGAGAAGCTAAAGATTAGATATCAGAAAACTAGTTTTGACAGTGAGGGTGATCAATGAGTGGAACAGGCTGCCACAAGAGGTGGTGAGTTCTGCTTCAATGGAAGTCTTCAAACAAAGGCTGGACAGACATCTGTCTGAGATGGTTTAGGAATCCTGCATTGGAGCAGGGGGTTGGACACGATGACCCTGGAGGTCCTTTCCAACTCTAACATCCTAGGATTCTATGATTTACTTATAAAATTGGTGATGTGTTCAATACTTATGTCACCCGCTATATATTCAATGCTTGCATACATCTTAGTGCTTACAGAGTGCTGCTGTATGCTTTTGTTTGACTAATGTGTATGGGCAGACTCTCCTGCGACAGTGTTGGCCGAGAGGAATGATCGGGTAGTTTGGAGACAGACACACAATCCTTTTGTTTTGCGGCTAGATCAGCCATCGCCAGTCCATGGGATTTGGGAGACATTGCACATTCAGTCCGCTCTCTATGGTGTATGTGAACCTTCAGAGTCAAACTACGAAGACTCATCTCTCTATGCCGTAGTAGCTTTAGTCATATGTAACTGGAGGTGAATTAGAGCCGTGTACCTAGTGTATCTCTTTTCTTCATTTCTAGGGACGGATCGTTGGATGCTTTATTTTTCGGGGAAATTGGATAGAAGGTTATAGAGGCGCCACACAGCACAGTTAATTGATAAAAACCTTTATTTAAAAAAAAGAAATCTTTTATCACACAGTTAAAAAAAACAATTCTAAAAGTAACCTGTTATTATACATTCTGAGAACATAAAACCATTGACTTCAGTACGGCGACAAAATCAGAAATAACACAATAAAAAACTGAAATAACACCTGCAGACAGAAAACTAACAGACCCTGACCATCCCCGCCACCATTCTCCGGTTGGCGCTGCCATCTTACGGTTTTGTTGCATCGCTGCTGTACACGGCCTGCTGGCATCTGTGCCAAGGCTATAAAGTGCACTTTATACTTCTGTGTCACCTTGGTTAGGAAGAGTGTAAGAACTAATGTTAATGTTTTGATCATTTTGCTCCTGAAGGCATGAAAATTTGGTGCCGATAAAATAATTCATCACAAAAGATCAAATGTGGAATGCAACACATTTTTCAATGGAAGCAACTTGGAATGGAAACCATTAATGATGGCTGACCGGTCACAGCAGGCTGCTGTGCTCTATCCCAAGTCACTTATATGTTTGGCTACCATAGAAAATAGATGGTCGGCCGCGTTGATGTGAGAGTTGCAAACACACTGCTGCCCATATAGCCTTAGGGCTCGTGCAGACAAGTATTTGCGATCCGACAAAACATCAGATCACACTCGGACTGATATTATTATATGGGTCCATGCACATGTCCAATTTTTTACTCGGATCGATTTGCAAAGAAAATCGCAGAATGCACGATTTGCATCTGATATTCGGATCACACTCAGCCGTGCAGGTCCAATAAGTTGGTGGACAATAAATTGGACCACACTCGGATGACACCTCCATTGGCGTGGTGGATGTACTCTGATACAATTTCAATAGACATCACTTCTATACAGCTTTGTGTTTTCATTACATGCCATCATCAAAGCTTAATTTACAACACTCTATGTCCCCTACAATATAGGTTGACATAAATGGAAGTCTGATTGTCAAGACGTTTGTATGGGATTTTATTTCTCAATCACATTTGAAATATCTGGAAATGCAGTCTCCAAATAAACATCAAAAGTCTTTTGTCGGTATTCCCAAACCTTAAAGGAGTTTTCCTGCAAACAAAAGTTTCTTTTAATCAATAGATCTTGGAATAATAATAAATTCCACAATTGGATGTGTTTATAATAAATGTTCCTGTGATGAGATAATCTTTTGCGATTCCATGCATTCCTGTCTATATACTCTCTTTTGCTTCCCCCCCCGCCCAGGAGACCTATGCGGTCCTGTCTGTATCCTCTCTTTTGCTTCCTCCCCTGCCCAGGAGACCCATGCGGTCCTGTCTGTATACTCTCTTTTACTTCCTTTTCTGCCAAACAGTCCTGTTTGTATACTCTTTTTGCTTCCTCGCCTGCCCAGGAGACCCAAGCAGTCCTGTCTGTATCCTCTCTTTTGCTTCCTCCCCTGCCCAGGAGACCCATACGGTCCTGTCTGTATCCTCTCTTTTGCTTCCTTCCCTGCCCAGGACCCATGCTGTCCTGTATGTATACTCTCTTTTACTTCTTCCCCTGCCCAGGAGACCCATGCTGTCCTGGCTGTATATTCTTACTTTCTCCCCTGACCAGGAGACCCATGCTGTAATGTCTGTATACTCTCTTTTGCTTCCTCCCCTACCCAGGAGCTGTGGTATGATCAGACCATGTTCCTGCACGGTCAGACACGGCCATTACACAGCACACAGCAGGGGCACATTTATAAGATTATCTCTGCACAGGGACAATTTTTTAAAAAACATCCAATTGTGGAAATTATTATTATTCCAAGACCTATCGATTAAAATGAACTTTTGTTTGTGTGACAACCCCTTTAAGGATTTTTTTTCAGCACAGGCATAAGGGAAAGATTGTCAGTTGACAAAGGTGCATATGAGAAATTCACATTTTAAAGCAGCAGATAAAAGGACAAACACACAAAACTTATTTACAAATCTATACAATATAGTGCAAACAGAATATTACAGTGCATAAAATGCCCCTCATGGTTAATTAAAATCAGAACTATAACCTCCCTGTGTGTGAAAAATGTTCCAAATGAATGCTGTAAAATTAAAACCTTAAAGCACTTTTACAAGGGTATAAAAAATAAAAGTAGAAGTAAAAAAAACAAACAAACAAAACATGCATTACCCATCTATGAAATGCAGCACCTATAGGTGACTACGGAAGCCATTCTGAGGCCACAGTGGCGATGTTAGCATACATCACACTGGCTGTCAAAGAGTAACCATCATTTTCATTTCTATTTCATAAATCAATATTGCACATGAAAATCAGTAAGATCTGCCTCTTTCTTCTCCAGGACTGATCTTTTACTCTAAACTCCGTATTTCTAAGATAAGAGGTGACAATTGGTGCCCATAAGATTCTATGGGGAAGGAAATGAGGAGGAGCTAGAGTCAGGCACAGATATTCTGCTGCAAGTTCTCCTGAAATGACAGTCACACTTTAAGGCCATTGAAGACAACGCATACGCGCGATTGGTCAGTGTAGCCTCAGTCGCCAGTGCCAAAATTGCACCAACACCAATCTTAATTTTAATAATAAAGATCCTGATAGAAGTAAAAAACCTTACCAACATTTGTTCAAAAATTACATTTAACACAAAATCCTGATTTAAACAATACGTCATTTTCTGACGACACATTCTCTTAAAGTCTTTGGCTGTCAGATTCCTAAAAGTCAATATTATTAAGGCTTCCATTACAATTTCCCCTCGTATTTTCACCAAATTTTATCAAGTACTTGTGCACAATTATACAGCCACACTGCCTGAAGCCGGGGATTCACTGTGAATTTTGACGCACAATTTCTTACAACAGCCTATTATTTTAAAGTCCTTCCCCCCAATTCCATTGTGCAGTACCTATGAAAAAGGGGTTACATACATAATAAATATAAAACTGGTTCAGAGGGGGAGAGGACCCTGCCCTCACAGGCTTACTATCTTCTTTGTGTGCCTGCAGGATTTACTAAAGCTTTCTCAGTCCCTGAGTAATGCAATACATAGTAGACAGGGAGGAGGGGTGTGAAGGTGCAGGGAGGAAGAGTGTGCAAGGAAGAAGGATGTGCAGGTGAAGGGGGGAAGGGTGTGCAGGTGCAGGGAGGAAGGGCATGTGAATGCAGGGAGGAAGAGTGTGCAGGTAGGAAGGGTTGTGTAGGTGCAGGACAGGGGGATGTGCAGTTGCAGGGAGGAAGGATTGTAGGGGTGTGCAAGGAAGAGGGGTGTGCAGGTGCAGTCTCTCTTTTTGCTTACATTAAGAGGCGAGATGGAGTGGTAGTGAGGGGAACACCTGATCGCCTCATAGTGATAACCAGAAAAGAGCCGCCAACAAGGCAGGCTTGGAAAGGGATGAAAATGGGCAAACAACAGTATGCTGGTAGAATTACTTCTTACATTGGAATTCAATTGTACAAATTAGGCAAGTTTGGTCTCATCACAGCTGGAGTCTATCTGCTGAGTATAAGGAGAGCATAAAAGGGGGGCACTTTTGGAAACTAAGAAAATCATGGTAATTTTGAATAACAAAAAAGGAGTAAAACACAACCCGACAACTCAATGCCCGGTCTGCGGGTGATCTCCTTCCTCTTTATGGAATATGCTCTTTAGACCCAGATGATAACATGTCGATTTCTTCTCCAATTTCTCTTATTGAAGATATTAATGTGCTTTTTATTTTTAGCCTTTCAGCAGGTAACACAGGGTCATCTGACCTTACCCCTTCATTTCCCCACAGTAATATTAGTCTTCTTATTGCATGAATGCGGAAACATGTGTCAGTTTGGCCACGTGTGCAATTCCCTATGGTAGAAGTGGTGCAGATGCTGAGCCAACACCCTTCCAAAATCATTAGTAGGAATAGATTTTCTTTACTTTTCTTCATTTCTCACCTGCAAAAAAAAAAAATACAGAAATAAAATAAATGCTGTGAAATTACTTGTACAAAAAAAACAATCCTTAAAAGATACTTTATTGACCAATCATTAAAAAGTTTTCAAAACTTCAAAAAACAGGCAAACAAAAATAGGCTTATTGCTGATTTTCAAAATCCAGCCACAAACACTAGAGAGTCGTTCCAATGTCAGGTAGATGGTCACAAACCTATTTGTCCCTATAGGGCCCTATATCTCTCTCCTACCTGACAGCGGAGGTTGGCACCCTCTTGATACGCAAATGGCGCCCCCGCTCCTCGGCGGCTCTCCCTAATCACCCTGTTGACTCCTATGTAAATAACATCAGCTTGGAGTACAACAGATGGCCGGGAACAAGAATATAATAGATAATAACCCCATGCCACAAACCACCAAGACAAAAATGTAAGGAATAGTAACTGGAAAAAACTCTAATTTTTGGCAGATTTGTAAACATTTGCTTTGGGAGGAAAAGGGGTCTAAATAACCCTATTTAGGTGTCTCCCTGCCTGACAGCGGAGCTTTTACACCCTACGTTACTCTGGTGCCCCCGCTCCACGTGGGCTGACCCTTACTGACCCCTACACTTCTCACCCAAAAAGAGGAAAGAGGGTGTCAGATCATATGGCCAAGGGAGACAGGGGTAATAACTTAGAATTATCCCTGAAAAAATCCCCCCCAAAGACAAAAAATGTTTTATTAATAAAAAATGTATCTGCAAACCGATGTATACAGTGTACGGGATAATAGTGCATTAGCAAAGGCAGTTGCAAGTAAAGGGGGCAAGATATCAATCAGAACAGATACACAATCATTTAAATGTTCTTAAGCAGCATTAATGTACATTTCTCACATCACAGAACGCTGCGATTACCTCTAATCCCCAACAACACATTTTTCATATTGCATCATGCCCAAAACCATGAGCCATTGATCGCTCAGGCTCAACATTGCACTGTCCCAAAAAAAAAAAAAAAAAATCAGCAAATTAACAAATAAGTAAGGACTTAGCTCATGGCCACTGAAAAATCACCTCAATATATATAGTAGGCGGGGTGATAGTACTTTGACAAAGGCAGTTTCAAATAAAGGGGGTAAGGTATCAATCAAAACAGATATACAACCATCTGAGTATTCTTAAACAGCAATAATAAACATTTCTCAAATCACCAACCGCTGCTATTACCTCTAATCCCCCATAACAGCATATTTTCATATTGCTTCATGCCCAAAAACAATAAGCCATTGATCACCCGGCTCAAATTGCACTATCCCCAAGTATTAAATCAACAAAATTGGCAAATATGTAAGAACTTAGCTCATGGCCAATGAAAAATCGCCTCGACGCGTTTCCCTCCCGTAAAAGGAGTTCATCAGGAGGCCCATGATGTATTATGAATGCTCCCTCCGAGCATCAGATGTCATGCCTGCAACCAGCATCAATGATGATACCTGCAACCATGATCATGAGCTAAGTTCTTACATATTTGTCAATTTTGTTGATTTAATACTTGGGGATAGTGCAATTTGAGCCGGGTGACCAATGGCTTATTGTTTTTGGGCATGAAGCAATATGAAAATATGCTGTTATGGGGGATTAGAGGTAATAGCAGTGGTTGGTGATTTGAGAAATGTTTATTATTGCTGTTTAAGAATACTCAGATGGTTGTATATCTGTTTTGATTGATACCTTACCCCCTTTATTTGAAACTGCCTTTGTCAAAGTACTATCACCCCGCCTACTATATATATTGAGGTGATTTTTCAGTGGCCATGAGCTAAGTCCTTACATATTTGTTCATTTGCTGATTTTTTTTTTTTTTTGGGACAGTGCAATGTTGAGCCTGAGCGATCAATGGCTCATTGTTTTGGGCATGATGCAATATGAAAAATGTGTTGTTGGGGATTAGAGGTAATCGCAGCGTTCTGTGATGTGAGAAATGTACATTAATGCTGCTTAAGAACATTTAAATGATTGTGTATCTGTTCTGATTGATATCTTACCCCCTTTACTTGCAACTGCCTTTGCTAATGCACTATTATCCCGTACACTGTATACATCGGTTTGCAGATACATTTTTTATTAATAAAACATTTTTTGTCTTTGGGGGGGATTTTTTCAGGGATAATTCTAAGTTATTACCCCTGTCTCCCTTGGCCATATGATCTGACACCCTCTTTCCTCTTTTTGGGTGAGAAGTGTAGGGGTCAGTAAGGGTCAGCCCACGTGGAGCGGGGGCACCAGAGTAACGTAGGGTGTAAAAGCTCCGCTGTCAGGCAGGGAGACACCTAAATAGGGTTATTTAGACCCCTTTTCCTCCCAAAGCAATGTTTACAAATCTGCCAAAAATTAGAGTTTTTTCCAGTTACTATTCCTTACATTTTTGTCTTGGTGGTTTGTGGCATGGGGTTATTATCTATTATATTCTTGTTCCCGGCCATCTGTTGTACTCCAAGCTGATGTCATTTACATAGGAGTCAACAGGGTGATTAGGGAGAGCCGCCGAGGAGCGGGGGCGCCATTTGCGTATCAAGAGGGTGCCAACCTCCGCTGTCAGGTAGGAGAGAGATATAGGGCCCTATAGGGACAAATAGGTTTGTGACCATCTACCTGACATTGGAACGACTCTCTAGTGTTTGTGGCTGGATTTTGAAAATCAGCAATAAGCCTATTTTTGTTTGCCTGTTTTTTGAAGTTTTGAAAACTTTTTAATGATTGGTCAATAAAGTATCTTTTAAGGATTGATTTTTTTTGTATGAGCCGTTGAATAATTAATCCAGAATTATATTTATTAAGAATTGAAATTACTTGTACAATAAGCAGTGTGCAATATTCAAGATTCTGACTGTACTGTAAATTAAAGGGATCATCTACAGTTAGAATAACGTCTCTTCTTTCTTGAAGGAACAGGGTCACGCCAGTGTACGATTTAAGTCTAGAGTTGGTGTAATGGAGCTACTACACACGACCTGCGCACAAGTGTGGAGATGCAAGTCAATGGGTTCATTAAAAAAAAAATGTATGACATCCGAGTGTGGTCCGGTTTTCATGGACTGACAGCATGGATAATTTTTTTTTTCCCCATCTTCTCTAGATCCAAGAAAAACTGTGATTAGCATAATCAGACATATTTTCTCAGATGAGCGAAAATACAGTAGTGTGACCATAGCCTAAGAATCAGATTACAGCTGCCTATTGAAGCTTAACGGGTGGAGGGATGAAAAGGAATTATCAGAGGGAGAGAACAGAAGGAGACCCAAACACATCATGCTGCAGCTCACTATTCGCTTATCTCCACTGGAGATGGATTCACAGCTACACAGCTCTGAAAAATACCTAAAGAAAAAGTGCGTGAAAGACTCTTCCTACTGAAAACTACTTGCTGTTCATACTTTCAATTTTTTATTAACTTCAGTTTTCCTAAAAAACGCCAAGTGATTAACAGAAGTGACCTGACCAGTCTTCAAGAGTTTCCTGCTATGAATCCTCTATACACTTTACAATAGCTGTCAACGGGAAGGCTAAAGAAAGTATGTTTTGTAAATGTTTTTTAAAACTCAAAAATGCCACCATTTTACTCATTCCGTAATGGGTTTAAAAAAAAAATGAGACAATCATTTTAGAAAAACACTTAAAAAAAACACAGAAATAAACACTCACAAAAAATATTCACAAAATGCTTCAAGAAACGTACAAGATAAGTAATAAAATAAATATATTTACATATTGGAAAAAAAACAAAACAATAAAATAATGGACCCTCTTACCCAATAGAAAGACAGCTGATCCGTGGATCTCGCTGCTGAAGCCGCTGGAGCATGCCATGAGGGATGGTCATACTATACATCCTACAGAGATACAAAGTCATATAAGGCTCACAATGATGGGTAGTAAGAATGACGAGAGAGGAGCAATTTGTTTTGTGCTGCCTTGGTCTCACATCCCGTCCAGTCCTCTATGGCAGACGGTCTTCACTTTTGCACCTGGCATTCTTGGGTGCCAATTAGGCCCTGCGACATGGTCCAGTACATGAAGGAGATGCCAAGCATGCAGGGCGAAGACACTGTTGCAGAAGTGAAGACTGGCTGGCATGGAGGACCAGAAAGGACCCCAGACCCATGCAGCAAGAATCACATTGCTCATCCCCAATGTCTATTTATACAGAACATCCAGTGTATAGAGATGCAGACACAATATACAAGGTACACACATAATTTGTGATTTTGTTAAAAGGGCATTCCAAAGGTAGGAGATCATTTACTGATAACTGAGGGTCTGACCGCAGGAATTCCCAGCACTCACTGGAACAGGACTGTGGAACTTGGGAACCGGACTCCACGTAGCCCCATGATAAATGAACCAGAGGTGTATAAGATGAACTCCGCTCCACTCATTGTCTATGTGACTGTCGGAGAAGGCAGAGTAGAGTTCTCATCTGTTTCTGGCAGTCCCAAAGACAATGAATGGAGAAGAGGTTGAGCATGTGCAGCTCTGCTACATTTAGAGCTTTGCAGAGCCTGGTTCCCACTCCAAATTCTCGGAATTACCGTATTTTTCGGACTATAAGATGCACCGGACCATAAGACGCACCCCAAATTTTCCAAAAGAAAATAGAGAAAAAAAAATAATGTGTCAAATGGGGGTCCATCTTACAGTCTGAATTCAGCTTACCGGGGAGGATCGGTACAGGTGCAGGAGTGGCCACAGGGGTTATTCGGTGGTCCAGGCTGGTGCTGTGGCCTCCGGGAAATTCCATCCCAGGCTGGTGCGGCAGTGGTGCCCTGTGCTGCGGCGGCAGTGCTCGGTGCTAGGGCGGCGGTGGCTCTCTGTGCTGCGTGGGGGGGCTCCGCCGGCATTTTGTCAAAGCCCGGAGGCCCCCGCAGCTCCATTGCTGCGATGCGGTGGCCTTCGGTGGAACACCCCTATTTTCCCCACAAATTTTTTTGGGGAAAAAGTGCATCTTATAGTCCGAAAAATATGGTACCTGGATATCACACAGCTTTTGGTAAATCATTTGAAACTATAAAAAATAATTTTGCTGAAAAAAAAAAACCCAAATACCGCTTTTATTCCACTTTTCCATAGCCAATGTATTTTTAATGACTATAGCATTGAAAGCATAGAAACTTCTTTTATCAAGTACCTAAGTATATCGGGCTTTCCCATTCTATACAAGTCATTTGCCTGCTGGCAATGATCTCTGCATTCTGTATTGGTAACAGCAGATGGCGCCATTTCCTTACAAGAACACACAGCAGGCACACACCTGAGACTCCGCATCTTCGGACACTTCTGCAGACTGGCTGCAAGTTGTTCGGCTCCAGTGAATGTGATCCTGTTGCAATCCAAGCTTCAAACAAAAAAAAAAAATAATGATTATAGTACAGGAAATGATATTAATATGCATTTACTTATTTGTGCTGTGATTATTTTATAGTCTAAGCGTCAACGTGGCCATTTTTGGGAAGAAGAGCACCGGAAGGAGGAACCGTGGCAGGGTGCATCATAGGGCGGGGGGCGTCAGGTATTACCACTAATGACATACCATGTATATTGACAGTTTAGGTTTTGACAGGAGGGTGGACCTAATAATAAGCATCATTTTTTGTTCCTGAGTACTTACTGTAAGGCCTCAAGGGACGTCAGATCAGGAAGAATATTGGCCAACTGTTCGGCTCCCAAATCACAGACATTGTTATTATACAGGCTGCAGATGAAAACAGAAACAGCGTTACCTTTACACATGATATGTCAGGTATAGACCGTGCTGAGACATAAAAGACAAGGGGCGTATGGCTGACAGAGACCCTCCATGGGAGGTTGCCCAGCTGTTACGCAAGCTACAGCATTGAGGGTTCAGCCTCCATTTACGGTAACATTTCTAATAGAAAAGCTCTCACCTTTGTCATTATCCGGAGACTGCTGCCTAACAGCGGAGTCAGCGACAGACTGGAACAATCCATTACACGGATACGTCATCGGCTTTTAGAAAGTCTCCCGTAACGTATGTTACTCAGATGGCACTGTGGTCTATGGTGCCACAAGTAGGCATCTGTCACAGACACCCATCCCCGTGGGCTACAATGGCATCCATGTCATGGACGTGTCATTTAATAAATACCAAGTGCCTTCCATCAGCCGCAGCCTCCCACCATAAAGCTTATATTATTTTCTGGACTTAGTGGAATACAATACCACAGAGATTAGCTGATAGGTCGGAAGCTTTCTCATTGTACCCACTAAATGTCAGCAAAAACCACACGCATATGTGTATCCGCATTACACACACGGCCATTACATATGCACTGGTCTCTTCAGAGAGGAAGAGGACTAGAACTCTAGCGCCACCTATTGGAAGTAGCAATCCTAAATGTCAATATCGACCCTTTAACGAGCCTTAGAATCATAGAATCGTAGAGTTGGAAGGGACCTCCTGGGCCATCTGGTCCAACCCCTTGCTCAAAGCAGGATTCGCTAAATCATCCCAGTCAGATGTCTGTCCAGCCTCTGTTTGAAGACTTCCATTGAAGGAGAACTCACCACTTCTCGTGGCAGCCTGTTCCACTCATTGATCACTCTAACTGTCAAAAAGTTTTTTCTAATATCTAATCTGTGTCTCCTCCCATTCAGTTTCATCCCATTGCTTCTAGTCTTTCCTTGTGCAAATGAGAATAAAGTTGATCCTTCTACAATGTGACAGCCCTTTAGATATTTGTAGACAGCTATTAAGTCTCCTCTCAGTCTTCTCTTTTGCAAACTAAACATTCCCAAATCCTGCAACCTTTCCTCATAAGACAGGGTTTGCAGACCGGTCACCATTCTGGTAGCTCTTTTCTGAACTTGCTCCAGTTTGTTGATGTCTTTTTTAAAATGTGGTGCCCAAAACTGGACACAATATTCCAGATGAGGTCTGACCAAAGAGGAGTAGAGGGAAATAATGACTTCACGTGATCTAGACTGTATGCTTCTGTTAATACATCCTAGAATTGCATTTGCCTTTTTTGCTGCTGCATCACACTGTTGACTCATATTCAGTCTGTGATCTATTAGTATACCCAAGTCTTTTTCACATGTGCTGTCACTTAGCCCTATTCCTCCCATTCTATATATGCTTTTTCCATTTTTATTGCCCAGATGTAGTACTTTGCATTTCTCCCTGTTAAAAACCATTCTGTTAGTTGCTGCCCACTTCTCCAGTTTATTTAAATCTTTTTGAATCCTCTCTCTCTCTTCTCTAGTATTAGCTATCCCTCCTAGCTTTGTGTCATCAGCAAATTTAATCAGTTTACCCTCAATTCCTTCATCTAAATCGTTGATCCTTCATCTAAAAGCCTTGTTACATGACTTAGGCTACGTGCACACGCTGCAGATTCACCTGCGGCTTTTTCGGCGCAGATCCGCAGGTAAAACCGCAGGTAAAGTGACCTGTGGTTTTCCTGCGGTTTCACACCTCTACTATGTTAAAGGTGTGAAACCGCTGTGGAATCCGCCCAAACAATTGACATGCTGCGGTTTGTAAACCGCAGCAAAACCGCGCAGAAAAAAACGCAGCGTGAGCACAGCGGTTTTGAAATGCCATTGGATAACATGGTACTGTACCATGTCTGCGGAACTGCTGCGTTTCCACAGGGCCAAAAACGCTGCAGAACCGCAGCAGAATCCGCAACGTGTGCACATAGCCTTAGGATAAAATCCAAAACCAGAATCTCAATTTGCAAACACTGTGTTTCGGGGTACTGCCTCTCGTCAGTGCAAAGTGTGAGAGCTGGTTTGGCTGCGTTAGAAGCAACTGACCAGGATCCCAGAGGTAACGTTTCTCCTTGCGGAGAGTGACATGTCAATCCTGACATGCCAAGTTGAGGAGACTTTTAAGCCTTGCAATGCTCCTCTGGGATGCATGGCTGATGAAATGTTCGACCCCTACAATGGCCCTTTTAAGGCTGTGTGCCCACGATGCGATATTTAAGCGTTTTTTGCTGCTATTTTCGGCGTGAAAACAGTGCGAAAAAGTTTAAAAAACTCGTACAGAACGCCCCTCATGCATTCCTATGGCATTCCGCACATGCTGTGCTAATGCTGCGCTTTTTTCCGCGGCGGAATCGCATCGCGGAAAAAAACGCAGCATGCTCATTCTTTTTGCGGAATCGCAAAGAATTGCCGGGAATCCGCACCTATAGGAATGCATGAGAATCGCTTATTTCCCGCATGTGGCTATGCCCACCATGCGCAAAGTTAAGCGTCTCATGTGCGGATGGTACCCACTGTGTGGAGGAGAGGAGACTGTCCTCCAGGCCCTGGGTACCATACCCCTGTAAAAAATAGAATAAAAAAAATCGGGGTATATTTACCTTCCAGCGTCAGTCACGCGCAGCCTTCCCGGGCCTCAGCGTTCCCAGTAATGCCTTGCGGCAAGGACCTGTGATGATGTAGTCTCGCGTTACTCTAGCGGTCTTGTGAGAACACTATAGCAACGCAAGACCAACATCATCACAGGCCTCACAAGGCATCGCTGGGAACGGGAGCGTCGCTGAGGCTGCGTGGGACGTCGGAAGGTAAATATACCCCGATTTTTTATTTTTTATCATTTTTAACATTCTATCTTTTACTATTGTTGCCGCATAGGCGGCCTCAGTAGTAAAAACCTGGTCACACTTGTCAAACACTATATTTGACGAGTGTGACCAACCTGTCAATCACTTTCCAAGCGATGCTTCAAATCGCTTGGAAAGTGCTTGAATTTCGCACGCGAAAATCGCAGCAAAATTGCGAACATAATCGCAGTAAAATCGCGCGGAAAAAAATGCGCGTTTTCTGGGAAGGAGTCCGGTTTTGAGTGTCCGGTTTAAAACGCTACATGGGCACATAGCTTAAAATGGTCTTTGTGGTAGTTTTGAGTACGTTTTGCCCAATGAAACGTGCCAGATGGACATACGGTATATTACAGCCAACCTATCAGGTCTCTTGAGGCTTTTAAACCGCTCCCGTGATCTTTCAGAGCTTTATTCAGTCGGTCCAGTAATGTTTTTAGTGCTTTATGGAATTGGCACATTTTCAGTGAAACCAGTTTAGCTGTACGCTTATGATCCAGGACAAGTCCGCTGAGGTGTTGACTCACTGGGACTAGTTCAGGCTCAGTAGCTGTAGTCACACTGCCTGGATATCCGTGATTGACAGTCCCTGGGCGGCCGGCACATTCACAGCTTGCGCTTCTCCTGGCATCTCTCTGCCCCCAATTACAGCTCCCCTAATGGCCAACCGAAGGGCCGGTACCGAGGGACTGAGAGCCCTTCAGGAGCGAAAACTGAAGAAAGATGGTGGCAGTGCAGGGACTGTCAATCACCGACATCCAGGCAGAGTGACTGCAGCTACTGAGCCCAGACTAGTCCCAGTGAGTAAACGCTTCACCGGACTAGTCCTGATACAGCGAGGTTATGTATAGAAGAGGTTTTTACTGAAATATGTGCACTTCCATAAAACATTACTGAGCCGACTGAATAAATCTCTAAAAGGCGATGGGAGCAGTTTAATGGACTCAGGGGAACCTGACAAGTTCCCTTTAAATTACCGGTAGTGTCCTTTAGTGCGGCTATGCCTACTGCAGAGGTAGGGGCCATATGCAATATATAGTATAGAGAATATATGAGAATGGTATGCAGCCTGCCATCCAGGTTACCCAGTGTTGGGGCCGAGCAGACCATCAATCACAGACATTATCACTTCTCATATGGGATAGAATACGGGCTCGTCACTGACATATCAACACCCTGCATCCCAAACACCAGCATGGTGCGCTAGATGGCTACGAATGTGCCGTCATTTCATGTCTGTGACCAGTTGTGAAGTCTTCTAACATCGAAAGTGTGTGCACAATGATTAATCCCCGACCTAATAACCGTTCTCTTCCATCATACATAATCACCCATCTTACACATATTATTTCCTATGCTAATGATGATGGGAGGTACAATCAGCATTGCCCATTCTAGTCATTTCACCCTGCAGGTGCAATAACGGTAGTCTGCCACCCATCCCGTCAGCTCAATGCTGTGTAAGACTTGTTATAACTTGTAGGAAGAGATTACAATGTGAGCTCATTCTGAAACACATCTACAGGAACTCCAGAGCCTACATACCGGCACGTGTATAAGCCTAATAGTAGAGTTTCACAATGAATGAAGAGGAGCCCTCACTATGACTGATCACGGGCCACTCTCACCGTACCTCAGGGTCTGTAACGAGTGCAAAGATGGAAGAGCGGCTGCCAGTTTCTTCGCTCCCACGCCGGTGATATTGTTCTGCGACAGGCTGTGTAAAATAATAGGATTGTTAGTTTCTGATCTTACTAATCCATTGGGCGACATATCAGATTGTATAGAAATTCGGGGAACGAATCATCACTCTGCTTTTGCTTTTTGATTGTGTCACATTCATCTTTTCATTTGCACCTTTTTAATCTATTTTATGAGTTTTTTATTACCATCATTGTGGCCACGGTTTGAGGTTTCCAGATGTTTTCGGCTGATTCATTATTTGTGACAAAATTTTTTGCACAATTGTGCTCCAGTCCCCCCCGGAATGATTTTATGGATGCAAACATTTTTGCACCATTTTGAGAAACTTGCGAATTTTCTTTGCGCTTTTTAGTCACAAAAAAAGTTTAAAGACAAAAGTACAGACCATTCCAATTCATGGACCGTGTTCGCCCATTTAAAGAATTTGGCATAAAAAACAGCAACGAATTACAGGAGCCAAAAAAGAAAAGTGACTTCAAGAAAAGCAAAAACAAATGATGAATCAGGACTAAGCTTGGCTTGTGCACTCGATCACTGTTGAAATGACCAGCTCAAAAGAACAATTTCCCAGTGCAGTGTCATTACTGGCATTGCTTCCTTCTGGGAGGGGGTTCAGCTTCTGCACCTTCTCAATGGACTATGCAGGTTACAGCAGCCGGTAGTATCTAAATGGAAAAACATTACCTGCATTTTGTAAACCAACCTTCAGGATGATAAACTATATATACAATTCACTTTTTGTAGGGAAAACGTTTTTGTAAGAAAACATTCTGCTAGTGGGATTTAGTCAGAGGACTCATGATTTCAGATCCTCACCCACTGGAACACTCATTCTGCAATATTACAACTAGTATTGAGCATGAATATTCACAGGCCCGTGCTCCAGTGGGCACATTAGTGGCCGTCAGACCAGGCTATTGCGAATCCTTACTACCTGCAACAGCCAAAGACCTCTTTTGATCAGTAGGCCATTATATTGTGATGCCAAGCAGCCTGATATTGGAGTGGCCTGCTAATTAGAAGAGGCGTCAGAGATAGCACAGGTAGCAGGTTTGCAGTGCTGTGGTCTAGCAGACACGAACTTTGTCTGTGACTGTTGGACCAGGGTCCTGCAAATTTTTTTGTTCAACTCTGTGTTCTTGTAATTCTGGTCATGGAGAGAATAGATGGAAAATCTAGAAATTTCTAGAGAAATCAGAGTAATAGGGGAATATAGTAATAATATGCAGGTAAGCTATAGATAATACAAAATGTAGTTTTCCATGGGGAACATTTTCCACAGCAACGCAGTGTACACTAACAAGTCAGTATTCCTGCTCGCCCTTTAAATTGTTACCGTAATGGCCAACAGCCGAAAACAATATAACTTTCTTGGAGTCGGAGCCTATTTTGGTGGAGTCAGAGTCAGTGTCATGGAAATTGAGGAGTCGGAGGTTTGGCTTACCGACTCCACAGCCCTGGTATGAGGGAGTCAGAGTCGTAGAGTCGGAGTTGGTGTCATGGAAATTGAGGAGTCGGAGGTTTGGCTTACCGACTCCACAGCCCTGCTTTCTTCTAGTACTAGAAAATTCAGAAAACATGTCCTCAAACTAATTAATGATTGTCCACAACTTACTCCAGGGTGTGAAGACTCCGTAGTTCTGGGAATTTCTCTGCCAGTTTCTCCACACCTTTATCGCCAATGTGATTCTCTGTCAGATTGTTCAAACTAGGGGAAGGTAGAGAGGAAAAAACAAATGAATAACATTATTACAATGTATTTTATAAAGCTATTCTAAGCCCTTAATGACCAGGCCCTAAAAGGGCTACTGACTGTCCCATTTCTTTAGTTTTTGCCTCTCTGATTTTTAGCAGATATAGCCTTTTAATTTATTTATTTTTTCTCACTTATATGGCTTTGGGGTATATATTTGTTGGGGTAAGGTCAGAGAGGCCCTGCACCTGTGATACCCACCGGACCGCCCCCCCCCCGTGTGAGTATAATAAAACTTATTTTTCTTGTCTTTCAGGTCGGACCGGGAGCTTATCTATAGCAGTATAGAATGCTGTAGATAACTGAAAGGCAGCGGTCTCATCTTATATCAGCCATAAGGGGTGACAGGTTCCCTTTAACTGGTACGTGCCCTAAATAATCCATCCTCTATGTATAGTGTATACAGTTCACATCAGGACTCAATGTACCAATCATAAGGATCAGTATTATCAAAATTTATGGTGCATAATGCCCAACTCTAAGTGTTTCTAGGACATTGTATTGCTTACTCTAAGTGTTGAAGAGCCGGTAGTTTCGGAAGAATTTCCACAAGCTTCAGGAAGCCATCTTGTCCATGCTTCTTTCCAAGCCTAAGACATAAAAATTAAAAATGCCTTACATAAATAGTATGCTTCATTTGCTTTTATCTTTCCAATAGCATATGGTACATCATAGGGTTAACCAAATTCTCCATCCACTCTGCTGGTGCATTTCTCCGTTCCTCTGCCCTGTCTTTGTGTATATACCACACAATGACCCAAAATTGCCATGCTTTGCTACTACATTGCAATTAACGATACTGAATGTGGAAGCATTGCAACCTGCAGGTTGCCGCATCCATTACCAACCGTGCAGGATTTCCACATCACTACATTCACTGATGTTAGTTGTGATTTGCAGCACATTAGTGATCTGAATATCAAACGGCTGCAAATTGCCAAGTAACTCCAGCTGTAGGTTTGCAGAAGTTACACAACGGTTTTGTATAAAACCACCATCAATAACTCATTATCTGCTCTAAAAACCAGCTAAAATCTGACTTGGTCTTTAAAAAGGGGCTTACTAGCACAATAAAGGGTCAATCTGTGATGTCAGCTGCAGACTGAAGAGGAGAGAAGAAGGGGAGGATGAAGGTTGGGGAGGAACAGAGTGAGAAGAAGAATTAAAGGGAATATCTGTCAGCATGTTTTTGCTTCCTCATCTGAGAGCAGCCTGATGTAGACAAAGAGACCCTGATTCCAACGATGTATCACTCAGTTTACTAGGTACAGCTGTTCTGACAAAATCAGAGGTTTTAGATGTAGAATGCAGCAGAGCTGAGAAAGCTAACCCCGCCCACACCACAGCTAACCCCGCCCACAACAGGCTATCCATTTACAATGGCTATTCACAGTGAGCTGCTTATCACAGGGGGGAGGGGCATGGTTCAGACTGATGTAGTTCTCAATGCTAATCACAAGGTGATAAAAACTTCACTATAAGTAAACAACACCACACATGGTAATAAATGACACATCATTCAATATGCCTCAGCCTATATCTCCTGCTGTCTTCAGATTACATAGCAAAAACCTGCTGACAGATTCCCTTTAAAGAAGGAGGCACATACACAACACAGACCTGTGCCTCTGCTTTCTAGTAAGTGTCTGTCTCAACACAGTGCCGGATTCACAGCTAAACAGCTCAGTACTGCTGTATAATATCCCTCATGCTGCTGCTTCTAATTATGTGAGTATAAAGCCCTCATCTCTGTATATTCTGTGCATAGGAAACATAATACAACAAATGTCCATCCACTCGCTCAGATTCAACTGAAAATCAAAGGTGGAGCCCGCAGAGAGAAAAACTGGTGAAAATTGCAAGTGATAGAAGTAGTGTTATTCCGCTTATTCTCCACAGAAACTAGAAATTAACAAAGCCTGTATCATGGATAAAATATCTGCCCTCCCCAATTACACTGCCACCATCAATATTACACAATGTCAGACAAGACGCCATTAAATCATTTCACGACTTACCCAAATATGAACCTCTTTAAATTTTTTACAGCTGGAATTTCCTTAATATCAAGCGATAAATCTGAAGAGCTGGAAATTAATGCAAAAGGCGCACCATTAATAACTGAAAACTTTACCTATTATTACGTGCATCAAGGCTCCAGTGTTGAAATGTAAAAAATGCCTGATGTAAAGTCTTACCGGGTACAAATGTCATTCTGGATGTCTACTAAAGCGATCAGATCTGTAACATCTTTTAAGCTTTCTACTTTGAGTGGTTCTAAGGTGAATTTTTGGATGCATTTCTTCAGTAGTGGACTCCGTCCATCAGCTAGCAGCATCTTCCAAAGGTTAACGGTATCACTGAGGGAGGCTCTGTAGAGAAAAAAAAGAATATGATAACTCTTTGGTGAACATACTGGTGTTTCCGATGCTATCAACAATGCTCAGGTTTATATCAAGTGTCTATGTCTGGCAAGTCAGAAATACATGCAAAGTCCCCTGGTATAACGGGTCTCTAGGCTCGGACTGGCCTACAGGGGAACCGGTGAATCCCCTGGTGGGCCCTTGTGCAGAAGTAGATCACCAACACTGCTATATGAGCAGAAGTTGGTACAATACATTTGATTGTCTATATACAGACAAGGTTAGTATCTCAACATTTATTTAACAACTACCTAGTGTTCTATCATATAGAGGCAGCGGTATACGTGTGAATGAGGGCAATGTAATATTTGCATGTAGCTGAACAGTGGGATCCCAAAGGACATTTTACTGGTGGGCCCTTGGCACCTCTGTCTGACAATGTCTTAGTTTGGTTCCCACTGCTAGATATAGTTTAAAGGCCCCGTCAAACACAGCGAGATCGCTAGCGAGATCGCTGATTTTGTGATGCATCAGTGATCTCGCCAGCAATATCGCTGTGTGTGACATGCATCAGCAACCGGCCCCCCTGCCGGGTATCGCTGATCGTGCAGGATCGTCCTGGGCCATTTTTTGATCATTGGTCTCCTGCTGGCCAGCACGCATCGCTGCGTGTGGCAGCGGGAGAGCAACGATCAGCGAGCTCCCAGCGCTGTAAGCAGACAGTGGGAGCTGGTATCCAAGGTAAATATCGGGTAACTAAGCGCGCGCGTCGCTTAGTTACCCGCTGTGTACCTTGGATACCAGCGTGCTCGCGCTGAGAGCTGGTATCCAAGGTACACAGCAGGTAACTAAGCGACGCACGCGCTTAGTTACCCGATATTTACCTTGGATACCAGCGTCCTCGCTGGTCCTGATCGCTGGTGAGATCTGCCTGTTTGACAGCTCACCAGCGATCATGTAGCGATGCACCAGTGATCCTGAGCAGGTCGTATCGTTGTCGGGATCGCTGGTGCATCGTTTGGTGTGACGGGACCTTAACACATAATTTCAGGTTGTTCAGCTTCTAGTCTCTGCTGTCCAGTAGTGTTATATACAATATTAAGTCATGGTCACTTTTACGCCTTGTTCACATGTCAATTTTTCATCGGTAATTACAAGGCAAAATTAACAGTGGTTCCAATACACAGAATGGGTGTGGATCTTTGAACTATAATTTATTCTCTAGACGATTTGTTGATTTTAATAAATGTACTGTTTTTTGGACGTAAGTATGGAGGCAATTATTCTTTCTGCATTACACCTCTGTTTGACACGCTGGATCCAACTGTCCTCTGACTATGCCATTGGTTTGCGCCATTTTTCTAGTATTAAACCAGCAGCTTGTTGACATCTGTTTGACATCCTAGATCCATCTGTCCTCTGACTATGCCATTGATTGGCCCCTTTTTCCTGGTTTTAAACCAGTTTGTTGACACTTCTAGACTCAACTTGGCCCACTGGCCAATAGTGGACACAGCTCAAGGGCTGGCAGAAAAGGCCAGGTCCCTGTGAAAGGGGGGACAACAGGGAGCCTTTGAGATCTGCCATGTGTAGTAGCTTTTTTTTGAGTTGATGATTTGCTAACACTGCCTGTATATCCACTTTTATTGAATTGACGGAAACAGTTGTTTCTCTCACACCCAAAAAATATAATCGAACGGTGGTTGAGTCATCTCAATACCAGCCACTCTGACAGTTACACTTCTTGACTTTTGAACAGTCATTTAATATTCTCACAGGACAGATTATAAAGATAACGCCTGAATTATAAAGGCAGAGATAAAAGACACAGGATCCACCATTCACACAAGTTATGGACACAGTTTATCTCCTCTCCCTGCACGATGATCTTTAGATAGATCCCAGCACATCAGTAGAGTCATCTCCAATCCATAAGTTCTTATTGGTCACGAGGCCATTGTAAAACACATCTCTAAATGCTGTTAAAGGGGCTATCCCATCTGAAACTATTATGGCACATCGATAAGATATGCCATAAATGTCCAATAAATGTGAGATCCACCACTGATACTGCACCACATTTCTGACACATTCCTTTTAAAGGGGTTATCAAGGACTTTTGTTTTTTTCCTCTGGGGCTAAGAACTTACCAGCAGGTAGTTGCTATCTGCCTGCCTGTTCTTCCCTGAGACAATCTCTCAGGCAGCGATTTCATGATGTCACGGCAACAGAGCTGTTTTTTCTCTTCTGGTCTGCTCTGTCGACAGTGCATCACTGCCAACATCATTCTGATTGACAGCTGACTTTTCCCATCGCAGTTGGCATGACACTGACGCTTTATCGACAGAGCAGAGAGAACAAGAAGGCACTGCTCTGTCAATATGACAGAAAGCAGAAGAATGGCTGGCAGGTGTGGTCCATGACTGATCTCAGCCAGAAGAGTTCGTCGCAGGGCAGAACAAGCAGGTAGTTAACTACTATCTGCCAGTAAGTTCTTAGACCCAAAGCAGAAAAAAACAAAAGTCTCAGATAACCACTATAAGGTTAATCATTTGAAGAGAAATCTTGCTTTGATACTTGGCTAAGATGGCCACATCTAATTACAAATGTTCCATTAATAATATATACAATTATCTGATTGCTAGTGAGGTCCTGAACCATAATTCCAAAAATGATTTTGTTCTACGCAGACCATACCTGAATGATGTGATGCCTTTGAGACACACCAGTTCTTCTAAACCTTCCTGATCAATGTTTGTCTTCCTCAGATCCAAGGAAACCTTTGCTTTTGAAATTTGTAAAACTTCCTTCACTACAAAAACATCTGGTGGAGTAAGCCGAGTGTTCACAAACGAGAGTTCCTCATTCAGTTCTACTGCTAATCCACGCATGAGGCGCAAGTTATTTGCTCCATATACACAATGAAAAACTTCAAGCAATTTTTGTGGGCAGAGCTTCGAAAGCTGCAATGTTCGAAAATAATCATTTATTTTCTTTTGTTTTTTAACATGTTTGGTGCGCAAACAACTTGGACTTCCCTTGCTGTAATACAACAGGCCAATTAGAAACCTCCGTACCATATCTGGACAACTTTCTTGGTTCCGTCTTCTTTTGAGGTCAAAAGAAATATATCTGACCAAGTTCCTGTCAGTTATACTATCAAGTGTATGAAGTGCTGATGAAAAGTTCTGGACCAGTGCATTGACAGATGTACATTCCATAGTATTTCCAGTGCCAATCAGTAGTTTTTCAGTTTGTAGTTCCAGTTGAATTTTTTTGTCGGATACAAAATCAAGACACAATGAGTCAACTGTACAGTGTTTGGTGGATGTCTCTTCACAAGAACCAGGAGAATGCAAGCTCTTCTGAAACAAGTCATAGTAAAGGGCTGCTAATGTCAAAGGTAGTTCTTTGTTTCGAGTCTTTAAGTTCTTTTCAGCAAATAAGCACATTAATTTACACATAAAAGGAATATAACAATAGCTGAACACATATTGGTAATCTTTAATCCATTCTAGGGCATTACTGAAATCTGGCTGCTCTTTAAAATATTCTTTGATGTACCATTCCACCTGACTTGAAGAAAATCCCATCATCTCAATGATTTTGTCAACTTTTCCCAAGTACTGATTGAATTTTTCTCTGACCCTTGCAGTTATAAGCAGGGTGCAACCACGTAGTAGCTTTTTCTGGAAAAGACCAGTAACTAAGTCCTTCACTTTATTGATTTTACTTGGTGTCATGGAAAAGGAACCATGAAGAAGACTTTCTGGATCCTGGAATTCATCGAAACCATCAAAGATGAGAAGAACCTTCTCTGGATTTTTCAGAATGTACTGGTAGACATCAATGTTCTTCTGTTGAGCACAAAAAGAAGCCTTGAAAAGGAAATCTCTAAAGCTGTACTGCTTACATACATCCAGATTTCTACACTCAAAATAAAACACAAAGCTGAACTGATCAAACTTCCCGGCTGACCATTCGTGGCAGATCTTCTTGACAAGTACAGTTTTACCCATTCCCGATTGTCCAAGAAGTGCAGTAATTTTAGTCTCCATTTCCTTTCCATCTTTGTCCTCAAACAGATTCGAGAGTTTGAGCGTCTCTCTTTTCTTTTCAGCCAAATCATAATTTACTAATTCTTTCTCTGCTGTTTTGCCAATACCCTTTCCAGTTTTGGGATTGATCCTACTATTTACAAGCACTACTTCAGTATATAGGAGATCAATTTCAGATGCAAATGTTTTATGGTATATTTGTTTCTGGGCTTCTGTAAATGAGTTCACGAGTTCTGTATAAAAAATAAAAATAGTGAGTGCTAGTGAATACATGAAATATCTATCAGATACTTAAAAATAATGGAAAGACTGATAATTCTCTCTTTTTTAATATCTACTTCTCTTTACAAAAAATATACCAAGAGGCACCGTAACAAGCACGATATGGACTTTCTTTACATCAGGGGTGGGGAATCTTTTTTCTGCCAAGGGCCATTTGGATATTTATACCATCCTTCAGGGGCTGTACAGACTCCGCCCACATATTACATCCTGACTCTGGCACTGGTTTCATGACTTAATCTTTCATTGCATGCCCTTCAGTGTTCATTAGTGAACACTGCGTGTGTGTGCTAACAGAGCAAGAAGAAATTAATGAGCTTGTGGCAATCAAAATACAGCTCCCTGCCCAAGAATGCGGTCCCTGAGAATCTGCCCGGGGGGCCTGATAAAAGGTCATCGAGGGCCGTAAATGGCCCTGGGGCCTGAGGTTCCCCATCCCTGCTTTACATAAATGTAAAATGAAATCAGTCTAGAAATGATGATAGATATTCATACATCAAATGTGACAACCATAAGGAAGAAATTTGTGAAGATGCGTTTGCTGCTCAGATGGCAACTACAACTGTAAAATGTATGTCCTCAATCAATATTACTCACACCTTCCAGTATAGATTTGCATAAACTACCCTTCCCTACTATGAAAGTGTCAGATGTATTAGTGACCTCGAACACCAAAGAAACCTCAACACATCAAAGAGTACATGAAACAGCTTAGAACCTTCCAATGGACCATGATGGCAAACTCAGAAATCTCAGATCTTGAGCCTGCTTATCACTTACTATTGTTGCAACCTGACTTTTCACTGTTGGTTCTTATACCGGGGATTGGGTAAAATGCCGGTACAAAACATTCACATTGCGGCACATATGCAGTCACTGAGAAATTACCTTATTACAATATTTGGCCACATTACAGAAGTGAAGAATAATGTAGGTCATCTTACTATGCTTTTCACCGTCCCTGTGTACAGGTTGAACTTGTGTCTGCGTTAACTTGTCGGCAATCTCTGTATCCATTTCTAGGGAGAAGAACATATTCACGATATGTCATCTACATGGCCAGAGTGGATAAGGGTTACCAACATAATGAACAAAGCATTCACTCTTGAAGGTGCTCTAATGATTTAGGCCACGATCACACATTCAGTATTTGGTCAGTATTTTCCATCAGTATTTGTAAGCCAAAACCAGGAGAGGAACAATCAGAGGAAAAGTATAATAGAAACATGTCACCACTTCTGTATTTATCACCCACTCCTGGTTTTGGCTTACAGATACTGACGCAAAATACCGAGTGAACGTGGCCCAAATCCTATGAAAACCTGCTTCTTTCAGAACCTTAAATCTGGTCATGAAATCTATCAACATTAATTTTCCTATATAGCCAATCCACGAAGACGTATTCTGGTAAAAGCAGATTATCAACGATCTGCTGTATCGTTGCTACCTTCTAGATCGGAGGGGGTGCAACCACTGGGACCCACTCCAAATCCTGGAAAAGGGATCCTGTACCCCCCGTTTCCACTCCAATCATATTTTATAGGACTAAAGAAGATGTATCATAGAAGTATTGTACAATCATGGAGATTGGATGTTGTTACATGGCACATGTATGGCCGATGTTCCATAAAAGCGTGGTCACTGGCCTTCTGTTCTGCAATCATTGGGGGCTTCAGAAACTGAACCCTTACCAATAACGCACTTATCTACTATCCAGAGCTTGGTTGATAATTTGTAATTACTTGATTACTTTATAACAGAATATATATATATATATATATATATATATATATATATATATATATATATATATATATAATGAAATCTCAGTTCTGACTCTGTATTTAACAGAGGAAGCTCCCGAATGTCTTCGTTACACAGAGTTCCTGATGTCACACATTGGAGATTTTGGTCAGGTCTGTGTAAGTATGCAAAGTTATAGTAAGAATTAATACAATTAGGACAGAGAGAAAACTAAGAAACCAAAAGTTACCGATTGAGGGACAGTGGCTCAAAGAAGCCGCTTCTGGCGAGTTGGGCAAATCGGCTGCACTGGGCACGAAAGGACTACAGGATCCGTTCCTATCAGGAGATGGTGGGATGCTCGTATTTGTAGAAGGTGCGTGATGTTCTAGACCAAACGAGAGACAGCAGATTCAGTTAAGGCCCCCATACACATGAGATGAAAGTTGGCCAATTCTGTTGAAATAAAGTTTAATCTTTGTACAACATAAAACCATATATTTTTCCAATATAATCTCTGTGTCCCTTCCATGTTGTTTTCAAGATGTTTGATTGATGGAATTCAATAGGAACTTTCTACATGACGGACCCAAAGGTAAAGGACTGATAGAGCTGCGTGTTATGCCGAACCATGCACCCGTGCATCATCATGGGAAATCAGCAATACAAGTGCTTATCGCATGACTACTAGCAGAAGTACTGACAATTGTAAGAACTGATGCAGAAAGAACGCTTAGGCTATGTACCCATGTTGCAGAGATGCTGCGGAAATTTCTGCAGCATTTCCGCAACTCCTGCCGCGGGAAAAACGCATGGAATTCGCATGCGTTTTTCCCGCGTAAAACAAGCGTTTTTCATGTGATTTTGGCGTGCGGAATTCAAGCGCATCTCATCGCTTGGAATGTGATTGACAGGTTGGCGGGAGCATCGGTAAGGCTGCACGGGATGCCGGGAGGTGAGTATAACCCGATTTTTTATTCTTTTTTTTAACAGGGATATGGTACCCAGGGCCTGGAGGACAGTCTCCTCTCCTCCAGACTCTGGGTACCATCCGCACATGATCCGCTCACTTTGCGCATGGTGGGCACAGCCACATGCGGAAAGTAAGCAGATCTCATGCATTCCTATGTGTGCGGAATCACGGTGATTCTGCAAAAATAATGAGCCTGCTGCGCCGCTATGTGATTCCGCCGCGGAAAAATACGCAGCATTAGCATAGCAGAATGCCTTAGGAATGCATGGAGTGCAATTCTCGCTGTATAACCCCACCCACACCACTGATTGGCTGTTTCCTGTGTACACTGCATAGGCAGAAAGCTGTCAATATGTGGAGGGGCAGGGTTACACAAAGCAGGAGGATTACATGGCATGAGACAACTAGTGATGATCTCCTGCTGATAAAGCAAATTTTTACTGAAACATCACACAGCCTAGTAAGTGACACATGACTGGAATCAGGGTCTCGGCCCCTACATTATGCTACTCTCAGATTACATGACAAAACCTTGTGACAGATTCCCTTTAAAGACTGGATTCTTACCAAGTATAGGAGTGGGGTGTGTAGTTGGCACACATGACGGCACAGGTACAGGAGCAGGTGCTAGGAAGAAAACAACATGACAGATTTCAGTCATCTGCTCGTGTCCAGTCGCACCTGACACTAAGTTACATAACAGCCTTTTGACAATTCCTGAACTCAAGTGTTTTTCTGAATACATTTAGGAAAGGTTCTCCGGCCTGGCGATTATGTGCCCGAATGCATGAAGGAAAGGAATAAGCTTGCCATGAAGGCAGAAAGGCTGGAGACTACAAGTAGATGCAGACATAAAATGAATTACCTGGGCAAAGGACTATGCTTGCAATAAACTGAAAACTGGCTGTTGAAACCACAGGGAAAGACTGAGGATGGCATGTGTTTCCTGAGGAAGAGAAAGAGGAAATGGCTTCATCTGAATATAAATAACGGGTGACGGGGACTACAAGGGAAACACTCACCGGCTGCTTCATGCGACCATGCATAGAAGCACGGGACATTGGCAGAGTTTAAAGAATCCGGCGTCCCATTCCCAGTACAGATTTCATTTATTGCGTGAGTGTCTGAATGAGAAATACACTATACATCAATATATTAACGAGTAGCCACCATTTTCATTTTTTATTCCATAAATCAATAGTGCACGTGAAAATAAGAAACTGTGTAATCTATCTAATCAGGTACATCCGCTTCCTACTCCTCCTGGACTGATCATTCATTCTCAATTCATGGGTAATATCTGTAACGTCTGTATTTAGTGGAGACAGATTTTCCCATTTCAGGAATAGGAGATGACATTTGGCTTTTCTCCGCTATGAAGGAGCTAGAGGCAGACATAGACATTCTGCTGCAAGTTCTCCAAAATGTCAGATTGATGAACCCTCTGTAGGGAGACACGAGATGAGTCTGATACGGTCCATGGCTGGACTCTCTCTGAATCGCTTCAGGTGACCGACAAGTCTATCCCTAGGTTCACACATGGGAGAGACCCATCAGGTCAGTCAATTAGAGTGGTGCGGAGAGAAACCAACCGGGGACTGCATCAGACTCATATTGTCACTCCCTATAGACCCCAGATGGCTCATTAAACTATGGAGTGTTCCAAAGCGTAACATACCAGGCTGTAATTGTGGAGCTGGGATCTAATCAATAAGGCTCCCTGGTTTGGGTGACATGTGTCTAGCGACAGCTTCCCACTGAAACCATAACTAGATCTGGTTTCTAATGAAAGTGGACCCAGAACAATTTGCATTCAGGTCCAGGAGTTGGAGAGAGGAACCATGCTGGAGATATTGAGGCTTACAAGTCAAGTTGAGGTTCATCCAAAGTCTATCATTATTTTCCACTATAGTTCTCAAAGACTAAGAAGTTCTCAATTCGTGAACTGTATAAAAACCTTTTAATATTTAAAAATATAGTTTTTAATCAAATTATAAATGTTGTGAACAGTGCGGCCTCTTAATGAATTTGGCACAACCTTCAACTGCCATGGGCCACCACTAAAAATGTACTCAAATCATTGACCGGAGCACATTTCTGACATAACTTATACTATTTTTTTGTTGTACAGTTCTATTAATTTGCCAGACACGCTTGGTCACCACCACTTTCCACCTCTCCCTTCAAAGCTCAGCGTTCTTTATAAGAAATTAGCTGAGCTGGCCAGAACTTGTAAACAAAAACCAAAATTTATCCTCAAAAACTTTGCAACTTTTCAAACAGTTTTACATCAGAATCCTGGTGAATACTGATGAATTTGTCCCCAAGACTATAAATGAAGATACATCTTCAGATTTCCTTTACTGAAATTTTATTTAAATGAAACCCCCATTACCCTGAGATCTAGTTTAATCTCTACAGAGATGTCACCAGACCTCCCATGAGTATGATTGTTGTCGTCTTTTCTCATACATCCAACATTTACCTGCACTTTTCTTCTTTCTCCCTTGTCTTGTCTTCTGAGAATGAGAACTTTTTCTTAAAGGACCTGGAATAACAATACAATTCTGTATAAGTTATCGGTGTTGTGGTGACTAGCACTGCAGTTTGTACAGCTGCTTGTCCCCGTTAGTCAAAGTTACCGATGACGCATTTTCACCAATAACAAAATGAGATTTCTAACTTTTTAATTCTTAAAATCAGAGGAACTCAAATACACTTTTCCAAACCAAAGGAATGAAAAAAAAAAAATCACACCACATTGTAAATAATTTTTTACCGATTTGAGACATCCCCCCATTAGTTTCAGACTAGCGTTTCTGGGCGCAGAGCAGGGCCGCTGCTAAGCCCCGCCCCGCCCGCGCCCCCCTCCTCTCATATCCTCCTCCGATCGCATGACTGTGCATGCGATCAGCGTACCCTATACTTAGCGTTGGGTGCGCTGATCGTGCTGTGTTGCATTTTTGTACGCTGGGCGCAGCGCCAGCAAAATCAGACCAGCGCACGATTAGCGCACCCAATGCTAAGTATAGGGTATGCTGATAGCATGCACAGTCATGCGATCAGAGGAGGAGATGACAGGAGGGTGCGCGGCTGGGGGAGGGGCTTAGCAGCGGCCCTGCGCTGCGCCCAGAAACGCTAGTCTGAAACTAGCCTTACTGCAGTAATGTAAAGCAACTATACATCTAAAATATCTATTAAAAGTGGAGAATCTCAGCTTCAAATATAGATTGTGCAGTAGAAGGGTAATAGATCCAGAGATAAAAAGTGATAAACCCTACGGGCTGCATCTTGTACCCTCCACATGCTTTATCGCACAATGATGTGTAGAGTTCCTAGCCAGATACAAGACTTAATCCAGCTTTAATCTAAATGACTGGAAATCAGAAAACTCAACAGCATTAATGAGACTTCTCTTCTGCATACTACTTCACATACAGTTGTGGCCAAAAGTATTGACACCCCTGCAATTCTGTCAGATAATACTCAGTTTCTTCCTGAAATTGATTGCAAACACAAATCCTTTGGTATTATTATCTTCATTTAATTTGTCTTAAATGAAAAAAAACACAAAAAGAATTGTCCTAAAGCCAAATTGGATATAATTCCACAACAAACATAAAAAAGAGGGTGGACAAAAGTATTGGCACTGTTCGAAAAATCATTTGATGCTTCTCTAATTTGTGTAATTAACAGCACCTGTAACTTGCCTGTGGCACCTAACAGGTGTTGGCAATAACTAAATCACACTTGCAGCCAGTTGACATGGATTAAAGTTGACTCAACCTCTGTCCTGTGTCCTTGTGTGTACCACATTGAGCATGGAGAAAAGAAAGAAGACCAAAGAACTGTCTGAGGACTTGAGAAACCAAATAGTGAGGAAGCATGAGCAATCTCAAGGCTACAAGTCCATCTCCAAAGACCTGAATGTTCCTGTGTCTACCATGCGCAGTGTCATCAAGAAGTTTAAAGCCCATGGCACTGTGGCTAACCTCCCTAGATGTGGATGGAAAAGAAAAATTGACAAGAGATTTCAACGCAAGATTGTGCAGATGTTGGATAAAGAACCTCGACTAACATCCAAGCAAGTTCAAGCTGCCCTGCAGTCCGAGGGTACAACAGTGTCAACCCGTACTATCCGTCGGCGTCTGAATGAAAAGGGACTGTATGGTAGGAGACCCTGGAAGACCCCACTTCTTACCCCGAGACATAAAAAAGCCAGGCTGGAGTTTGCCAAAACGTACCTGAAAAAGCCTAAAACGTTTTGGAAGAATGTTCTCTGGTCAGATGAGACAAAAGTAGAGTTTTTTGGGGAAAGGCATCAACATAGAGTTTACAGGAGAAAAAAAAAAAAAGAGGCATTCAAAGAAAAAAACACGGTCCCTACAGTCAAACATGGCGGAGGTTCCCTGATGTTTTGGGGTTGCTTTGCTGCCTCTGGCACTGGACTGCTTGACCATGTGCATGGCATTATGAAGCCTGAAGACTACCAACAAATTTTGCAGCATAATGTAGGGCCCAGTGTGAGAAAGCTGGGTCTCCCTCAGAGGTCATGGGTCTTCCAGCAGGACAATGACCCAAAACACACTTCAAAAAGCACTAGAAAATGGTTTGAGAGAAAGCACTGGAGACTTCTAAGGTGGCCAGCAATGAGTCCAGACCTGAATCCCATAGAACACCTGTGGAGAGATCTAAAAATGGCAGTTTGGAGAAGGCACCCTTCTAATATCAGGGACCTGGAGCAGTTTGCCAAAGAAGAATGGTCTAAAATTCCAGCATAGCATTGTAAGAAACTCATTGATGGTTACCGGAAGCGGTTGGTCGCAGTTATTTTGGCTAAAGGTTGTGCAACCAAGTATTAGGCTGAGGGTGCCAATACTTTTGTCTGGCCCATTTTTGAGTTTTGTGTGAAATGATCAATGTTTTGCTTTTTGCTTCATTCTCTTTTGTGTTTTTTTCATTTAAGGCAAATTAAATGAAGATAATAATACCAAAGAATTTGTGTTTGCAATCATTTTCAGGAAGAAACTGAGTATTATCTGACAGAATTGCAGGGGTGTTAATACTTTTGGCCACATCTGTACATAATATTTAATTAGGAATATACTTCCATTGCTCTAGAATACTGCACGTCACCCCAGAGGAACATCTATCCCAGTGATCTCTAAACTATGGTTCCCCAGCTGTTGCAAAAGCAACAACTCTTAGAATTCCCTGACTTCCCACTGGCTGTTGGGACTTGTACTTTTGAACTATCAGTGGAGCCACAGTTTGGGGACCAGAGATCTTGCAATTAGTTTCCAAATTTATAACACTTTTCCATACTCACAATTTTTTCTTATGCGTTTCCTTGGTGGCTCTTCTTCGTTGTCCTCCGGTTCGCTTAGTCCAGCTACAAATAATGATAATTTAATATTAATTGAATTTATATAGCGCCAACATATTCCGCAGCACTTTACAATTAATATAAACACAATCATTACACGTAGAAGAGAGAGTAAATTATTTGCTGGGTATGAATAAATGCATTTAAAAAAAAACAAAAAACAATGCAATATGCAAAATAACAAATCTTGTTTGTAATCAGAATTATTATATTATAATATTAATAGTATTCTGAACTTTGGCATCCCATAGAAAATGACTGCCTGAAGTCTGGGAGCCATGGATGACACAAAACGCTGGGTTCCTCCTTTGTGATGCTTTGCCGGCCTTTACTGCAGATAATTTCAGTTGTTTCTTTTTTGTTGGTCTTCTGCCTTAAGGTTTGTGTTAAGCATGTGAAATGCATGCTCGATAGGGTGACTCGGCCATTTTAGAATATTCCACTGCTTTACCGTAAAAACCTTCAGGATTTCTTTCACAGTGTGTTTTGGGTCATGTGTGCTGTGAAGCGTCGTCCAAACAACCTTTCTATATTTGGCTGAATCTGAGCAGAAAGTATAGCCCTGATTCTGTGATCATTCACCACTGTTGTCCTCCATGGATATCCAAGGCTTTGTAAGCTCATAAGTGCGCTCTTTTTTCAGAATGTGTCAAACTGTTGACTTGGCCACTGCTAACATTTCTGCTCTCTCTCTGATACATTTCTTTTTTTCAGCCCAATGATGGTCAGTTTCTCTTCCATTGATTGCTCCTTTGTCCGCATGTTATGGGTTCACAGCAACGGCTTCCAAATGCAAAAGCCACACCTGGAATCAGCTCCCCACCTTTTACCTGCTTAATTGATGATGGATTAACAAGGGAAAAGCCCATGCAGCCCATTAAAGAGCTTTAGCGAGAATTTTCCAAATTACTTTTGGTCCCTTTAAAAAGAGGCAGCTACATATTAGAGAGCTGTAATTCCTAAACCCTTACTTCAATTAGGATGTGAATAGCATCAAAATAAGTCTGCACTTTAAGCCAATATTGATCATATAACTGTATACATATTGAATATTTTTTGGTGAACAGCTAAAATGCCAAAACTTGTATCACTGTCTAAATATTTGTGCAGTGTACATCACTGTGGGTACATGTACTGCATATACTGTACACACATATATACCCACAACCCATTATATCCCATTAGATTGCGGTGACATGAATCTGACTTTTTGGACCAAATATTCATAAATCTGAATTATTTATAAACCTTGTATAGTATGTTATAATGAGCCTGACGTGTGGATTAAAATAGATACACAATTACAGTGTCAAAGCTTCAGAGCAGGTTACAAATTTTGTGAAATTCTTTAAGGGGTCTACTAACATTAATTTTTCTATTCTTTGGCAATTTTGGTATTTCTTTGAATATCTATGTGCAGTAGTGAATGCATACAGTATATCTCACTAGATTCCTTCCGTAGACGTTGCATACAAAGCAGATTAAATTTTTTACTTACGGAGTAGATTATTTTCATCACCAATTGTAAAATTTACTAATTCTTCAATATATGAAATATCTGGAAAAAATAAATACAAGTCAATTTTCTGTGAAGCATTCAGAAGAGTTTTACAAGAACAGGGACTTCGGAATCATTCAAAAAGCAGAGAATATTTGCCTAAATTCAAGCTTTGCCTAATTATGCCATACCTTCAGGATGACGTTGGCAAGGCTGGGGTCAGATGGGCAAAATTCACGGTCTGCAAAGTTCGAATATGGATCACAAAGCCCTTAGACGGACCACAGGTCTCCTGACCCGAACATATAGCATCACAGGCATATTTAACCCCTTAAGCCCCCCTAACACACAGCGATCTCGCTAGCGAGATCGCTGCTGAGTCACAAGTTTTGTGACGCAACAGCGATCTCACCAGCGAGATCGCTGTGTGTGACACTTCTCAGCGACCGGACCCCCTGCCGGGTATCGCTGATCGTCCTGGAATTGCCAGGACATTTTTTGATCGCTGGTCTCCCGCTGGCCAGCCCACATCACTGCGTGTGGCAGGCGGGAGACCAGCGATCAGCGAGCTGGTAACCAAGGTACACATTGGGTTTTTAAGTGCCGCGCGCCGCTTAGAAACCCGATGTGTACCTTGGTTACCAGCTTCCTGCACCAGCGCGCTGGTAACTAAGGTACACAGTGGGTAACTAAGCAACGTGCGTCGCTTGTTACCCACATGTCGCTGTCCTGATCGCTGATGAAGCTGCCTGTTTGACAGCTCACCAGCGATCATGTAGCGACACACCAGCGATCCTGACAAGTTCATATCGTTGTCGGGATCGCTGGTGAGTCGCTATGTGTGACGGGGTCCTTAGTGACAGAGCCAATTTCTTAATGACCAAGCCAATTATTACAATTCTGACCACTGTCAATTTATGAGGTTATAGCTCTTGAACACTTCAACGGATCCCATTGATTCTGAGAATGTTTTTTCGTGACATATTGTGTTTCATGTTAGTGATAAAATTTATTTGCTATAGCTTGCGTTTATTTATGAAAAAAATGAAAATTTGGCAAAAATTTTGAAAATTTTGCAATTTTCAAACTTTTAATTTTTGGACACTTAAATGAGAGTGGTATCACATAAACTAGTTAATAAATAACATTTCCCATAAGGGTTAAAAGTTGACCAGCGATTTCTTATTTTTCCAACAATATTTACAAAACCATTTCTTTAGGAACCACCTCACATTTGAAGTGAGTTTGGGGGATCTATATGATAGAACATACCCAAAAGTGACACCATTCTAAAAACTGCACCCCTCAAGGTGCGTAAAACCACATTCAAGAAGATTATTAACCCTTCAGGTGCTTCACGAGAACTAAAGCAGTGTGGAAGGATAAAATGAACATTTTACTTTTTTCACAAAAAAATTACTTTGAAACCAATTTTTTTATTTTCACAAGGGTATCAGGAGAAAATGGACCACAAAATGTGTTGTGCAATTTCTCCTGAGTACGCCGATACCCCATATGTGGTGTGAGGTAGCGGTGTCATTCAAGGTTGGGGGACACTCACTTGGCAGCAAATAAATCACATCCGGTAAGGGTTTTCCATAAAACCATATCAGTCCGTGAGGTTTATTCACCATCATAAACCACAGCAGGAATATACAACAGCGTAGCGTCCATTATATAGCTTCACATTACGGCATAGCGTCCATTAAACAGGCTATTTAGCCCCAGGGTTATCTCACCCACGTCAGGGTTCCCATATGGCTGTTTCTCCAGGCTGCAGACATCCACTCACTCCTCAGGGACTCTCAGACGCTGGCCGCCATTACACACACAGCCGCTCCACAGGCTGTTAGCCAGGAGATCCTTCTCCTCACAGGACCTTCCAAACTGGACCAATCAGGTCCCAGCATTCACCTTTGTGACCTACCCTGGCCACCTTATATGGTACGTAGCCCCGCCCACTGGGTCACATGGCTATGACCTCATCACAGGTCCTTCACACATTTACAAAGCCTTTTACTATAGGCATTTTCAGACACACCCCTGGGTGGATTTGTAGGTAACCAGAACCCGCCCATCTCTAGTTACCTGAAGACTTCTCCCTAACACTTAGAAACAACACCTTAGCAATGATATTGCTGATCACACATACACAAGTCTCCATCTCAAAGCCACCCACTTTGAGATACATAACTATCCTTCTGGATTCTGCCACTCATCCGTTCTCTTGGGACATCCACACAGCGCCCCGTAGTGGACACAGTGGTCATTACACCACAGTGGGGAAAAGCCACTGTTTGGGCGCATGGCAGGGCTCAGAAGTGAGGGAACACTGTTTGACTTTTTGAAAGCAAAATTGGCTGGAATCAATGGTGACGCCACGTCGCATTTGGAGACCCCCTGATGTACCTAAACAGTGGAAACCCCCCAACTCTAACTCCAACCCTAACCCCAACACACCCCTAACCATAATCCTATCCCCAAACCTAACCCTAACACACCCCTAACCATAATCCCAATTCTAACTGTAATTCCAACCCTAACGCTAGCCCCAACCCTAACCCTAACTTTAGCCCCAACTCACTTTAGCCCAACTCTCTTTAGCCCAACTTTAACCGTATTGGGAAAATGGAAATAAATACATTTTTTTAATTTTATTATTTTTACGTAACTAAGGGGGTGATAAAAGGGGATTTGATTTACTAATTTTTATTTTGATCACTGTGATAGGGTCTATCACAGTGATCAAAACGAACCAATAGAAAATTCTCCTATAGTTGCTGGCCGGCAGATCTCAGCAGACGCACTGCGCATGCGTCCGCCATTTTCTCCTGGAAGAAGACGCCTGCGGCCTAGGGGTCTTCAGGGGGGCATGCATAGACACCAGAGGTACCGAGGCGAAGGTGATTGGGGGACCCTATTTCTCTCTCCTCTGATGTGCGATCACATCAGAGGAGAGAGAAATTAAATGGTAAATATGACTTTTTTTTGTTTTGCAGTCGCCGTTATACCGTTAATAACGGCGATCACAACACCGGGGTCGGTAAAAACCAACCCGAATCATGTTGTCTGGGGTGTCAGCGCCGTTAAAAAGTGGCGCTGTGGTTTAAGTACCCTTAACTGCCACTGTTAAAAGGCGTATCAGCAGTCATTAAGGGGATAAGGTTCTGAGTTTGGGTCAAGAGACCATGAAATATGGTCGTTTGAACCCAACGTAAAGTAGACAAGCTTATAAGCACTGCAACTTTCATCATCATGACCCAGCAAAATAAACTCCTCTTCATTACTATGACCATCTGGAAAGAGAATTTCCACCATCTTATGATAAAAAAGTGAACCTGTTACCTCTTTTCTACCTCCCAAAAGGCTCACACTGATATGTATAATACAGAATAGATGTTGAGTCTTCATCAGTTGAAAAGGTTGTACTATTAAGATTTGTGGACACAATTTACCATTTTTCAGTAGTCAACTAACTAGTCTTTCTGTGGGAAGGATCTTTAGCAATTACCAATTCCTACGTAGTAATGACGTATGCCTACATGGGGGCCATGAAAAAAAAAAAAATCAACTTACCCAATGTTGGGAATTCGCTCACAAAATCATCTGAAACAGAAAACGTGTATTAGTTTTCATCCATTTATGTAGACGTGCCTCCCTAAATAACTGAGGAGACATGAAGTTACAATACAATCAATGTCACGATCTTCTATGCAGAAAAGGGTATGTGATTCTGATATTCCCGGACCAAATGTATGACACCCTTTTATCGTATGTTCGCTTGTTAAAGCACATTACAATTGTCAATTTTTGTGCTCCGATTAAAATATTTTACACTACATCACAACCAAAATTTCAGGTTGAGCTGCTTGGGCTACACAGATACTCAACTACTGTAAGTCTACATTTAGTTGAGCACCTATACAGATATCAAAGTCAGACTGACCGGTCAACTTGTCGAGTTCTTGCCCTGACTATGAGATGCTCCCTTACCAAACAGTTCCCATTTCCTCAAAAATGTTTGGTCCCAGAAAGCAGAAGTGTCTCATGAGAAAGCATATGTTCTCGTGGTAGATGACTTATAGCTAAGCACTTGGCACAAATCTACCATTACAATAAAAAATAGAGATAATTTTACAGGGTTTCTGGAAAAAAAAAAAAAAAAAGAGTACACTGTATATTGCTATGGGGCACTGTGTGAAAATTTTACAGAAATGTGTCACCACCTTTATCCTTTTTTTCCTATCCTTCTATGGTCCACATTTTACGTGCACTTTTAATTAGATATTGTGGGTCTTTTTTTATCTTTCTTTTACTGAAATCACAGCGTCAGTGGAGGAAAACAGTCACCCAACCAACAAGAATACATTGTGCCACGAGCTTTAACCAGATGTTAATTCCTGTAAAGTGTCAAAGGGTTTATATTCAATAAAACATTGATATCATTACAATTTCTTCATAAAGTTGCATACCAAAGTAAAGCCATAAATGTAGTTACTCCAGAACTCATGTCCTGCTGCAACTCACTCATGCTTCTTACATATGGAGAGCAGATGTCTTATTGGCTCCGTACCTGTTAACAGGTCTTTGCAGTCTGGGAAATCTGAAGGTATGTCTTCAAAATCTAGAAAAAAAAAGTAAGATGTTAATGTCATAGATCATTGTCTAAGGTCCGTGGATGTTGCTGATTTTCACTGATCGCTCCTAGGGGGCGGTGCAGATCACGAGATTAAATCTAACTAACTCACTAAGACAATCTCTATGGTCATGTGCACATTTTCAGTATTAGCAGCTAAAAAAAATCTAAAAAAAAACGGCAATGTGTGTTCATACCCTTAAGCCAACTGTGTATAGAACAATTCACTGTGTGTTTTTATAGTTTTTAAATAGTGACCTGGGTGACAACACTGCCTTTAGTATTTAAATCAATATAGGGTAGTTCATACTTTTAGCCAGAACTTAGATTATTTTAATTACTTTGGCACTAAAGATGTTTAGCACAGTAATGCAGTTCAGACACAAGGAAGCTGGATGTAGAAAAATATTTCCCTCTTTCATTTAATCATGATAAACACATAGAAAGTACTGTAAATAATTAGACCTTGCACGGGTCAAAATACACCGGACAAACGTCCTGAGAAACACCTTTTAATAACTGTATTAGGGTTTTCCACGCAGTCCCATTACACAGGCGTACAAAATCCAGACCACAGCAACTCAGTTCACATAAAGTTACAGAGCAGAGTCACAAAGTGCATAAAAATCGCCAAGACTTTGCAGACCGGATAACTACAGAATTACAAACATTGTCATCAGTACAAAAACTGCACACTGGGAGCTCCATGGCATGAGTGTCCATGGCCAAGCAGCTGCATTAAAGCCTTACATCACTGTTATGATTGGGTCACTGAGGAGGAGAGAAAGACCAAGCTAAGCCACAGAAAACCAGAGAGGTTGGTAACTAAGTGGATTGCAGACCCCTGATCCTATCCACAAAACTAGCAGAAGCCGTGGAGCGTACCTACGATGATCCTAGATGCCTCAACACAGCCGGAGAGCTAAATAAGCCTAAAGCAAGAAAGGGGAAATCTAAACTGCCCCAGAGCAGACCCCAAAGGAATAGATAGCCCCCAAACATATATTGTCAGTGAGACAAGATGAAATCACAAACGCAGGTAGGAAAATAGACTGAGCAAACGGTGGGGCCCACACTAACTAGACAGGACAGGAAAGGAATGACACTGTCTGCAATCACGCAAAAACCCTGCAAAAAAAGTCCAACACGTCTGATAGAAAAATACTGAAGTCACACGACTTCGCCCACTATATCAGCACTCTGGTATATTCTGAAAGCAGAGCAAAAAGAGGCCAATCTAATAAGGGAGAAAAAACAAACTGGCACAAGCAGTAACATAAGGATGGAAATTCAGCACAGCCCCAGCCGGAGCTGGCTGACCACACAAAACTGAAATAGACAAAACCAGATCAAATTTGAACAACAGCAAAAGAACACTTAGTTGAGCATGCAGGGACTGAGCTGGAAACTAAGACCTCAGGAGGCATGAAAAAATCACCAGCAGGGATAGAGGGAGTTGGCTGTCTTAAATCCTGTCAGAAACTCCAGATCTCCAATCGTCCTCCTCATTATCAGGTGACAAGCGTCTGTTAATCAGATCAGCTCCTTTACCTCCACCAGAGGGAGTCCAAAAAGAGAACTTGCGACCCCTCTGTCAATATAACCAGCTCCACTACCTTCACTAGTAGTAACCAGAGGTAGGCCAGAAAGCGAATTCACAACACATTACCAAGCACAGTGCCAAGAATCGGATGGAGTGATGTACAGCTTCTCCCACTGGAGTTTGGAGAAGTAAAAACATGTCCTGTGGAGTAACAAATCATACTTCTCTATCATGCAGTTTGATGAATGTGACTGGGTTTGAAGACTGAAGGATAAACATAAAATTTGGTAGAGGAGGAATAATGCCTTTCAGGGATTGACCCAGGGCCCTTCATTCAAGTGAAAGAAAATTCACAAGACACTTTGGCCAATTGTATACTTCTGACTTTATGGAAACAGTTTGGGGAAGGTCCTATTCTGTTTCCCATGACTGTGCCCATGTACAAAAAGCAAGGTCCATAGAGGCAAGGCTGATCAAGTTTGGTTTGGGGAACTTGACTGGCTGCACAGAACCCTGACTTCAACCCCTTCCAACACCTTTAGGATGAACTAGAATGGAGATCGCGAACCAGGCCTTTGAGTCTATCATTATTGTTCAACCTCACAAATGTTTTGTCTGAAAAGTCATGTGTGTGTGGAGGGGGACTCCATATTCACAACTATGGATTTAGAATGAGACGTCATAAAAGCTCTTGTAGGTGTAGTTGACAATACTTTTGTCCATATAGTGTATATTTTAATATTTTTTGGTAATATTTAAACAGAACAAACACCTAAATTTATGCTATAATGCTACTGACCCTCCATATTTGAGTCTTGAAATGGACATATTGGATCTGTTTCGCTGAATAATAGCTTCAGACAGCTGTCTGTGGAATGCAGGATGGATAATTCATCAACTGTAAGACATAAAAGACATAAGTCAATGACTATCATCAGGAATGATATGCAAAATGAAAAGCAAGATCTATCTCTAAACATGTTGCCCTCCCTTTGGGAAAGAGAAGATGAACAGAATTTGTAGTTTTGCTGGAGAAAATTTAGCATAATTTGCGATTTATTAACATTAAATGTTGCTTTCCAGGACATTGGTAGCCTCAGTAGTGGAAATGATGACATCATGTCCATCACCCACCTGACTGTTGAGGCCCTGATTGCCTGCAGAGGTCAGGTAACTGATTAATGTGACATTTTCTAACTGGAAATGATGACATCCTATCTCTACTCACTTAGGGTGGTGGATTTCACTTCACTTAACAGAACAACTCCCAACTATATGTGCAATTTTGGACTATTTTAATCCCTTTAATCCCCAAGGCTGTTTGCACCTTCATGACCAGGCCAAATTTTACAATTCTGACCAGTGTCACTTCATGTGGTAATAACTCTGGATTCCACCGATTCTGAGTATGTTTATTCATGACATATTGTACTTCATGATAGTGGTAACATTTCTTCAATATGACTTGCGCTTATTTGTGGAAAAAAAAACAACAGGAATTTGGTGAAAATTAAGCAATTTTCAAAATTTTAATTTTTCTGCCCTTAAATCAGAGTTGTCACACAAACAACATAGCTAATAAATAACATTTCTCACATCAGTACAATTTTTAAACATTTTTTTTGTTAGGAAGTTATAAGGGTTAAAAGTTGACCAGCGATTTCTCATTTTTTCAACCAAATTGTTTTTAGGGACCACATCACATTTGAAGTGACTTTGAAAGAAAATACCCAAAAGTGACACCATTCTAAAAACTGCACCCCTCAAGGTACTGAAAACCACCTTCAAAAAGTTTATTATCTCTTCAGGTGCTTCACAGAAATATTTAGAAGGTGAAAATAAAAAATGCACATTTAACTTTTTTTCCACTAAATTTTTACTTTTAGATCCCAACTTTTTAATTTTTACAAGGGTAACAGGAGAAAAACGGACCCCACAATTTTTTGTGTCATTTCTCCTGAGCATGCCAATACCCCATATGTGAGGGGAAAAAAAACACTGTTTGGACGAACAGCAGGGCTCAGAATTTGATTTTTTGAATACAAAATTTGCTGGAATAATTAGCAGATGCCATGTCACGTTTAAAAGCTCCTGGTGGTCCTAAACAGCGGAAACCCCCACAAATGACACCATTTTGGAAACTAGACCCCTCAGGGAACTTATCTAGATGTGTGGTGAGCACCTTAAACCCCCAGGTGCTTCACAAAAGCTTATAAGAATGAGCTGAGAAAATTTAAAAAAAAATCTAATTTTTCCCACAAAAATGTAACAAGAGAAATTGCACAGTACAATTTGTTGTGCAATTTCTCCTGAGTACACCGCTACCACATATGTGGGGGAAAACTACTGTTTGCGCGCATGGCAGGGCTCGGAAAAGAAGGAGACCTATTTGACTTTTTGAATGCAAAATTTGCTGGAATAATTAGCGGACGCCATGTCGCGTTTGGAGAACGCCTCATGTGCATAAACAGTGGAAACACTCCAAAAGTTACACTATTTTGGAAACTAGATCCCTCATTGAACTTATCTCGATTTGTGCTGAGCACCTTGAATCCACAGGTGTTTCACAGAAAAAAATATAATTATAATGTGAAAATAAAAAAAAAAAAACATTTTTCTCACAAAAATGTTATTTTAGCCCTAAATTTGTTATTTTCAGAAGGGTAACAAGAGAAAATGGAACCCAAAATTTGTGGTGATATTTTTTATGAGTACATCAATACCCCATATGTGGTCGAAAAGCACAGCACAAAGCTCAGAAGGGAAGAGGCGGCATATTAGAGTTCAGATTTTTCTGGACTAGTTTTAGGGTGCCATATCACACTGGCAGAGCCCATGAGGTGCCAGAACAGCAGAACTCCCCATAAGAGACATCATTTTACAAACTACACCCCTCAGTTAATTCATCTAGGGGTGCAGTGGTCTTATTGACACCACAGGTGTGTCACAGGATTTTATACCACTGCACAAAAGAGTAAAAAATAATTACATTTTTACCACCAAAATTTTGTTTTAGCCCCAGAGTTTACATTTCTGCACTGGGAAATGCATAAAAATGGCACCAAAATTTGTCCCACAATTTCTGCTGAATGTAAATATACCCTATAAATGACTCCACATATCCATCATGATATAGAGGCTCCTGGATACCCGCTATTTACATTAGAAACCAGCGTCCGGCGTCGCTGGTCCTGATTGCTGGAGGGGCTGTCTTTGTGACAGCTCACCAGCGATCAGCCTAACGATGTCCCAGCAATCCCATCATGTCGGATCGCTGGTAGGATCGCTGGGACATCGTTATGTGTAATGGGGCCTTAAGGCTAGTAAGTACCAGGCGACCTGGATGTATGGATACGTAAAAAAAAAAGCCCACTGTCTTTTTAGAAATTGCAGATTACACCAGTCATAGAAGGCTAACAAGACATCTCAGGAGCGACCTCGCTGGTTCCCCATAATGCCTTGCAGCTCTCACATCTAATGGTATAGCACAGACAATCAGAGTAGACTATCATAGCTTGTACAAAAGTTTAGGCAGGGAATGCAGCAGCCATTTTAGGGCTATTTTAGGATAGCAAGAGGAAATCAAAGCTTACAGTTCAGTGATAGAGATAGGAAAAGAAAGCCACAAAATATTGAATACTCCAGACATTATAACACTATACATAGCACTGAAGAAGATGAGAGTAGCAGTCTTCAAATAATACATACACTCAGTATGTTTGATCAGTGATATGGAGTAGCTAGCATCTGTCCTTTTGCTTTTGAATTAGAATGGCCTATTTTTTTCTTCATTACTAATGCACTAGAGAGCAGAAGCAACACAGCACAATAGTTTTCACAGAAAAAAAAATCTGAAATAAGTTTTAATCAGAGTTGGTGTGCCTGCTTGTCACAAGGAAGTTTTAGCATTTCTTGTGCAACCATTTTTGCAAAGGAAGGAATAATTGTTTTTAGAAAATACAACAGAAAATTACTACAAATTCAGACATTTAAGTGTGACTGTTTACCTCACAAAGTGTGCAAGTCACAACTATTTTTTTTTCATATCTGTTTTACTACTATAATTTGGCTAGTCCATTCAACACGCTTATACTGCAACCAGCTCACACATTTTGCTTTTCATATATGTACCTATCTACCTATCATTCCTTTTTGGAAAAGACTGAATAACTAGGGTTGAAAAGATAGTCAAAAGTTAATTATAGGGTTGTAAAAAATGTATAATAAAGAAAAAATGGCAATGATAGTATAAAATAAAAAAATACCACGGCTAAGAATGTGGGAGCCGCTAACAGCAGTAAAAGCACGGCCACCATCACTGGCACCAGTCATCGGGCAATGATAGTACCAAATGCAAGTCACAACTGGCCTCCATTGCGTCTAGCAAGCGTATTAGTGGGGAGTAGGTGTGCGGTATTATGGAATATATGGGACAACACTCTTCTCAGTGATCAGTTTGAGTCACTGTTCTGCACAGAATAGTCCACCTGATCATACATTACTAAGAGGGAAAATGTTGTATTGGTTTGTTTTTTATTTTAACCCTTTCTCAACATTTTATGTATTAGTACATCACATGTGGGGTCCACTTTGATGCAAGCTACGGAGTCGATCAGAATATCATACTACCCCAAAAATGGTATCACTAATATTGTAAGCTCTCCATGAAAAAATAAGTCCTCATACAGGTCCATCAACGGAAAAATTAGAATGTTTTGGGTCTAGAAAAATGGTGACACAAGCTAAAATTTTATGAATCTCGATATTTTATTTTTTTTACTTCTTAAATAAAAAAAAAACTAAAACAACAAGCTATGCATGTTTAGTATCACTGTAATCATTCTGACCTGGAGAATCATGCTGCAAAGTCAAATCCGCACAATGAATGCTGTGAAAAAAAATAATACCCAAAAAACAATTCCAAAATTTCAAGTTTTTAATTTGATTCTCATTTTTCAGTACACTGAAAGGTAAAATTAATGGTGTCAGTCAAAATTTCAACTCGTACTGCAAGTAAACAAGGCCTCATAAGAGTATGTGGACAGAAAACTAAAAAAAAAAAAAAAAAAAAAAAATATGATTCTTGGAAGAAGTAGAAGAAAAAAATGAAAGGGCAAATAAGGAAAAAAAATCCTGGTCTGGAAGGGGTTAAAAGACATGAAAAGTGTCAGAGGACCATTAAATGGGTTGTTTGTTTCGGGTCCTTTTCTATCTTGAGGTCACTTGACATTACTAGGGCTGTGTTTGCATTAAGGACGTGGAAATGGACTGGATAAAGAAAGTCCTAGTAGACCTCAGAGTAAATACAATTTGTTTCAAGGCAATTGGACTAACTGTGATTTCCCAAAAATGTTATTCTCTATGAATACAATTTAGAGAAAAATTTGCCAAACTTGTCGAATTTGAAAAAGATTCAAGGGCAGAACGGTGGCGCAGTGGTTAGCTTTGTAGCCTTGCAGCGCTGGGATCCTTGGTCTAAATTCCACCAAAGACAACATCTGCATGAGTTTGTATGTTCTCCTTACTTTTACTTGGGCTTCCTCCCACACTCCAAAGACATACTTTAGATTGTGAGCCCCAATGGGGACAGCGATGATGATGTGTGTAAAGCTATGCAGAATATGATGGAGCTATATAAGCAAAGCATAATAAAATAAATAATAATGATCATCTGTAATTAAGCCTGTTCACTTACAGTGGCTGTTTGGACATCTTCCGCTTCCCTTAAAGACAGCAGCTGATTTGTCACAGGTAAAGTTATAGCTGAACTAAACCTATGGTAATCAGACTATTGCTGGGGAAGCAGCTCTGAGAAAAGGAGTTGCACAGTTCTATTGAGTGGCAATTATTGGTGTTGGAAAAAAAAATGATATGAAGATACTTGAATTTTTATAGAAAACAGAAAGTTACTGTTAATATGCTTTAGTATTAGTATAACTAAGGGTCAACATTGATTTCTAGGATTGCTACTTCCAATAGGTGGCACTAGAGTTCTAGTCCTCTTCCTCTCTAAAGAGACAATTTGCATAATTAGCATATTTCCCAGAGGAGCATTGCAGGTTAAGTCTCCTCACCTTGACGTGCTTAGCCTGTCATTCCCCGCAAGGAGAAATAATACTTCTTGGATATCGGTCAGACGCCTCTCACACAGCCAAACCAGGTCTCACACTTTGCACTGACGAGGGGCAGTACCCGAAACACAGTGTCTGCAAATTGAGATTCTGGCTTGGCTTTTATCCTAAGTCATGTAACAAGGCTTGTTAAAGGGTCAACATTGACTTCTAGGATTGCTACTTCCAATAGGTGACACGAGAGTTCTAGTCCTCTTCCGCTTTGAAAAGACAATTTGCATAATTAGTATAACTGTTGCCATCACTTTATATGTGTTATTTTCAAGGCTATGGAGTTTGAGTAGTGGAGTCGGTGTCCATTTTGGTGAAATCAGTATAAAATGGACCGACTCCAAAAATATGTAATAAATTGGGTATAGCAGTACAAGGCAGGATGGGCTATAAATGTTTTCATAAGAATTTGGGAAAGTTATTAAATGTCTGGCTTTTAGCTGAGATGAATCTATGCTGCACTTTATGTACATGCTGAGTAGTGGCCGGGGCTGTGGAGTCGGAGTCAGGGAAACTGAGGGGTCGGAGGTATGGATCACCGACTCCACAGCCCTGGTTATTTTGATATATTTTATATCTGACTCTGGCCAGAATACCCCTTTAATGCTCTAGTTCCCTAGAGTCTAATAACATGCAAAGACACATATGTATGGAAACCAAATATTGTCTCTAAAATCTCTTTCTACTCAGCTCACATATACCATGGATAATGCTAACCACCACAGGGATAATAACCAGAGGTCACACAACTTCCTCTGTTTGTGTGAAGATTTGTTGAAGCTGCTTACTTAGAAGGAAATATCCTAAACAGAATCAAACCAGAGAGAATGTAAAACAGATTGGATTTGCACCTTCGCCGATCAGCTATTCCTGGTGTTGGCCGGATGTGAACAGTTGTGGAGCAGAACAGCGCATCTCTGTCAACTATATAGTGGCTGTGGCCAAGTACTGCACATCCACCCCTATTAAAGGGGAGTGGATCTCCAATGCCATGTGGCAGCCACTAGACAATTGTTGGAGCTGTGCAGCTCTGCAACTGCTCCCATCTGGCCAGGTGTCGCACCCCAAGCGATGGGATATCGGTGACCTACCCTAAATTATAGGCCCTCAGTATGAAAGTACTTGGAATCCCATTTAATAGTAAGTGCTTGCTTATCCTCACTTCTAACTAACTGGGGTTTGGGTGTTACCCCCGTCTGTACTGTCTACATGACTAACACTTACTAGCCCAAAATACCGTAGTCCCTTTTTAAGCTCTTCGATTGGCTAAAGGAAGCATGAGGGCGCAGGACACACTTACCGGACTCTGCTCCATGCACCAACCGTCTCGCCTGTGTCCTAGTACACTTCTGACTAGTAGAATACGAGTAAAAACCCCTCAAGACTTCCTACTAGCAGAACTGCAGACCCCTGACCCAAAACCTTTCACGAAACATCGTTTCTCCACCGCCAATTCTAAACTCTAGCTATACTGTCATCTCTCACTTCTCAGTGAGGCTCGACGTCTGTCACATCACAGAGATAACAAAATTACTGTAGTCACACATTAACATTCATTAAGGCAACATATCTGACTAGGAGGAATAATACCGCCTAGCAGCAGAATGTTCGGCACAATACTGTATAGCATTATGTGACATGGTATCATCAAGAAAGACGGTAACTTTGGTAATCAGGTGGTTATCACCGCAACAGATTACCAATATAAATCATTAAAGGATATGACAGTCTGAAACATAACAGTGGGGGCCGTGTAATATTAGACCGATAATGTAAAAGGGCGGTGGATCATTTTTCAACCCTCTTACAAGCTTAAAAGTGAGAATGTATACAATTGCTTCTCACTAAATTAGAATATCATCAAAAAGTTAATGTACCGTATTTTTTCGGATTATAAGACGCTCCAGATTATAAGGCGCACCCCAAATTTTGAGGTGAAAAATAAGAATTTTTTTTTAATAAAATGGTGGTGCTTCTTATAATCCATGCATCTTGTTTACCGGGGGTGGAGGCTGTGGTGAAGCGGGGTCCCAGGGTCGCTGCTGGAGGAGGCAGGAGTGGGGTGATGCTGCTGGCCGCAGGCTGGGATGAGGGGGTGTCCGATGTGCAGTGTGTCGCTGCAGGTGTCCGCTGCTGCAGGTGTCCCCAGCGCGGCTGCCCGAGGTGTCCAGCGCTGCTGCTCGGGGTGTTCGCTGCTGCTGCCAGAGGTGTCCGGTGCTGTGGGGGGCTCTGATGACATTTCATGAAAGGCCAGAGCCCCCCGCAGTTCTGTGGTTTCCTGTGCGGTGGACTCCGGGAAAATGGCCACCGGGGGGGGCCGCGCATGCGCAGATGGAGATCTCGGCATCAAGATCTCAGGAGATGAGATTTCAGCACTGAATTCTAATTTAGTGAGAAGCACTTGTATGTGCCGTACACATAACTTGTATATAGATTCCAAAACAGATCCATCAGAAATGTTACTGTCAGGAACACCGCACTGAACTTGCTCACTGAGCCAGTGCGCGTGTCCTGAGTCAAGCGAACTGTGCTCAAAGATACCTGTGGAGCGGGCAGCAGCCGAGTAGGCAGGGCTGTGGAGTCGGAGTGGTGGAGTCGGAGCTCATTTTGGTGGAGTCGGTGTCGGTATAAAATGGTCCGACTCAGACTCCTAAAATATATAATAAATTGGGTACAGTAGTTCAATGCAGAATGTGCTGAATATTTTTTCATAGGAATTTGGGAAAGTTATGAAATGTCCTATAAATGACTGTTCTATTCCTGATCTAAGGCTACATTCACACACAGCGTTTTTGCTGCGTTTTTTGAGGATACGTTTTTCAGCTGCAAAAGCAGATCAGCTTTTTAAAAAACCGCATCACCTGAAAGGTTTTTGAGCTCATAGATAATGTTTTCAATAGCAAAAACAGATTAGAAATCTGCTCTGTCCATTTATCCATATCTGTCTATCCATATCTTATCTGTACCAAAAAGAATGAAAGCCGGGTAGCACACAGACTAACACTCTTTTATTTTTTTTTTAGCACCAGTCAGGTACACCTCATAGCTGCCCAAAAGGACGCCCAGGACAGGCATTGCTCGTCTTCAGTAACACATCAACATCAATTGATAGTTGGAATAAATAGACTGCATTCACCACATCTTAAGGTGCAGGCTTTATTTTCAAGTGTAGAGGTGTGCAGTATAAGGTTCTGCAGCAGCTGAGGTGTGCAGTATGAGATTCTGCGGAACAGTATGAGGCTCTGCCCCCCCCTAGTTTTGATCCTGGCTAAAACCATTTCTTATAGATATGGCAAACCCTCAGGTAACCCTAAATGAAGGTCAATGGACACAGGTGGTTGAAGTGAAGGAATTGCTTAATCACCTATTTACCGTGACTAAAAAATTACAAGCTGAGGATTTAACTTCTGGCATTTTCATAAGGGAGTGGAAGAACTTGCTATTTTGCCTGTCCCAAAGAGGAGATTTAATTGCAGATGGCATTTCTGCTTCAATGAAACGGAGAGAGACACAGCTATTGGAAAATAAAAATTTTCTGGCAGCTGTTTATGTGGACCCAAGTCATCGTATATTGCTTGATGATCAACAGCTTACTAAAGGAAAAGAAGCTCTGACTGAGGTAGCAGTTAGGATGAGTGGCCTACAGGAGGACTGCCAGGAGCGAAGAGGACTTGGGTCCTGACAGTGCTACTGCTGCCATATCTTCACCCTCATCAGATGAGGAGTTTGACTTTGACAAGTATTTGGATGATATGGAGCAGGCAAAGCATTGCTGCAAGGAAAAAGATTTCACTCCATCTCCTATAGCAAGCAGATTGACCATATTTCAGCAAAATGTTTCACTTGCTCTCAAAGAAAAAGAAAAATTCAAACGTTCATCAAAATTGACTGTGCATGAGGCAATTCCTTTATACTTGGAAACTGTTAGAGCTGTTGCCCATGTGGTTACGGCTTTGCCTCCAACCCAAGTTAGTGTAGAGAGGTTGTTCTCTTGCCTTAAAATTATTAGGTCAGATTTTAGGTCATCTATGAAGGAGGATCTGATGGAGGCAATTCTATTTCTTAGAACAAATTCATAGACTGCACAAATGTTATTTAGTATGTTTTTGTTGAAAACTGTTTTTTGCCACTTACATAGTTTATTACATAGTGTTATATATATTACATAGTGTATTACATATTTACAATTTATTAGTTTTTTGTGTTCTAAAGTTGTATTCCAATAAATATATATTATGTTCTATCTAAATGTCTTGAATATTGTATCATAAAAATGATTAAATGTCTCATGTTCACATTGTACTACAATAAATTTTTCACTTAAATATAAGCAATATATGTTGGAGTCGGAGTCGGTGGAAGGGAAATTGAGGAGTCGAAGTCGCAGGTTTGGCTTACCGACTCCACAGCCCTGCGAGTAGGTGCGTACTTCAGAACAGCAGGACCTGAAGAATGTGACTGCTGGGGGCGTGGCCTAAACTCCAGAGAGCTAGGAGCTGCAAGAGAACTCCTAGCAGGGTAACTGCGAGACAAAGTTACCAAGGGGCATAGACAGGGAGGACAGTCAGGACGTAGCCAATGAGTCATACACAGAGATAGCTGCAAGGTACAAGAGGGGCGAGCAGAGAGTAGTCAGATCACTGGCAACGAGTCATACACAGAGAGGGTAGTGCAGTACAGAATCAACATGCAAACACAACGGGGAACAGAACCGAGTCAGAACCCATATAAACAAGCTATAACAACGAACAGGCACAGGCACACAGAGGTCACCACACTCGGCCAAAGGCAAAAGTATAACTGACAGGGATTGGAGCTTCCCCGTTGTTTTAGAAGCTCTTCCAGAACCAAAGAGAGGCCACAATCATTAACCCCAGGTGTGCAGGTCAAAACCTGCACTGAGCTCCAGACATTAACCCCTGTCGTGCAGCTCAAAAACCTGCACTGGGATCATGACAGTTACTTTCACATTGCGAGGGTAATTATTTGCCATATAATACCTACAAGACTAATCACACCCACAACTACATATAGTACTCCATGAAAAGGGAGAGATGATGAAACTTTGGAGCCATGCTCCACATATTTATCGCACTGTAAGCCTACAGTTGTGGCCAAAAGTATTGACACCCCTGCAATTCTGTCAGATAATACTCAGTTTCTTCCTGAAAATGATTGCAAACACAAATTCTTTGGTATTATTATCTTCATTTAATTTGTCTTAAATGAAAAAAAAAAAAACACAAAAAGAATTGTCCTAAAGCCAAATTGGACATAATTCCACACCAAACATAAAAAAACAGGGTGGACAAAAGTATTGGCACTGTTCGAAAAATCATGTGATGCTTCTCTAATTTGTGTAATTAACAGCACCTGTAATTTACCTGTGGCACCTAACAGGTGTTGGCAATAACTAAATCACACTTGCAGCCAGTTGACATGGATTAAAGTTGACTCAACCTCTGTCCTGTGTCCTTGTGTGTACCACATTGAGCATGGAGAAATGAAAGAAGACCAAAGAACTGTCTGAGGACTTGAGAAACCAAATTGTGAGGAAGCATGAGCAATTTCAAGGCAACAAGTCCATCTCCAAAGACCTGAATATTCCTGTGTCTACCGTGCGCAGTGTCATCAAGAAGTTTAAAGTCCATGGCACTGTGGCTAACCTCCCTAGATGTGGACGGAAAAGAAAAATTGACAAGAGATTTCAACGCAAGATTGTGCGGATGTTGGATAAAGAACCTCGACTAACATCCAAACAAGTTCAAACTGACCTGCAGTCCGAGGGTACAACAGTGTCAACCCATACTATCCGTCGGCGTCTGAATGAAAAGGGACTGTATGGTAGGAGACTCAGGAAGACCCCACTTCTTACCCCGACACATAAAAAAGCCAGGCTGGAGTTTGCCAAAACTTACCTGAAAAAGCCTAAAACGTTTTGGAAGAATGTTCTCTGGTCAGATGAGACAAAAGTAGAGTTTTTTGGGCAAAGGCATCAACATAGAGTTTACAGGAGAAAAAAAGAGGCATTCAAAGAAAAGAACACTGTCCCTACAGTCAAACATGGGGGAGGTTCCCCGATGTTTTGGGGTTGCTTTGCTGCCTCTGGCACTGGACTGCTTGACCGTGTGCATGGCATTATGAAGTCTGAAGACTACCAACAAATTTTGCAGCATAATGTAGGGCCCAGTGTGAGAAAGCTGGGTCTCCCTCAGAGGTCATGAGTCTTCCAGCAGGACAATGACCCAAAACACACTTCAAAAAGCACTAGAAAATGGTTTGAGAGAAAGCACTGGAGACTTCTAAGGTGGCCAGCAATGAGTTCAGACCTAAATCCCATAGAACACCTGTGGAGAGATCTAAAAATGGCAGTTTGGAGAAGGCACCCTTCAAATATCAGGGACCTGGAGCAGTTTGCCAAAGAAGAATGGTCTAAAATTACAGCAGAGCAATGTAAGAAACTCATTGATGGTTACCGCAAGTGGTTGGTCGCAGTAATTTTGGCTAAAGGTTGTGCAACCAAGTATTAGGCTGAGGGTGCCAATACTTTTGTCTGGCCCATTTTTGGAGTTTTGCGTGAAATGATCAATGTTTTGCTTCATTCTCTTTTGTGTTTTTTCATTTAAGACAAATTAAATGAAGATAATAATACCAAAGAATTTGTGTTTGCAATCATTTTCAGGAAGAAACTGAGTATTGTCTGACAGAATTGCAGGGGTGTCAGTACTTTTGGCCACACCTGTAGGTTCAATGAGTAATCCATTCTTAGCAAGTTCTTACCCATCCATCACGTCTTCCGTTCACTGTTCCAATATGCAGCTTAATGAGAATAAACTAAATGTCATGCTATCTACGGTGCACAGATGTAAATTTTGTTTAGCCCTTGGGAAATTTCTTGCAAACACTGCAACTTCCCTATTGTTACCAGTGTGTCATGTTCACACTGTTAAGCTTTGACTCTGCCTGCCGATTCAAGCGGTTGTCACATGATCACAAGTTGCATACTTGAAGTCATGTGTCGACTAGATTCTCATTCGCTTCTCTCAATGTTTTATTGAGAAGAGGTTGAGAATCTAGTCGGTAGGCAACTGCACGTATGCAAATTAATTTTCTATTGAGAGAAATGAATGAGAATCTAGTCAGTATGTGACAAGTATGCAAATCAATTTCTTACTCACAAAAAATGGATTAGAATCTTTAGTTCACATGGCATCAGTGTGATAGTGCTTGCCAACAATTTCCCCAAGACTCGCGATATCTTTTAGATGCTGCTGTACTGGACAAGTTTTCCATGCTTCAGGAAAACGCTAGCCATGTTTTTCCTGTAAGTCTTTTTTTGTTACTCTGCGGCCATGATTTTTGTTCGCTTTCCCCACCGGTGTTTGTGTTTTTATTTGTATATGAGAAATATTGAGCAGCTTCCAAGTGGTCATGTCACTAACTTTAACCGCTTTGTATACTTACCAATGTGAAGCTGTTAAAAAAGTTCAAAAACATGCAGTCGTTATTACATTGCAGTGTATATGTTCATTCTTTTTCATGTTTATTAAAGAAGCACTTCCATCAAAATGTTATCCTCTTCATATATTGCAGTCATCATATTATACAGCATTGTGTACTTACAATTGCTCATTTTGCCTTTTTACCCAGCTAATTCTTCTCTTTTCCATTAGATCCATGACATCATGTGATTAAAAACTGACTAACTGAATCCTTCTACACTCTATGTGGAAACAGGAGGTCAATTGTCCCTGTATGAACCATAAGTTACTGCAAAAGTCCCAGGAAGCAAGGAGGAGCAGCTGGGTCAGGAGGTGAAAAAGGGGAAGATAAATGCAGGTGAAAGACACTTCCTGTTTCTACATAGACCAGAGAAAAGACAAGAATTTACTGGGTAGAAAGGCAAAATGAGCAATTGTAAGTACACAGTGCTAAATAATATGATGACTGCAATATATTAATAGGATAAAAACGTTAATCGGAGTGCTACTTTAAGCGCTTTTTCAAGAGGGTTACGACACTTACCGCCTGAAAAAGATGTTGTGTGCACATATCATTAAAGTCATACAGATTTCCTGGGCTCTAACGGTCAGATGCTGACGTTAGCATGATTTTGCAAAACTTTAAAGGGAACCCGTCGCCTCTCCCAGCCGTTTTTAAGTAAAAGAGCCACCTTGTGCAGCACTAATGCTGCATTCTGTCAAGGTGGCTCTGTTACTTAGGTTCCCTTCCACCACCGAAGTAATCGGTTATAAAATTGTTGAAAAATACCTGAAATTTGTCAGGGGGGCAGGTCTTTCCCCCTCTGACAGACGCCTCGCATCCGTCACTCATTTCGAATTTGTTGCCGCCTCCTTAGTTTTCTTTTCAAATGTGGGTGCCGGCGCTGTCCTATATCTTCTTGGGCATGCGCAGTCAGCGCTGTCCGACGTGCCCGTGCTCAGATCACACCCGGCCTGCCTTCCTATCGCGTGGCCACAGATCCCGCCCCGCAGTCGCTTATGAATTATTCACACTGCGGAGCTAAGAATCTCGGGCATGTGCAGTAGTTATCTGCGGCTCTCATGCCCAAGATTTCCAGCCCCGCAGTGTGAATAAATCATAAGCGACTGCGGGGCGGGATCTGTGGCCGCGCTATAGGAAGGCAGGCCGGGATGTGATCTGAGCATGGGCACGTCGGGCAGCACTGACTGCGCATGCCCAAGAAGATATAGGACAGCGCCGGCGCCGCATCTGAAAAGAAAACTAAGGAGGCCGCGCCAAATTCGAAATGAGTGACGGATGCGAGGCGTCAGTCAGAGGGGGAAAGCCCTGCCCCCCTGACAAATTTCAGGTATTTTTCAACAATTTTATAACCGATTATTTCGGTGGTGGAAGGGAACCTAAGTAACAGAGACACCTTGACAGAATGCAGCATTAGTGCTGCACAAGGTGGCTCTTACTTAAAAACGGCTGGGAGGGGTGACAGGTGCCCTTTAATACATGAGAAATGCCATTATAAGCTATGAAATCACATGAAGTTCCGATCAAAGAATGTGGAAATTATAATAATCACAATGTATTTACCAGTAGTTGGGATCATATGTAAAACAAAGAGTGCCATAAACAGTTACCACAATATTAACACAATATTCCACATTATATGTAATATTAAAGGGGTTACGTGGGACAATAAAGTTTTATAGGGAGCCATTCTTCAGGATTTCAGACCCCAACCTAATGACATGTACGTAAAGGTGCATGGATGATGAGTAAATTCTTACCTTTCTTGTAGAAATCCATTTAGCCAGTTTTAGAGAAATACAGTTGAAATTATAGGCCAATGAGCCGCAAGTGCAGTGGGCGGTCCCTGCACTTATAGCTTTCCTGCCTCTCTAACTATTCCCCACCAACTGCTTGCCTCATGTCTCTAGATCACTTATGTTTCAGTGACCTGTCAGTCAGAGACAGGAGGCAGGCAGGGGGTGGGGAATAGAAAGAGGCAGGTGAGATGTAGGTGCAGGGCCCACCCACAGCACTTGCATCTCATTAACATACAACTTAACAATGGATTTATCTGAAAAAGTAAAACAGAGTTCTACAAGAAAGGTGAAGATTTACTCAGCGTTTAAACACCTTTACATACATGCCATTTGTTTGAGATAGAAAATCCTGATGACAGGTCCTCTTTAAGTGAATGTCCAATTTTACCACAATGTTATTTTTAAGTTATTGTGAGCTCATTAATTTCCTAATATACCTTTTTAGAAATCAGAACTTAGCATCTCTGATAAAGAGCTACAAATCTCCGAAAAGATATACAGACAGTAATAAAATTCAGATTGTATGCAGCTCCATGACCCTATAATTAAACGGCATGCAGAGGGTTTGGAGTTCATACCCAAAAAATAGATCTCCAACCACTGTAAAGACGTCTCAATAAAGTAATTAGCACACAACTAATGTTTATTGAGTGAATCATTTATTATCTTTGGACAAGATGGATACAAAGGGATTTTCCAGGAGATATAAAAGATTTACAAAATATTTCGGAACGCTTTAATACAAAAGAAGTGATACTCACCCCTGCGATCTTCTGCAGCTCCTGATCCCATGCTTACCAAGTCCTCCTTAGTCTGTGCCTCCTGGTTCTGGTTCAACTCTTCCCCCCAAAATATGGAGTTAAAAGTTGTGCGTTTCCCAAACTACTATCAATAAGGCTGGGGACTAAACGGAGACTGGCCATTACACAGATTGCGTGACCTAACATTGCTGTATGCAGCTGCTAGTGAATGGGGACGCATTGCAACCAGGAAGGTACCATGGCTGCGAAAAACAAACTGCAAAAGTAGGCATCTTTTGGATTTTTGCGATTTGCTTGTCGCAGGACCTTGTGGCTCAGAATGCAATCCCTGCGAAGGAGTGGCGATATACAACAATCTTTGGTTATGCAACCTGTTGCATTACCAAAATTCCCATGTAGCCCCGACTAAAAGCTACAACGACCCTACAAAAACAAGACTTCAAAAGCTTTAAAGCTACGTTCCCTACGACAAATACTAGGTGAGTTTTTAATGGCTCCCTATAAAACAGAATTTCTGTTTCAATTAGGTTATTTGCGTACTTTTGCATGCCTTTTTATGCCTTTTTTTGTCTATTTTTCGTATGTCATGTTTTAACCCCTTCACCCCTGGGCCATTTTCTGTTTTGTCATCAGTCTATCAGAGCTTGAGCTGAGTGTCAGTTCACTGTGCTCCGATTCTCTCGCCTGTGAGAATTGGAGCACAGGTGCGGAGGAGACAGAAAAAGTCATTTGTCCTTTTCCATTGATGACATCGAGTGCAGTCCGATGTTTCACACCCACCCACAAACTTTTATGGGTGCGTGTGATCCGATCATCATGGCATGAGAAAATAATCACAATCTGCACTGCCCCATAATATAACATTGGTCCGAGTGCTATACGATAAAACATTGAATAGCACTTGGCCTTGTTATACGCACATATGAGCGAGCCCTAATAGTCCTCTTAGGAGAGTTGAAGCAGCAATCATCCAGTCACCTGTGCTAAACATTAAGCATTGCCAGGGCCGTGGTTAAGGGCAGGCAAACTAGGTATTTGCCTAGGGCACCCACAGGGGCCCCCAGACAGTGGTGTGCAGCTAATAGTGACATACCACTCGGGCGCTATGGGGCCCGTGAGTCAGGGAGCCTGGTGCCAGCGCCAGCTCTCGGTCAACCCCACATCGCGTATTCAACTTTATCAGCATCACAGATGCCGATATAGTTGAAATCAATGATAGAGGACGCTCCCTCTCCCATCATTCCCCCTCTGCATCTGACACAGCGGGGGCGATGACTATGTAGGCTGCATTATACTATTTGAAGCTGCATTATAATCTATGAGGCTGCATTATACTCTGTGGGGACTGCATTATACTATATCTACTCTATTGGGGCTCCATTGTACTCTATGGGGCTGCATTATTCTCTGAGGCTACATTATACTCTATGGAGGCTGCATTATACTCTATAGGGACTGCATTATACTATATGTACTCTATGGGGGCTGCATTTTACTCTATGGGGCTGTATTATATTCTGTTAGGCTGCTTTATAAGTTATGGGGACTGCATTATACTCTATGGGGGATACATTATACTCTATGGTGGCTGCATTATACTCTATCAAGGACTATGGGGAGTACATTATACTCTGTGTACTATATGGGGGCTGCATTATACTCTATTGAGGACTATTGGGAGTGCACTATACTATATGGGGGCTGCATTATACTGTATGACGGACTACGGGGAATGCTTTTATTATATTGTATGGAGGACTATGGGGAATGCATTATACTGATCCTGAGCATTGCTACGTATAGCAGAAATCACAATCTCCTGTGAACGCTGGCCACGGCCCGGTATTTACAGGGGGCTCGTAATGACAAGCACAGGGGTTTTCTGCAGACCCCAGGCTGTCATGATAATCCATCAGTGCCCCCGATCACGTGACAGAGACACTAATGATGTACTTCCAGCTGGCACATGTTAAATTGTGCTGTCCAAGAATGACAGCACAATTTAACTGGTTAACAGCCGCAGGCGGAGAACCATTCCATCCACAGCCACTAAAAGTGCATGTCATGTGCAGGGAAAGATGTGAGCTCAGCGTCGGATGGGCCCACTCTAAAGTCAGAAAAACAACATTTGACGTACAGTATATATACACATCACATACCATGAATAAGTTAAATAAAGCTGCTATTTTTATACACATACTTCCTTGTATTTGGCTTTGACAAAACCTTACTGATATAGTCATGTGCGGATTACACGTGTTTTTGATGCATTTCATCCACAGAAATACACTAAAAACATGTGCACTTTCTACTTGCGGCTCTTAAAATGTGGGGACGAAAAAACTAAAGCGAAAAAAAATTGTAGCTAATAATTTTTTCCTCTGATAACACCTCATTTACAAAAACAAGTTTTACCCATAATTTGGGAGAGGTCACTATTATTTACGGAAGTACCTCTCGGTAAATAATTCTAATCACATTCCAATTGGTAAGTACTTAATATAGCGCACATATGAATGCCAGTTTACCAGAGCATGGCTGCTAGAAAAGAAGAATATTGTTGTCGCCACCTGCAAGCTGTCAGCCACCGGAACAAAAACAGAGAGTGTTAATCTTTTGTTCCACTAGACAAGTAGTGTTGTGCACCTCCTACGCCATTACACATCTCCAGGGACCATGAGATAAACCGGTGGGTCCGATCATCGGTCACGGCACGTGAACAAGCTTCTTTCAAGGAGGAAGTTACTTTCAGCTCTGGTATCTATAAATATTGATGACACGAGATTTACAGTATTACGCCTCTTATCTACTATTTTACAGGTTTTCATTCCTTTGAAGTCACATTCAGACACTGATTGGAGGTTGAAAGTTGAAAAATGTGAAAATATACTTTCAGGCATCAAAATGTAATATGAGAGTCTGGCGGGTTTTCAATCTGAAAACATTACTGTGAGCTAATAAAAGTGGAATAAAAAGCAGAGTGGAACATTTATTGACACATGACACACGTTTTTCATTCTTCCATATCTATGAAGCCCTTGCCTCACTTTTTTCTAACACATACAGATGTATTTGGAGAAGTCGTGAGCATAAAAATCATACAAAGGTGCAATCTATCACCAGAGTAAACTAAAAAAATATTCAGAAAAAATTCAATTTGATAAAGTATTGCTTAATTGGGAATCCTAATATTTGCTTTAAACAAAACTATAAATACATAGCTCATTGGTAAAATGAAAAATGGCTTGGAAACTCCCTAGAAGGGTAATAGAATAAACACTGCATGACTTAATCCAATTTATTTTCTATGTTACCCCTTAAAATTGTATACTATCCTTCATCATTGAGAAAAAAAAGCAATAGGTTCAGTACAAGAATGGTAGGGGCTTTACTTAAAGGGATTTTCCACTAACTGATTATATAAACAACTAATTCTCAGGCATTTGAGAATGAGTCAGATTTGTGTTGTAATAGAGACAGCTTAGCAGAGGGGAATATTCTTACAGAAATCACACTAGAGAATGTTCACAGTCCCATGGGACGGGCATGGGATGAGTCTGAAACATCTGACTAGTAGTCTGTCTTTTTCTATCCTTGACTACTCCTCTTAGGCTATGTTCCCATGATGAGCTTTTGATGCATTTTTGTCTTATTGTGGGAACGAAGCCTCGGGGTTCATTCAAACGAGCATATTATATGTGTGTGTGCTGTCTGCGTGCACCACGGACCGCCCACGGAGCGTACATGGACCCATTATAGCCAATGTTCAGTGCACCTGAACAAATTTTTCACACGGACTAATGGTCTGCTTGGAATAAATCGCAGTATATACAATTCTGTTACAATTTACGGAATAGTTAAGGTTTGGTTTCAGACAAGAGTATGCGCAATCTTTCAGTTTGCTTTTATCCAGAAAAAAATAGTCGATTTCTCATCCGTATGTCCATTTTTTGCATCCATGTGTCAGTTTTCTACATCTGTTTGGCATCCAGTTTTTACAGTAATAATTTAATAAATAATACCAAATAGTTTCCTATTTTAATAACTGGTAAAGATCCAGGAAAGACGCACGGCTGGGCTTTACAGACATACCAAGAGGTCAAACGTGGGGCCTCAGCTGTAATGGAAACCCACTGGCAACCTACGGTCACGTCTCGATAGGGCAGATGGGCATACAAAGCAGCGCTGTGGAGTCAGTAAGCCAAACCACCGACTTCCAAGTCCGATTCCAACTTCACGACTCCGACCCCACAGCACTGGTCACATAAAGTGCAGCAACAGATTCATCTCAACTTAAAGCCCAAGATCCTTAGATCAGGAACAGAACAGACATTTATAGGGCATTTCATAACTTTCCCAAATTATTGTGAAAACATTTACATCACATCCTGCACTGAAACCACTGTGTTGTATATTTAAAGATTTGGAGTCGGTCCATCTTATACCAACTCTGACTCCACCAAAATGGACACTGACTCCACAGCCCTGATACAAAGCATCCATGTGTTTCTTCACGATTGGATCTACTCCCAGTTTTTGTGACAGTCAAAAGTCTACAACCTAAGACATTGGGTATATTTGTCAATGCTTTAGAATTGTTAAGACAGTACAAACATAAGCTAGACCGTCAAAAAACACACTAATTTTATCAATGTGGTTCACGATGATTGACAAGTCTAATTTTATAGACTGTCTAGTCTAGCACCACTTATTAGTTGGTTTACTTTGTGCCAGAAATGTGCAATACAATTCTGGCACATTTTATGGCACACTGGCTCACGATTCATCATGTGCTTTTATTTTTAATTCACTTTCTTTTCTTTTTTTGTTTTGTGAAATTAGTTGCAGTTTTTGGCTTCAAATTCTTCAAAACGATGCATAGGATTCATAGTTACCACTTTTCTGCCTCTTTGTTGCCAAACTACTGATGAAGATTGACAGTCTGGAAAACTGGATGCATGGCTGCTCTTCCATATTAGAAGCAACCCTGGAGAAGCACAAAGTGGCGCTTACAGGCTCAAAGGTCCGTGATCTTAGGCCACGTTCTTACCATAAGCTTTTGGTGACTTTTGATCTTGCAAATTTTCTGTACTATTTCTGTACCTACTAACTACTTGCGTTTTTTCACTGCATTTTATCACATACGTTTTTATCGCATTTTTGACCCTTTTTGTATCTTTTGTTGCTATGTCATGTTTTAAACAAAGCTGCTTTGTTTCGATTCTTCTTGGTAAAACTTTTTGTTACAGTCTTGTGCAGATTACAAACTTTTTTGATGTGTTTCTGCAGCAGAAATGCACTTAAGCATATGTGTGTTTTTTATGCTGCGTATTTTCGAAAAAACGCAAGTAACCTATTTTATAGAAATGCTGCAGAAAATGTGCCACATCAAAAACTCATTAATTACTCATCGTGGGAACGTAGCCGGAAGAAATATTTCTGTTCCATAAAGCAACTTCTCTACGATAAGCATTTTGATATTGCAGATTTTCTGCAGCATTTCTGCACCTATTAGCTATGTTAGATAACTTGCATTTTTTATTGCGTTTTTTAATCGCATTTTTCTCCGTGCGTTTTTATCGCATTCTTGATGCTACAGTTATTGTCTCTTGTTGGTGTGTCATGTGTTAAATAAAGATTCTTTGTTTGTTACTTCTTGTTATTTGGCTTTGATACAGTCATGTGCGGATTACATGCGGTTTTAGTGCTTTTCTGCAGCGGAAATGTACCAAAAAATGCATGTGCGTTTTTTAACTGAGGATTTTACACATCTAAGGCTACTTTCATTAGACTTGCGTTAGGAGGTGCAGTGCTCGGTCGCTGCTAAGCTCCACCCCCGACCACACCCCCTCCTGTCAGCTCCTCCTCTGGTCGCATGACTCTTCATGCGATCAGCGTACCCTATATTTAGCGTTGGGTACGCTGGCCGTGCGCTGGTATGTTTTTGCCGCGCGCATGTGCCACATAAAAATGCAACAAGGTGCGTTTGGCGCACGTTGGTGCAGGACAAAAAGGGCGCATGCGCCAGCAAAAACATATCAGCACACAGCCAGCGTACCCAACCCTAAATATAGGGTACGCAGATCGCATGCATCATCATGCGACCATAGGAGGAGCTGACTGGAGGGGGCGCGGCCGGGGGCGGAGCTTAGCAGCGGCCGAGCGCTGCGCCTGGTAACGCAAGTCTGAAAGTAGCCTAATACAATTAATTGTCTGGGGAAAATTTGCACAGAAAATTCAGTGTATCCGCAAGAGAAATTGACATGTTGTGAAGTTCAAACACGCACCGGAGGTCAGTTTACACTGGGTAAAAAAAAATAATTCCCAACTTCTTTGCTGAACCTGTAAGACATTGCGTTTTTTGCATTTTTTTACGCAGCATGAAAAACTCACCAAAACCTCATTGTCGGCCAGGTATCTAGGCCCCCATCAATAGAAACAGGCCCCTTCAAAAGCTCTAATCTAAAAGTCCCTTTAGCTATTTCACTAGACTAAGGGCTCGGAGAGACAAGCATATAATTGTTTCATGTCCTGGATGGCGTAGTCAGATCGCCGTATAAATCGGACCAAGATCGGAGCACAGTGCATGGACTGGCGGCAGCTCTCCCTTATATTTTAGGCTCTGCCTGCAGTAGGGCAGAGAATAAGTGTGCTGGCACGAGCAGAGATGTCTCTGCGCAGGTGCGAGCTATGTGGATAACGCAGGACGTGTCACCACGTCAATCAGAGCAGAAGGACAGCAATCAGCGCCAGGGAGGAGGGGTAGACACCTCAACAAAGATGTCTATCAGACCTGACCGGCAGGATTTACATAGAGTGTGGGAGAATTTCAAAAGGCTTTTGGGTGATATACAGGGGGTAGTCAATGGGTTATATACCCCTTTATGGAATGCAGCCCATGTGCTGATTAAGGTGCTAGTCTTACTTCAGACATGAAAAAACTGGTGATTAATCGATTATAAAAATTGCTGAAACATGATCATAATACAATGTACTCCACAGCAAAAAATCAATATGAAGAGTGAGTTATCACCTTATCTACACTAGTTTTCATAATTTACCTCCATTGATCGCAATGGTGATGACATCCCCCTCCCCCATTATTTTGATAAAATCGAGGCCCAATCCAATACAATGTGCCCCTGACATGTTAACACCTGCTTTTCACTTCACCTGTTCCTTTAATAAAGGACTGTAAACCAAGTAGTAAAACTATTACACGTTACTATCTGCTGTGCTCATGATCTGTATTTACTCTGCCTGTTCCTGCAGTCAGACTATATTCACACCATATTAATGCATATACATTCATTTCTTCATCATCCTTAAATTACAAATAGACATCAAAGACACACTTCAATATATAACCTAAACCAACAACAAAGACTAAGGTGCTAAATGTCTCCTGATAATACAATTATTATTTTAAAATACTTAAACATCCCAATGCACGTTTCGCCCATCTTTGTCAGGGGGTCGTCCCTTGATGAAGCATTGGTTCATTTAAAACAAACACACAAATATATATATATATATATATATATACACACATACTGTATACATATATAATGTATATAAACAAAAAAAAATAGGTGTAGATGACAAAGCTTCTAGGAACCTGAAGGAATGAAATCACTCCTATGTGTACGGAAAGGAAACCTGACCCTATAGTATTATATTTCCGCTATTTACTTATGCAAATCTCTTATGCTATTGGGAATCTACAACTCCCAACATTGCCTGATTTCAGATTTTTTTTTTTGCATCAGAGAGTTGGCAATAAAACGCTGTGTAGAATTCACACATTTAGGCCGGCGTCACACTAGAGAGGAATACGGACGAGTGAGAGGCGTTAAAAAAATGCATTGCACACGTACCAATGATTCTCTATGGGGTAGCTCCCATCAGCCGTATTTTTGTCGCGTATTTTATACGGTCCGTGCCAATCGCAGCATGCTGCGATTGTCAGCGTACTACGACCGTAGTACGCCAATGCAAGTCTATGGGTGAGCAAAAAATACGCATTACACACGGACCACACGTGTGACTTGCGAGAAATACGCAGGACTTTGGCAGGTGACAGGAAATGTTCCAAGCAATTATCAGGAAGCTTAGACATGCTAATTAGCTCAAAAAGCGCTCCAGACATCCAGGAAGTACGCCTCCACGGAGTACAGCATCATGGCACCCGACCTGAATCTGAATGTGGAGATGCTAATTGTTATTGTGCAGGATCGCCCGGAATTATGGGACCAACGGGATGCACATTATGCCAACCGGGCAAGAAAGGAGGCTGCATGGAGGCGCATATGTCGCCAAATGTTCCCTGATTTTGGTGATCGGCCACGTGAGGAGCAGCATCACATAAGTGCCCATAAATTATGTATGTCAAATTACCTGCCATAAAAAAATTATTTTACAAGTAGGCCCCCCCACATCCTGTGCTTCTGACATTGGGCTCTTGTGGCTTGTAAGTTATTTTTGGACCCACTGTTTGACCCTGAGAGAATGTTACCCTGTCCCCAAGCTCCTCATAATGCCTAGCTCCCGTCCTTCCATAGGCCCCAATGTCAACAATTATAAACTTGTATTGAGGGTCGGCCAGAGCCAACAATACAACAGAAAAGTTTGTTTATAACTGAAGAATTGGGAGCCAGAGTTCGGCAGCTTACGCACCCGGATATGTTTGCCATCAAGGGCCCCAATACAATTTGGAAACTGGCAGTCCTCCTCAAAGTCCCTTGATATCCTCAACCAGTCTTCCATCCTGGGCTGGGGCATGACTAGTTGATGTAGTCTTGACCATATTTGACTACATGTCGACCTCACTATGCCAGAAATGGTAGATCTTCCAATGAGAAACTCATGGTGGAGGGCGGCATGAGACAGGCCAGTGGACAGGAAGCTGAAGAACAGAAATGGAACATTTTAGAATGCACAAATTAACAAAACACCAGGTACATACATACCAAACTTGTTAGTGATTCATATCTACTAACACACATATATTTGGTCGCACTATCACTACGTGATATTCAGTACATATTACACATAACATTCTGTTCTGTAATTTATATATATATGGAATAAGATGAGGGCATTAAACTTAGTAAAAAAAAAAAAACATACTATGGAAACACATCATGAAAATAGAGAATGTGGTTGTGTAGTACATACCGTAATGTGAGTAGAAGTCACTCCTCTGCAGATATAGCTTTGCGCATCCTTGTGTCCTGAAAGGTTATCCCCGGGCGCACTGTCTCCAAGAGTAGATCAAATGTTGCAAGGCTCATGCGACAGTATTGGTAGAATTTTTCAGGATGATCCCGCAGAGAAGACTAGAGGCGGTGAAAATGACCTCTTGTGAGTCGTTGCCTCAAAAGTGGATGGACCCACATGCGTCTCCTCCTCCTCAGATCCACAATCAGTGGGTATGGCTGGCCAAAGCGGCGGGACAAAACCCAGTTGAAGAGAACACGGTCAGTTGGGGTGAACTGAAGTGTGTCTGACATGTTTGCTAACAACCACCAAGACACCCACACAGGCACAGCACCAAAATGGGCAGATTGGAGGCTGCCACCTGATGTTGAGGCAATAAATAGGGTTGGTGCTGATGATTTAAATTATGTGCAGGCCTCAAAACCGTTAAATGTCCATTTTGCAAGGTTGTGAGAAAAAAAACGCTATATGGATCACATATGGATTACATACGGATGCTTACATGAGAAAAATACGCGGCCACACCCTGACAACGGATGACATACGGAGCACTATTTAGGGACCATTTATGCGTATTACGGCTGTAAAATACGGCCCGTATTTTTGTACGTTGTGTGTGACTCCAGCCTTATACGGATTTTTCATGCACTCTTCTTGCATTTTTTCCCCATTCATTTGAATTGGGTGAAACACGCTGCAAAAACGATGAAAGAAATCACATACCGCAGATTTGAAATAAAAAAAAAAAAAAAACCTCTTTGATGGTTCAAATCCAAAAGGAAAAAAGGAGAAGCATGAACATGAGATTTCAGAAATCTCATTGACCCTGTTAAGTGCAGCATTTTTTACCCTTGAAAAACTTAAGGATATAAAGTATTTTAAGGGAAATTTTCAGTTACTTAAAAAGTGCCGATATGTAGATATGGTGCTGCATTTCCCTTCTGCATATGTCCTGCTTAGCCAGTGCCTCGACAATTGTGAGACATTCTGTAATACTAAGGTGCCCCCCCATTTAGAGGCGAGGTACAGTCGCGGAATCAGTTTTAACAGAGGTGATGATATACAGCACAGGCCTTTTTATAGATGCACCAATTATTTCTATGATAATTATTGCATATTTGAGCATCAACATGTTCTGGCAGGTGAGCCTTTCCCGGGTGATAATTAAAGGGGTTGTCTACTACTTTAAGACAACATCCTTGAGATGTGCTATTTTTTACCCCTTTTTTTTTAGTTTTTGTTGTTGCAGATTTTCTGCACCATTTCTACACCTATCATGTAAATTAGGTTACTTACATTTTTTCATTGCGTTTTCTTACATTATTATTATTATTACATGTGTTTTTAGCACATTTTTGACGCTGCGTTTTTTGTCTTTTGTTGGTGTGTCATGTTTTATATAAGGGTGAGTGCACACAGTGCGGATTGTGCTGCGGATTTTCCGCACGGATTTGCAGGTAAATCCGCAGGTAAAATGACCTGCGTTTTGCCTGCGTTTTGACACCTGTACAATGGAGCAGATGTCAAACCGCTGCGGAATCCTCAGAAAGAATGGACATGCTGAGGAATTAAAACCGCAGCAAATCAACGCGGAAAAATCTGCATCATGTGCACTGCGGTTTTTAAATTCCATTCATTAAAATTGTACTGTACAATGCCTGCGGATCCACAGTAGAATCCACACCGTGTGCACATACCCTAAGACCAGTTTCACACGTCAGCGTCTCCGGTACGTGTAGTGACAGTTTTCTCATGTACCGGAAACACTGACACACGTAGACCCATTCAAATGGATGGGTCTATGTAGATGTCAGCGTGTTTTCACGGATCGTGTGTACATGTGCAAAACACGGAGGCATGTCCATTTTAACACGGACACACAGCCTGCAACACGTTCTTCACACGTGTACACGGAGAACTGTTCACACAGTCCTTCGTGCTCACGGACGGCCGCCGGGAAAAAGCAGCTACAGTAAGCGCTGTTCCCGGCGGCTGGTGCTGACCGCGGCTGACATTCTGCTCTCCTGCTCAGGAGAGAAGAATGAATGAAAACCCGATGTGGGGTCCCCCTCATTTTATGAACCAACCAGACGAAACTTACAGCCCCCTCAGCTGTCAGCTTCAGCCAGGTTGATTGTGAAGAATAGAGGGGTCCCAACGCTGTTTTTTTAAATTATTTAAATAAATAATTTTAAAAAATGGCATGGGGTCCCCCCTATTTTTGACAACCAACCTGACTAAAGCTGACAGCTGAGGGCTGATATTCTCAGGCTGGTAAGGGGCCATTGATATTTGCCCCCCACAGCCTAAAAACAGCAGCCCCCAGCTGCCCAGAAAAGGCGCATCTATTAGATGTGCCTAATCTGGAGCTTTGCCCGATTCTTCCCACTTGCCCTGTAGTGGTGGCAAGTGGGGTAATAAAGGGGTTAATGCCACCTTTCTATTATAAGGTGCCATTAAGCCCGGATTAGTAATGGAGAGGTGTCAGTAAGACACCGATCAATTACTAATCCTACAGTAAATAAAGGGTTAAATAAACAGATTCACACAATAAGAATAAATTATTTTAATGAAGAATAACACATTTTTATAATCTTTATTACTACACAGAGCCAGACTCGCTAGAAAATCATTTTCTACTTCATAAGCATGTCACTTCTTTCAGGCTTTTTGCAGCTTTTTTTACACATAGAAAGCAATGGGTAAGTGCAAAAACGCAGGTATCAGGTTTTGCTGTGTTTTTGGGGAAAAGACCTTTGGAAGTAGCATTATCTTTATTGGGGGGCACTAAACTTTATCAGTATGCACAAGATACAATAAAAACGCAGCAAGAACTCAGGTGTGTGTGTGTGTGTGTGTGTGTGTGTGTCCGGGATTGGCATCTGCACCGTCGCAGCTACAGCCACAAAATTTTGCACAGTCACACGTCTGGACCCCGAGAGCGTCCAAAGCTATGTTGTGAGGTGAAATTTTAACTCCACGCGTTCCAATTCACCAAACAATTTTGCCCCTAGGTACATAATGGGGAAAAAGTGTATGTACAGTATGTATGTATGTGTGTATGTATTGGCATGTGCACCATCGCAGCTACAGCCACAAAATTTTGCAGTCACACGTCTGGACCCCGAGAGCGTCATAGGCTATGTTGTGAGGCGAAATTTTAACCCCGCGCGTTCCAATTCACCAAACAAGTTGGCCTATTATTCTTATCATTTCTATGGTGTTATCGTGCTTCTGTAAAGCTGGAAATAACACAATTTATTACCGTGCCGACACAGACCACCCTCTGACACAGACTGCAGGGGGAGCCCAGTATCACACAGGATAGGATTAGATACAGGGCTCAGCAGTCAGTATCACACAGGAGAGGATTAGACACATGGCTCAGCAGTCAGTATCACACAGGATAGGATTAGATACACAGCTCAGCAGTCAGTATCACACAGGATTAGATACACAGCTCAGCAGACAGTATCACACAGGATAGGATTAGAAACACAGCTCAGCAGTCAGTATCACACAGGATAGGATTAGATACACAGCTCAGCAGTCAGTATCACACAGGATAGGATTAGATACACGGCTCAGCAGACAGTATCACACAGGATAGGATTAGATACACGGCTCAGCAGACAGTATCACACAGGATAGGATTAGATACACGGCTCAGCAGTCAGTATCACACAGAAGAGGATTAGATACACGGCTCAGCAGTCAGTATCACACAGGATAGGATTAGAAACACAGCTCAGCAGTCAGTATCACACAGGATAGGATTAGATACACAGCTCAGCAGTCAGTATCACACAGGATTAGATACACGGCTCAGCAGACAGTATCACACAGGATAGGATTAGATACACGGCTCAGCAGTCAGTATCACACAGGATAGGATTAGATACACGGCTGAGCAGTCAGTAACACACATGATAGGATTAGGTACACGGCTCAGTCAGTATCACACAGGATAGGGTTAGATACACGGCTAAGACGGTATTACACAGGATTGGATTAGATACATGGCTCAGCAGACAGTATCACACAGGAAAGGATTAGATACACGGCTCAGCAGACAGCATCACACAGGATAGGATTAGATACACAGCTCAGCAGTCAGTATCACACAGGATAGGAATAGATACACGGCTCAGCAGTCAGTATCACACAGGATAGGGTTAGATACACAGCTCAGAATCAGGATGTGCTAAAGGAGAGGACATTTTCATTCCAAGAATTCCACTCATTCCATCTGATTTGTTTTTTTATTTTAAACGCCTCCAGTCCTTCTGTAAAGCTGGAAATAACACAATTTATTACCGTGCCAACACAGACCACCCTCTGACACAGACTGCAGGGGGCGCCCAGTATCACAAAGGATAGGATTAGATACACGGCTCAGCAGTCAGTATCACACAGGAGAGGATTAGACACATGGCTCAGCAGTCAGTATCACACAGGATAGGATTAGATTAGGATTAGATACACAGCTCAGCAGTCAGTATCACACAGGATAGGAATAGATACACGGCTCAACAGACAGTATTACACAGAATAGGATTAGATACACAGCTCAGCAGTCAGTATCACACAGGATAGGATTAGAAACACGGCTCAGCAGTCAGTATCACACAGGATAGGATTAGATACACAGCTCAGCAGTCAATATCACACAGGAGAGGATTACACACATGGCTCAGCAGTCAGTATCACACAGGATAGGATTAGATACACGGCTCAGCAGATGATATCACACAGGATAGGATTAGATACACAGCTCAGCAGTCTGTATCACACAGGATAGGATTAGATAAACAGCTCAGCAGTCAGTATCACACAGGAGAGGATTAGACACATGGTTCAGCAGTCAGTATCACACAGGATAGGAAAAGATACACAGCTCAGCAGTCAGTATCACACAGGAGAGGATTAGGTACACAGCTCAGCAGACATTATCACACAGGATAGGGTTAGATACACAGTTCAGAAACAGGATGTGCCAAAGAAGAGGACATTTTCATTCCAAGAATTCTACTCATTCCATCTGATTTGTTTTTTTATTTTAAATGCCTCCAGTTTCCAGTTCAACTGCTATTTGCAATGTCCATTAACAATGCTCAGGGACAGTCCTTGAAAGTAGTAGGGATCAATTTGCATCTCCATGCTTTTCTCATGGTCAACTTTACGTGGTCTGTTCAAGAGTTGGAACTACCAAAAATCTGTTCATCTTTGCACCGAAAGGAAAAAACAAAAATCTTGAGTGAGTTGAAAATAAAATACTATCAATACTTGGGTAATCGTTTAGTTAATTTGTGTTGCAAATCTGTAGTGTTGAATATATGATGTGAAATGTATTTATGTGAGATATGATCATTATAATTTGTTATAACTAACCACAGTTGGTTACTATGCCCAGGCAACGCTGGGTTCTTCAGCTAGTAAAAAATAAAGCAGCTTTATTTAAAGGGAACGGCCATATCATACAGGTTCTAGAACACTTAAAGGGAACCTGTCATCAGTTTTGTCAGATATAAGATGCGGCCACTGCCTTTCAGGCCTGATGTATAGCATTCTATAATACTGTATATCTGACCCCAACCCGATCTGTAAGAGAAGAAAAATAACTTTTATTATACTCACCTGCGGGGCGGTCCGGTCTGAGGGCTGTGGCTCTTCTTGGTCCGGCACCTCCCATCTTCATGCGATCCTGTCCTCCTGCTTGCTTCGTGTCGCGCTCCTGCCTTGTTAAGGGCAGAGCAAAATACTACAGTGCGCAGGTGCCGGGAAAGGTCAGAGAGGCCCAGCGCCTGCACACTGCAGTACTTTGCTTTGCCCTCAACAGGGCAGATAAGAACACCTGCGCAGGAGCGCGATGCTGGGAGACTGTGTGGATGATGCAGGGACGCGTCATCCACACGAGACTAGAAGGAGGTCGGCATCGCATGGTGATGAAGATGGGAGGCGCCGTCCCAGGACCAGCAACACTCCTCGGAGCAGACCGCCCCCCAGGTGAGTATAATAAAAGTTATTTTTCTTTTCTTACAGGTTGGGTTGGAGGAAGATATACAGCATTACAGAATGCTGTATATCAGCCCTGAAAGGTGGTGGCCGTAACTTATATCGGCCAAACCTGGTGACAGGTTCCCTTTCAAATAGTCATACCTCTATGCCTCATATCTGCAGTCTTGTGCAGAAATCATCTTTAAGTTAATTCTTTCTTCCAGGCTCTGAGGCGTGTGCGGTGCCTTGAAGAAAACTCTGCCTTCGGTCTTCATTAGCTTACCTGATGGGAGGTGACAGGTAAGCTGATGAAGACTGGAAGCAGAGTTTTGCACCTTTAGGCTGTGTGCCCACATTGCGTTTTTTTAAGTGTTTCCACAGCGGCCTGGCCGCCGCGGAAACGATTAAAAAACGCTAGTTAAAACGCATCCCATGCAATCCTATGGCATTCCGCAGTTGCTGTGCTAATGCTGCGGATTTTTCCGCTGCGGAATCGCATTGCGGAAAAATCCACAGTATGTCTATTAATTTTGTGTAATCGCGGCGATTCCGCCACCATAGGATTGCATTGAAACACTCATTTTACGCATGTGACTATGCCCACCATGCGTAAAGTGAGTGCTTCATGTGTGGATAGTACCCAGGGTGTGGAGGAGACTCTCCTCCATGCCCTGGGTACCATATTCCAGTTAAAAATAGGGATATACTTACCCTCTGTCGGCCCCCAGAGTCCTCCCGGCCCTCAGCGGTGCTTTCCAGGCGTGCTTTGCGACAAAATGACCTTTGTGAAGTCGCAGTCATTCTCGCAAAGCACGCCTGGGAACGGAACGGAGTGGGAGCGCCACTGAGGAGATCGGGGGCCGCCAGGAGGTAAGTACATCCATATTTTTTATTTTTTTAATTATTTTTAAACATTCTATTTTTTACTATTGATGCTGTATAGACAGCATCAATAGTAAAAAGTTGGTCACACTTGTCAAGCACTATGCTTGACAAGTGTGACCAACCTGTCAATCACTTGAATTCCGCAAGCTAAAAACGCTTGCATAATGCTTGTATTTTGCGGGAAAACGTATGCGAATTCCGCACGTGTAGTTGTGGAAATGCTGCGGACAGTTCAGCAGCATTTCTGCAATGTGAGCACATAGCCTTAAGGGCTCTTTCACACATCATAGAAACACTTACACACATAGACCCACTGAAGTGGGTCTGTGCACATGTCAGTGTGTTTCCATGGATCACGTATCCGTGGGAAAAACTTACTGACGTGTCCGTTTTTTAACAACAGCATTGACAACAAAACGTCCCGCACACGTGTACACTAATGACACAAGGATGATATCTGTGTGTCATCAGTGTGACACGTACCGGCGCCTGGGAAGCATCAGTACTCGCTGCGCTGTTCCCCGGCACCGGGTGCTGAAGACTGCTCTCATCATTCTCCCCTGCTCGCACTGCGATCAGCGCTAGCAGGGGAGAATGTTGAGAGTTGTACTCAGCTGATAAAAGCAAGAGCAGGCGGTGGATGATGGGAGTATTTATCAGCGGCTGCCTGCGCTATAAATACATTTGTAAAATTACGTGGTGTTCCCCTATGTTTTTGCTAACCATCCAGGCAAAACTGATAGCTCCGAGCTGCATCGATCAGCTGTCAGCTTTAGCAAGGCTAGTTATCAAGAATAGAGGGGTCCCCACAAAGTATTTTTAATTATTAAATAATAATAAATACATTTAAAAAAGTGTGGGGTCCCCCCATTTTTTTGACAACCAGCCAAACTAAAGCAGACAGCATCTCAGGCTGCTAAGATTAATAACCCTTTAATGGGCCCTGTGTGATATAATCAATAAGGAAGAACCCTATATTCATTACCCAGAATGGCATCGCTCCTCCACAGTCCGTACTGCGTCCCCCACTGGTCTTCTAATATTAACATTTGTTTGAGAGTGTCACGTGACCACTGCAGCTAATCAGCGGCTGCAGCCTACAGATTCATTTGAACATGTCTGCAAAGCAGGAGACAACACCTATAAGGCTATGTTCATACGTTGCGTTTTTTGCAGCGTGTAAAATCAGTGCAAAACGCAGCAAAAAATGCAGGTATCAGTTTATATAGGTATACCTGCTTTTTTTTATTTGTAGCAGCTTCGATCAGGTTTTTTTCTGCTGAAAAAAAAAAACTGCAGCAAAAACGCAACATGTGAACATAGCCTAAAAATTCTTATGCTTACCAGTAAGGACGATGGGAATTATTTTAAATTTTGTCCTCTACATACAGTATAGGAGGGTATCTTTTTCTATGTAAAATGTAACAGAAAACATTGCCAACTTTTATAAATAAATTATTGATACTAAAATAATATTTTCAAATGTTTCTTTCCATATTCATAAATATATAACAAAAAGGAACTCCGCACACAAAGGCGCAGAGATCACACCCTGCATATTAGACGCCTGTCACCGGTGAATTGCTATCTAGCTGAATCTGAAGTCAAGCCATTTCTGGGAAATCAGGTTGCAGCATCCAGGGCCATGGAAACTCCCTGATCTGCTACCTGGAAGAATGCCCAGAATGAGCTAATAAGACAAAAGATGCAATGGAAGTTTCACTTTCACTTCAAACAAGGCTGGAGTAGAGCCAGAAAAAGAGCTTCACCCAAGCTGTCAGCTCCATGCAGCCACCGAAGGGAAAAATCTCCCCAATATGTGCGCCAATTAGTGCATAGTGCCATACTGCAGCATTGTAGCAGCCATGTGTGCACTGCCCCTGTGCCAAGCAAAAGCATATTGGCAGCCCAAATTTACGGACATACAGTCAGGGTTGGAATTGCCATCAGTCACCAGGAGATTGGCATCTAGGGCATCACACCCAATGCCCCATCCCACATTGCCCAGTACCCACACTCCACTTTCAGGACAGAGTTATAGGTACATTATTTTATTCTGGGTCTCATTTGGAATAGTTAGTAAATTTTTTGGAACACAAAAAAAAAAAACACTAGTTGGTGCTTCTTATGTTTTGGATCAGATTTTTATCAGCCTTTGATCCATTTGTCATTTTTTTTTTTTTTTTAAAGTGTTCCATCAATGATTTTCTCGTATGGAGGAAAAAAAAAATTTGCAAAGCTTCTCCTATACATTACAATATTAATCACAGGATTTTTCATGGACCCCATAGGCCCCAACACTTCAAAATGTCACAAAATTGCGACTTTTGACGTTTTCATACCAGTTTCACGGCAGATAATCCAAAATGTGCGCAGCTGGGGAGGAGACATGGCAGGATGGAGCGAGTCTATGCCCGCCCGTCAAATTCATTATAAGCGGTGGGATTTTTGGCGAGGTGGCGCCACTGATAAGATGTGCCACATTCATTCGGTGGCATGCGACAATTGATTTGGCGCATCTCATCCCTGCACGACCCTCAATATAAACTGGTGTACCAAACAGCAGTCTTACTGAATCTCGGCCACAAACTTGTACGGGTGATATTGATCCTGTGATTTGGGTGCAAAAATACATTAGATCCCAAAAAGAACATCTAAGCGACATCTGATTCTTAAGGATAGATTTCTATTCTAAAAGTAGGAAAACTGTATGTGATCATGTACTTGTTTTAATGTAGTTGTACGAAAACAGATCACACACAGATAGGACATGGATGTAAAAAATGGACAGGGATGAAAATATGGTGAAAATTAGGAAAAATTGTGCACATTTTCTGGATAAAACTTGGATAATTTTTCACAAGCTCGTTTGAAGGCACCCTACAATAGCAGACACAAAAAAACACAGACATGTGGACAGCCCCATGGACTATAATAGGGACGTGTTCTTTCCGAGAAAATCATGGATTGAACACGTACGTTATTCATGGATGTCTGGCTGAGGCCTCAATGCATTGTGTGAATGTGTATGTGCCAGGATGTAATCTGTACGCATGTACGATGTATATGTGTGTAGGTGAGCATGTCTATATTCAGTTAGTGTGCCTGTAGGTGAATGTGTGCCTGTTTAAGGGGTGTGCACACGTTGCGGATTCTGCTGTGGAATTTTCTGCAGATTTTCTGTGGATTTGCCTGCGGTTTTCCTCTGCGGTTTGACACCCGTCATGGAGCAGGTGCCAAACCGCTATGGAATCCGCACAAAGAAGTGACATGCTGCGGATTTAAAACCGCAGCAAATCAGCGCGGAAAATTCCGCACCGTGTGTAATGCGTTTTTCATTTTCCATTGCTTTTAATGGTACTGTACACCGCAGCACCAAATCCGCTGTGGATCCGCAGCAGAATCTGCAGCGTGTGCACACACCTGTGCTTGTACGCAGGGCCGTGGAGTCGGAGTCGGTGTTTTGGAGGAGTCGGAATAAAATGGACCAACTCTGACTCCTAAAATATATAATATATTGGGTACAGCAGTACAATGCAGGATGTGCTGAATATTTTTTCATAAAAATTTGGGAAAGTGATGAAATGTCCTATAAATATCTGTTCTGTTCCTGATCTCAGCCTTTAGTGGAAATGAATCTGTGCTGCACTTTATGTACATGCTCAGTAGTGACCGATGCTGGGGAGTCGTAGATAAGATGAATCTGTGCTGCACTTTATGCACATGCTCAGTAGTGACCGATGCTGGGGAGTCGTAGATAAGATGAATCTGTGCTGCACTTTATGCACATGCTCAGTAGTGACCGATGCTGGGGAGTCATAGATGAGATGAATCTGTGCTGCACTTTATGTACATGCTCAGTAGTGACCGGTGCTGTGGAGTCGTAGTGGAGATGAATCTGTGCTGCACTTTATGTACATGCTCAGTAGTGACCAGTGCTGTGGAGTCGTAGTGGAGATGAATCTGTGCTGCACTTTATGTCCATGCTCAGTAGTGACCGGTGCTGGGGAGTCGTAGATGAGATGAATCTGCTGCACTTTATGTACATGCTCAGTAGTGACTGGTGCTGGGGAGTCGTAGTGGAGATGAATCTGTGCTGCACTTTATGTACATGCTCAGTAGTGACCGATGCTGGGGAGTCGTAGATGAGATGAATCTGTGCTGCACTTTATGTACATGCTCAGTAGTGACCGGTGCTGTGGAGTCGTAGTGGAGATGAATCTGTGCTGCACTTTATGTACATGCTCAGTAGTGACCAGTGCTGTGGAGTCGTAGTGGAGATGAATCTGTGCTGCACTTTATGTCCATGCTCAGTAGTGACCGGTGCTGGGGAGTCGTAGATGAGATGAATCTGCTGCACTTTATGTACATGCTCAGTAGTGACTGGTGCTGGGGAGTCGTAGTGGAGATGAATCTGTGCTGCACTTTATGTACATGCTCAGTAGTGACCGGTGCTGAGGAGTCGTAGATTAGATGAATCTGTGCTGCACTTTATGTACATGCTCAGTAGTGACCGGTGCTGTGGAGTTGTAGATGAGATGAATCTGTGCTGCACTTTATGCACATGCTCAGTAGTGACCAGTGCTGGGGAGTCGTAGTGGAGATGAATCTGTGCTGCACTTTATGTACATGCTCAGTAGTGACTGGTGCTGGGGAGTCGTAGTGGAGATTAATCTGTGCTGCACTTTATGTACATGCTCAGTAGTGAGGCAGTGCTGTGGAGTTGTAGATGAGATGAATCTGTGCTGCACTTTATGCACATGCTCAGTAGTGACCAGTGCTGGGGAGTCGTAGTGGAGATGAATCTGTGCTGCACTTTATGTACATGCTCAGTAGTGACTGGTGCTGGGGAGTCGTAGATTAGATGAATCTGTGCTGCACTTTATGTACATGCTCAGTAGTGACTGGTGCTGGGGAGTCGTAGTGGAGATTAATCTGTGCTGCACTTTATGTACATGCTCAGTAGTGAGGCAGTGCTGTGGAGTTGTAGATGAGATGAATCTGTGCTGCACTTTATGCACATGCTCAGTAGTGACCAGTGCTAGGGAGTCGTAGTGGAGATGAATCTGTGCTGCACTTTATGTACATGCTCAGTAGTGACTGGTGCTGGGGAGTCGTAGATTAGATGAATCTGTGCTGCACTTTATGTACATGCTCAGTAGTGACTGGTGCTGGGGAGTCGTAGTGGAGATGAATCTGTGCTGCACTTTATGCACATGCTCAGTAGTGACCGGTGCTGTGGGGTCAGAGTCATGGAGATGAATCTGTGCTGCACTTTATGTACATGCTCAGTAGTGACCGGGGATGGGGAGTCGTAGTGGAGATGAATCTGTGCTGCACTTTATATACATGCTCAGTAGTGACCGATGCTGTGGGGTCAGAGTCATGGAGACGAATCTGTGCTGCACTTTATGTACATGCTCAGTAGTGACCGATGCTGTGGGGTCGGACTCATGGAGATGAATCTGTGCTGCATCTTATGTACATGCTCAGTAGTGACCGGGGCCTGGGGAGTCGTAGTGGAGATGAATCTGTGCTGCACTTTATGTACATGCTCAGTAGTGACCAGTGCTGGGGAGTCGTAGTGGAGATGAATCTGTGCTGCACTTTATATACATGCTCAGTAGTGATCATGGCTGTGGGGTCGGAGTCATGGAGATGAATCAGTGCTGCACTTTATGTACATGCTCAGTAGTGATCGGGGCTGTGGGGTCGGAGTCATGGAGATGAATCTGTGCTGCACTTTATGTACATGCTCAGCAGTGACCGATGCTGTGGAGTCGGAGTCGCAAGTCAGGGGAAATTGAGGAGTCACAGGTTTGGCTTACAGACTTCACAGGCCTGTTTGCATTTACGTGTGCTTGCAGACGGTGGGGTTGACGTTTTATTGCCTTTCTGAATAATTAAAATGCATCGATACAAAATTGTTGAGAAAAGTGGCAACCGAAAACGAGCAGAAAGGGGATTCAGCTCAACGGCTGAAAAAGGAGCTTCAACATGTAGTCTGGATAATAGAATATCAAAACATCATGAGTAAGGGGTGCAAAAGGCACCCGAAAGGCATTAATATTTTGATATTCTATTCTATGGACGTGAAGATGTTTTAACAATGATTTAAAGGGAATCTGTCACCAAATTTTTGTTCTATGAGCTGCGGCCACCGACACCAGGGGCTTACAGCATTCTGTAATGCTGCAGATAAGCCCCCGATGTAACCTGAAAAATAAGAAAAACACGTTAGTTTATACTCACCCGGGGATCCGGTCCGGTCCGGCGCCTCCCAGCTTCTAGTGATGACGTCCTCCTCCTTAGTTCTGCCGCAACTCCTGCGCAGGCGTACTTTATCTGCCCTGTTGAGAGCAGAGCAGAGTACTGCAGTGCGCAGGCGCCAGACCTCTCTGACCTTTCATGGCGCCTGCGCACTGCAGTACTTTACTCTGCCCTCAATAGGGCAGATAAAGTATGCCTGCGCAGGAGCCGCGGCAGAAGTAAGGAGGAGGACGGAATCGTATGAAGATGGGAGGCGCCGGGCTGGACCACGACACCCATCAGACCGGACCGGACCCCCAGGTGAGTATAATCAAACTCTTTTTTCTTCTCTTTCAGGTTACATCGGAGCTTATCTACAGCATTACAGAATGCTGTAGATAAACCCCTGATGGCAGGGGCCGCAGCTTATAGGCCAAAAATAGGGTGACAGATTCCCTTTAATAAAACTGACTTTTTTTTATCCATTAAGCTGGATCCCCTTTCTACTCATTTTGTTTGCTATCGTTCTCGGCAGTGACGTTTGCGCCGTGCTCTGAAGGGATCCAGCAGATAGGGTGAGGTTGCCTTTTTCTCCCTTATCCGACCTCAATGCCTAGAGCAGCATGAGATACATATATATATAATCTTTACGTACGGGGGACTCTGCATCCTAAAGCTTTTAGGAGAGCCCCCCTCAGAATCTGTCACTAGATGAACAGGTCACAAGGATTTTTAGCTCTGTATGCCTCCATGGGACATTGTGGGCCTATGGCGATACCGTATACGTGCGGCACTCCAGCTCTGCACACCTGGACGGTGATACGGTCACACGGGTGAACTCTGACACTCGGGCAGAAGGCGGCAGTCGTTACATAGAGCTACATTTACAGTATTACGGAGATTAGTACACAAATTGGGCCATTACATCTGTCTACACAAAAATAGGTGTATAAACAATGCCCGCCGCCCCCTCAGCCAGCTACGCCAGCGCGCTGGGAGTTTAACCCTTCGTGGGCTTAAAGTAGAACGTCCCGGAAGAGAAACAATGGCAGAAAACAATTTCTTGGTCACACTTTACCCATCGGGACATATGTACAGGGTGACAGGCAGGCAGACTATCCCAATAGTTGTTGGCAGCAATCTCCTGCGATCTCGTCCTACAGACATGAGTCAGTCACACACATCAGGTGCAGAAGAGGCGCAATAAGTGACTTTAGGATAAAACAAATGCATTAAATAAGATCAAACCAAGGTGCAGCAATAAGGACACGACTGATGCAGAAACTTCTGTGAGTCTTCCACTGGTGGCAGGCAGCTTGTGGCACACAAGGGGTGCAGACAGCTCAGCCCGGCAGATGCCCTGTGCACACACAGGGGATTATTGCGGCCAGTCCATCTGTATGGGGCACAGTGCAGCGGACGGAGTGCGGTACTCACCCTCCATGCCGCGCTCGCTGTGTACCGTCCCGGCTCTGCGCGCTCCTCTGCCTGCTACTCTGTGTGTAGCTGACACTACTGAGAACACAGCACTGCGCATGCGCCGCTCTCCGCTTCACCGTGTGTGACGGACGCGGCGATACTTTCACATACCGAGTTTATATTCACGTGTGCAGACGGGAGCTCACACTGCCCTGCACCGGTCTGCACGCTCCCCGTGGTCACTATGGATTATTAGGGTTTCCATTGTCATCTTCAGCAGCAATATGGATTTTAGTTTTCATGTTATAGCTAATACGTAGTGACTTTATAGAAAGTGACCTCATACCAGATAGTGACCTCACACTTGATAGGTAGTGACCTCACACCTGATAGTGACCTCACACCTCATAGATAGTGACCTCACACCTGATAACGACCTCACACCTCATCGGTAGTGACCACACACCTAATAGATAGTGACCTCACACCTGATTGCGACCTCACACCTCATATCTGATAGTGACCTGATACCTGATAGTGAACTCACACCTGATAGTGACCTCACACCTGATAGTGACCTGATACCTGATAGTGACCTCACACCTGATAACGACCTCACACCTCATCGGTAGTGACCACACACCTAATAGATAGTGACCTCACACCTGATTGCGACCTCACACCTCATACCTGATAGTGACCTGATACCTGATAGTGACCTCACACCTGATAGGTAGTGACCTCATACCTGATAGTGACCTCACACCTCATAGATAGTGACCTCATACCTGATAACGACCTCACACCTCATCTGTAGTGACCACACACCTCATAGATAGTGACCTCACACCTGATTGCGACCTCACACCTCATAGGTAGTGACCTCACACCTGATAGTGACCTCATACCTGATAGTGACCTCACACCTGATAGTGACCTCATACCTGATAGTGACCTCACACCTGATAGGTAGTGACCTCATACCTGATTGCGACCTCATACCTGATAGGTAGTGACTAGTTATGATAACTTATGAGTGAACATGCTAGCCACTACTCATTACTCACCCAAGTGTCACGGTACTCTGTGTACTCGGCGAGCACCGAGCATTTCCGGGATTACTCGGCTGGAACTCGGGTCTCCACCCAGCTTTTTTGGCGGTCTTTAGAGACCCAATCACGATGCAGGGATTGTCTGCCAGGCAATGGAATGCCGCAGCCATCTTTGTTGTGGTCGTGCAGTGATTGGCTGGCCGCACAGCATCATCAGGGGTATAAGAGACTGGACGCCGCCCTGCTTGGCGCATTCAGCTCCAGATTTAGATAGTGTAGGGAGAGCTGCTGCCAAGATAGGGTCAGATTTGGGGATTTATAAGTCAGTGTGGGGTCTACCATCATAAAGTACTCAAATCCAGCTAAACCAACAGTCCTTCTAAGGACTAATTCCGGAGTATATAGGTTGCAGTGTTAGGTAGACAGGGGATTGTACGTCACTCTATATATATCAGTGCAAGGCCTGCAGGCACTGTATGTGCGTATATACACTGCTCAAAAAAATAAAGGGAACGCTCACATAACACATCCTAGATCTGAATGAAATAAATATTCTCATTGAATACTTTGTTCTGTACAAAGTTGAATGTGCTGACAACAAAATCACACAAAAATCATCAATGGAAATGAATTTTATTAACCAATGGAGGCCTGGATTTGCAGTCACACGCAAAATTAAAGTGGAGTATAATGTCCTTAAAACAAGTCAAAATGAGGCTCAGTATTGTGTGTGGCCTCCACGTGCCTGTATGACCTCCCTACTGCACAATGCCTGGGCATGCTCCTGATGAGGCGGTGGATGGTCTCCTGAGGGACCTCCTCCCAGACCTGGACTAAAGCATCCGCCAACTCCTGGACAGTCTGTGGTGCAACGTGACGGTGGATGGAGCGAGACATGATGTCCCAGATGTGCTCAATCAGATTCAGGTCTGGGGAATGGGCGGGCCAGTCCATAGCTTCAATGCCTTCATCTTGCAGGAACTGCTGTCACACTCCAGCCACATGAGGTCTGGCATTGTCCTGCATTAGGAGGAACCCAGGGCCAACCGCATCAGCATATTGCCTCACAAGGGGTCTGAGGATCTCATCTCAGTACCTAATGGCAGTCAGGCTACCTCTGGCGAGCACATGGAGTGCTGTGCGGCCCTCCAAACAAATGACACCCCACACCATTACTGACCCACTGCCAAACCGGCCATGCTGAAGGATGTTGCAGGCAGCAGAGCACTCTCCACGGCGTCTCCTGACTCCGTCACGTCTGTCACATGTGCTCAGTGTGAACCTGCTTTTATCTGTGAAGAGCACAGGGTGCCAGTGGCGAATTTGCCAATCCTGGTGTTCTGTGGCAAATGACAAGCATCCTGTACGGTGTTGGGCTGTGAACACAACCCCAATCTGTGGACGTCGTGCTCTGAGACCATCCTGATGGAGTCGGTCTCTCACCGTTTGTGCAGACATGCACATTTGTGGCCTGCTGGAGGTCATTTTGCAGGGCTTTGGCAATGCTCCTCCTGTTCCTCCTTGCACAAAAGCTGAGGTAGCGGTCCTGCTGCTGGGCTGTTGCCCTCCTACGGCCCCCTCCACGTCTCCTGGTGTACTGGCCTGTCTCCTGGTAGAGCCTCCAGCCTCTGGACACTGCGCTGACAGACACAGCAAACCTTCTTGCCACAGCTCGCATTGATGTGCCATCCTGGATGAGTGGCACTACCTGAGCCAGTTGTGTGGGTTGTAGAGTCCGTCTCATGCTACTGAGAGTGTGAAAGCACAACCAACATTCAAAAGTGGCCAAAACATCAGCCAGAAAGCATTGGTACTGAGATGTGGTCTGTGGTCCCCACCTGCAGAACCACTCCTTTAATGAGGGTGTCTTGATAATTGCCAATAACTTCCATCTGTTGTCTATTCCATTTGCACAACAGCATGTCAAATTGATTGTCAGTCAGTGTTACTTCCTAAATGGACAGTTTGATTTCACAGAAGTTTGGTTTACTTGGAGTTATATTCTTTTAAGTGGTCCCTTTATTTTTTTGAGCAGTGTAGATATCATTGCATACGTCAAGAGGGTCCATTCCCTTCCTGTCTGCTGCTGCTGCTACCTATAGCATATGTTGACCATACATACCTAGCCCCAAGTCTAATTGGCTAGGAAAAATTTTTCTTCGCCAGGTTAATAGAGCTTATTATACTGCAAAGCAATCCAGAGCCATTTTTTTTCTCCATTTGCGTTTTGACACTGCACAGTACAGCCAGATCCTTTTCCTAGCACAGCGTGAAAATCCAGCAATTTTAACGGGGTCCCAAAAATCTCTTTTGAGTGCGCAGAGAAATCTTTCATTTTTATGTGGTATGGTAGAGTAGAATTTTTTTTGAGTGTCTTACACAATTTCTTGACACCATTTTGCTTAACCAAAAAAAAAAAAATACTTAAAGGCCACATATTTTACAGTGTGGTATATCTGTGATACGCCTCATCCATCCGTCTGCCAAAAATTTGGGCATTTGGGCATTTTAGGCCTAAATTCTATTTTTTTTGCTGTCTGTCACTGTAGTTATATACAGCACTATTTAGCAAAAAAATACAGGCCACATATTTGTCAGTGTGGTATCTCCGTGCCAACTCATATATCTGCGCATGCTCCAAGTTTGCCCATTTTCGGTCGGTATTCCATTTTTTTCCTGTGTGTCACTGTAATTATATACAGCACTATTTAGCGTAAAAAAGCAAAAGATACAGGCCACATATTTGTCAGTGTGGTATCTCCGTGTCAGCTCATATATCTGCGTGCTCCAAGTTTGGCCATTTTCGGCAGTTAATCCAGCGTTTTCCTGTGTGTCACTGTAGTTATATACTGTACTATCTCTATATATAAAAATTAATGTGTGTGTGTATCACCAACAAATCATGAAGCGTCTTTCATTTCACCAGAGCTGTTCAAAAGAAGCTGAGCTGTGATTGGTGGCTATGCGCAACAGTTTTCCTTGCAAACAATCACTAAGCATCTCTCATTTCACCAGAGCTGGTTAAAAGAAGCTGAGCTGTGATTGGTTGCTATGACCAATAGTTTTCCCACTTGACAACACCTCAGCAGACACTGACATGGTGGGAGAAATCTAGCATCCCTGGGAACATAAGCTCCCAGCCATTGTCTGCCCCCCTGAAGGGTGCAGAGAGCACATGACAGAAATTAATCCCCCCCCTCCCATGCCTATATACACATCACACATCCTCCATCCTGTAGGCACATCTTCCCTCTTAAAGGGATCATTGGTATGCAAGTCAGAGCAAATCCATCCAGCGCTTTGGTTTTGACCCCAGGCCTCTCTTAAAGGGATCCCCGGTATGGAAGTTAGGACAGTTCCACTCAGCTCTGTGGCTCTGACCCCAGGGTCTCTTAAAGGGATCATTGGTATTTAATTTAGGGCAAATCCACTCTGCGCTTTGGTACTGACCCCAGGCCCTTCTTAAAGGGATCTCCAGTATGGAAGTCAGGGCAAATCCATCCAGCGCTTTAATTCTGACCCCTTGCCTCTCTTAAAGGGATCCCCAGTATGGAAGTCAACGCAATTGCCTTCAAATGCTCTGGTACTGACTCCAGGCTCTCTTAAAGGGATCTCCTGTATGGAAGTTAGGGCAAATCCCTCGGCACTCTGATTCTGACCCCAGGGTTCTATTAAAGGGATCATTGGTATGCAAGTCACGGAAAATCCACTCAGTGCTCTGGTTCTGTTCCCAGGCTCTCTTAAAGGGATCCCTGGTATGGAAGATAAGGCAAATCCACTCAGCGCTCTGGTTCAGACCCAAGTCCCTTCTTAAAGGGATCCTCGGTACGGAAGTGAGGGAAAATCCACTCTGTGCTTTGGTACTGACCCCAGGCTTCTCTTAACGGGATCTCCGGTATGGAAGTTAGGGTAAATCCCTCAGCGCTCTGCTTCTCACCCCAGGCTTCTATTAAAGAGATCATTGGTATGGAAGTCAGGGCAAATTCACTCAGCGCTCTGGTTCTGACACCAAGCCTCTCTTAAAGGGATCCCCGGTATGGAAGTTAAGACCATTCCACTCAGCGCTCTGGTTCTGACTCCAGGATGACGGGATGATGTGGGATATTAGTGGTAGTTGTCCGGTGGCTCTGGCTGATGGGATGATGTGGGATATTAGGAGTAGTAGTCCAGTGGCTCTGGCTGACGGGATGATGTGGGATATTAGTGGTAGTTATCCGGTGGCTCTGGCTGATGGTATGATGTGGGATATTAGGGGTAGTAGTACAGTGGCTCTGGCTGAAGGGATGATGTGGGATATTATGGGTAGTAGTCCGGTAGCTCTGGCTGACGGGATGATGTGGGATATTATAGTGATGTGACTATGCGGAATGGGCGGGGCTCCACACTCAGCTTTATATATATAGATATAATCATTATAATTTGCTATAACTAACCGTAGTTAGTTTCTATGCCTGGGCAGCGCCGGGCTCTTCAGCTAGTTTAGCATAAAAATGCCAAAAATACAGGCCACATATTTGGCAGTGTGGTATCTCCATAACAGGCCTCATTTATCTGTGCAAAAAATTTGGCTATTTTAGGCCTACATATTCTAGTGTTTTTGCAGTCTGTTACCGTACTTATCAGTAGCGTAGCTACTGGGGGGGCAGAGGGGGCCGTCACCATGGGCCCTGTCACATGAAGGGGCCCACCGGGAGCCGGAGGCACTGCTGTGATGAGGCAGAACACTGTACAGTAGGGAAGCAGCAAAATGCCTGCTCCCCAGCCTGACGGAGACTCTGCACGCTGGCAGCACAGTAGCCAGTAACAGAGTCTCCCTCCTGCAGTGTGAAGTGCAGGCTTCACTGACCTGAGGCTTCACTGTCTGCTCTCCCTGTCAGGTTGCAGTTTTGTGCATGGAACGCTTAGATTTTCTTGGGCAAGCTGGGTCTTAGTGCCGACCCTGCATTTCACTGAGACATTTCCTGGTCCTGCCTCACTGCCAGTGCCCGCAAACTTCATCTGTGAGTGGGGATGAAATTAAATAGATTGATTAAATGAAGGCATGTTATGGTCACTGGGGGGTGAATGTGAGAAGATGGGGGTATTGTGAGGGCTGAGGTGGGTGAGGGGTGACAGGACACTGGGAGGTGAATGTGAGAGTTTGAGGATATTGTGAGGGCTGTGGTGGGTGAGGGGCTACAGGACACTGGGGGGTGAATGTGAGAGGATGGGGTATTGTGAGGGCTGAGGTGGGTGTGGGGCGGCAGGACACTGGGGGGTGAATGTGGGAGAATGGGTGTATTGTGAGGGCTGAGGTGGGTGAGGGGCAACAGGGCACTGGGGGGCTGATTATTATACTGTTTTGTTATGATATTATATTCACTCTATTACATGTAATAGTTGCTATCTGGGTGGCTGAAGATGGGGAGGTGGGGGGCTTTTGATAGTTACCTTAGCTCGGTCTTTTACGAGTATTAGTATAACAAGCCCCCATATAGTAACCATGAGCTGCATCACATTTAAAGGGAATCTGTCCCCCCTGGGATGTATATGACATTAATATGGGCATACAGGTAATAAAAATGTTACACTAGTCCTACCTGTATGCCTCATATTAACGGTCTTGTTAAGAAATGTTACATTCTGTCTTTATGCTGATGATTTCTTCCAGGCTCCGGCGCGTGCGGTGCAGAAATCCCTGCCTCCTGTCTTCATTGTAATACCTACTCCCTCCCATCAGTGCCAGTTATGTTGACGGAATCCTGCACTTGCGCCCTGCACTCCCTCAGAAATATACACCTCATTCTCCCTTCTATGAGCACTGCATTCCGGGCTCTTCTGCGCTGCCGACTTCGGCTCCAGTGACCTCCGGTGTGCGCACCGATAAGGTGCTCTCCCCACTTCCTCCCTGCATAGTCATCACCATGTACACATGGCTCCTAGCAATGACTATGCAGGGAGGAAGTGGGGAGAGAATCATATTGGCGCACACACCGGAGATCACGGTGGCTCGCCTGCGCAGAAGTTTCCTTGAATGTAGTGCCCACAGAAGGGAGAGGATGAAGGATGTATTCCTGAGGGAGTGCAGGGTGCAGGCACAGGATTCCGTGGCCGTAACTAATGCTGATGGGAGCAGGGTAGTATTACAATGAAGACAGAAGGCAGAGATTTCTCACAAGCACCGCACTCCCCAGAGCCTGGAAGAAATCACTGATATAAAGACATAAAGTAACTATAACTATGAGTCTATGAGTGTTAGCAGTGGCGGAAGGCACTAAAAAAAAAAAAAAAAAAAATTAAAGTGCCTTCGCCAGTGCGGTGGATGGTAAAACCCCTGCTGAGAGAGGCATAGCACAAATATGCACAGGGTTCTAACACACCCAGAAGCAATAAGGCAAGCTCTGTTAAGGGACACAGAGCTGCAGGGAAAATAATAGCAAAATAGTATCGCTGAGCCTGTTAACAGCACAGGATCTCAGCGGCACACGTGCGGTAGCCGGAGTAGTTAAATAAGATCACTACAACCGAGCGGACTTACCGTGTACACGTGTGCTCGGCGTCGCAACTGCGCACGCCTGGACAAGCTGCAACCGCAAATATTGCAAGCGTGATGCAGGACGCTAAGCTGCTGGAAAGATGGAGCTTGTGCGCGCTGGCGCTAGCGCAGGTACTGACTGAAAACCACTCACACACACAGACGTATTATCAGAGGGAAGGGGTTTCTTAATGAGTCAGTCACCAATCCAAGCATCCGTCACCATACAGACAGCAGCAGTATGAAAATACTAGCGCATGGCATAACGGCCATGCGCACTTTTTATAGCGTACGGGACCTGCCGGAAATCTCCAGAGCCCTGAGCTAAACCAATGGAATCAGGAGCAGGACCTGAGCACCTGACTCCTGAACTCCAATGGGAGCTCGTCCTGTGGGCATGCTCAGAAGCTGGAAAAAAGGACTCAGCCTCTGGAGACAAATGTGAGAATCTGGATTCCCGCATAGGCATCATAGAACCCAGATTCCTAACATTACCCACCCTCCTAGGGCCCCCTCCTCCATGAACCTTCTAATCCACCAGCCTGTGCCCGACAGCAGCACAGGTCTCAGACTCGTCAAATGGCGAGCCTGATGTCCGGTAGGTGAAACCGAAAACCGGGACACACGGACGGTATTGTGGCGCCCCTGAGGCTCAATCGCCACAGAGGTACTGCACCTTCCCCTAAGGTGTGGTGCCCCACCAACTAGGTAAGTTGGGAACTCCTTTCCACACTCCAACACCTGCATCCCACACACAGGATAGTTCAGTAGGTCCGCCTAGCAGCTTCAGGCTGGGGGTAGCAGAACACCCTTCGTGGAACCCTGCTTCGTAACATGAGATGTGCTGGGAGGTGGGTGGAGTTAGTATAAAAGAGGGGGAAAGTAGAGAATTGTAGGTCAGTCTGACAGAAGGTCAGTCTGGGGTGAGTCCCAGAGAAGTTCAGTTCTGAAATTAGTTTGAGTTCAGTTTGAGTTTAGTTTAGAAAGAGTGCTGCAGCTGCATCAGTGATCTGAGCCAGCTGGCACGGGAAAGAGAAGAGAAGGAGAAAGATGTAGACCTGCAACCTAAGCTTCCATAAAAGAGAGAAGGAACAGCGCGGAATGAAGGAGTAAGAGAACAGAGAGGAGTTGTGGGTTGGAAGAGGAACCCTGCCTATAGGTTCTCAGCGCAAGGCCGGGGCCCGGTCCCCCAGGCTGTATGGACACTTATGGTTCTGCAGCAGACACCGGTGGAGAAGTTGGCTGTAAATGCACTACTCCCATCAAAGACTTGGGACACAACAGCAACTGGATAGAGAGCCAGGACTTCTGAGAAGGGAGTCCCCGATAGAGGCTACAGCTGTCTGTCATACAAGTAAGGTTCTAGGAACATCTGACAGGAGGAATTCCAGAGAACTACGGTACTGGAGTACTTCACACTAAAAGGCGCAGTAGAGGAGTCGTTCAGGAAGGGCACATGTTGGCGGAGTGTTGGAGAGGAGAACCCTGACTTGCCCAGGAGGTTGATTGAGTCTCTACCCCGGAGGACACGGCATGGAGGCAGGCACCAGTGGGTACCACGAACTGTGAGTAAAGCTTTGAAACTGCAAGCCCTGGTGTCCTCCAGTCATTTGCCGTTAACACCTTCAGCACCGCTACATCTGGGTACCAGCATCTATACCATTCTGCGCCTCTCCTCATCCATTGCACCTACACTGCCCTTGGACTACAGCTCCACCTGTGGGGAGCTATACCATCTTTGCTGCACTACACCATCAGTCCCAGCGGATCTGCATGTAGCGTTGGCTTACCATCTCCCTTGCCAAACACCACGGGTGGCATCACGAACTATTCAAATAAACTTTAACACCATTAACATCACTGCCATTGATATTGGGCGCCCAGGGCCACGGACCGGGTCACTGCTACTGTGACACATTCCCCACTGACACCGGCCCGGTACCGGGTACCCCGCTGTCCTGGGTGTGAGGGGCGACCCAGTATCATGGGAGGCCAGGTCGCCAGGTCTCAGGAGGGACACCCGGGAGACAATGGGAGTGGGAGTTTTAGGAGAAGGCCGCCGTGTATCGGCGGGCGTAGCCACACTCCGTTCGGGAAGACTATCCTGTGCACATAAGGTGCATGCCCGAATGAACTTTTTTACGTCCCGAGCCCTGTGCGGCCACCAATACGCTCCGGCCAGAGACTTCGTGGTCTGCATATAGCCACGATGGCCGTCCGCATTGGGCGCGTGTACCCACGTGAGGACTTTAGGCCGCTGGCAAGGAGGGACAAAAGTCTCGCCTACCGGCTCACAGTCAGAGCATTGCGGGGAACTGTCTTCCTGGGAAGCAGCAAATAGGTGGTGACAACCGCTTATGGACTCTTGAGCCGGACATGTCTGAGAAATGGCGCGAGACACCTCCATGGGTTCAGGAGGTAGAACCTCTCGCTCGGGCAGGTCCAGGTGCTCAAAAAATTTGGGAGCCGGAGTACCTCTCCGTTTGGAGTGAGCTCGCTCCAAACCACGCTCAGAAAAACGAAGGTCAATCCGTGAGGAGATAGATATTAACTCCTCTAGGGTGGTAGGAATCTCTCTCGTGGAGAGAGCGTCCTTGACGTGCTCCGCTAATCCCTTCCAAAATACAGGAATCAGAGCCTTGTCAGACCACTCCAACTCGGACGCCAGTGTCCGAAAACGGACGGCGTATTGGCTGACCGAGAGTGATCCTCGAGACAAGGTGAGCAGTTGGAGAGAGGTGTCGTGTGTAACCCGTGGACCGAGAAACACCTGCCTGATAGCAGTTAGCAGATTAGCTGCGGTCCGGATATCCGGGTCACCACGCTCCCATAGTGGCGTAGCCCATTCCAGCGCCTTGCCCGACAGTAGGGATATAATAAAGGCCACCTTGGCCCGCTCTGTAGGGAATTGCGCAGCCAACAGCTCCAGGTGAATCGAGCACTGGCTGATAAAACCTCTACATGAGGCGCCATCCCCAGAATATTTTTCGGGTAACGGGAGGCGGGTAACTGTCGGCGCAAGGGCGGACATGGACATACGCCCAACCGCGTCCGTGAGTGCTTGGACAGCAGCATCTGTGGCCTGCGAAGCTGCGAGAGCTCTCTCAAGGGTAGCCAAGCGAGTCTCGAGCTGTCGCATGCACTGCAACAGTTGCTGCTGATCTGCCATCTCCAGCCAGACCCTGGCGCTAGTATTATGTTAGGAGTGGCGGAAGGCACTAAAAAAAAAAAAATTAAAGTGCCTTCGCCAGTCGGGGTCCACCGTGCGGTGGATGGTAAAACTGCTGCTGAGAGAGGCAGAGCGCAAATATGCACAGGGTTCTAACACACCCAGAAGCAATACACTGTGTTCCAAATTATTATGCAAAAAGAGTTTCGGAGTGATAAGGTTAGAATTTTTTTGTTTGTCATTTAAACTCATTGATGGTGATGTGTGTCAGGGCTCTTTATATCACTGAAAGCAATTGCAGATACCTGTGCAAATTAGTTTGGCAGGTGTGTCCAAATAAAGGCAAGACTACTTAAGAAGGCTGTTCCACATTATTAAGCAGCCTACATTTTTTGCCAAAATGGGAAAGAAAAAGGATGTGTCGGCTGCTGCGAAGAAACAAATTGTGGAGTATTTAGGTCAAGGCATGACTACAATCAACATTGCCAAGACACTTCATCGTGATCATTGCACAATCAAGAAGTATGTAGCTGATTCCCAGCACACACGTGTGCGTGCTGATAAGGAAAAATTGAGGACTCTTTCCAACAGGCAGGTTAAAATAGCAGCTGCAAAAATGCCTTGTCATAGCAGCAGACAAGTTTTTGAAGCTGCTGGTGCCTCCAACGTCCCCCGAGCAACCAGATGCAGGGTCCTTCAGAGGTTTGCAGCTGTGCGTAAGCCATCCTGTCGACCACCTCTATCCACTGCACACAGGCAGAAACGGCTCCAGTGGGACAAACGATACATGAAGACTGACTTCCAAACTGTTTTGTTCACTGATGACACTGATGAGTGCCGTGCAACGCTCGATGGTCCAGATGGATGGAGTGGAGGATGGCTGGTTGATGGACACCCCATGAAAACACGGCTAAGGCGCCAACAAGGAGGAGGTGGAGTAATGTTTTGGGCTGGAATCATGGGGAGAGAGATTGTCGGCCCCTTTAGGATCCCTGAAGAGGTAAAGATGAACTCCATAATCTATGTGGAGTTTCTAAAACAGCAGTTCCTGCCATGGTTCAAGAGGAAGAACCGTGCTTTCCGCAGCAAGATCATTTTCATGCATGATAATGCACCATCTCATGCTGCAAATAACACATCTGCATCTCTGGCTGCTATGGGCATAAAAGAGGACAAACTTATGGTGTGGCCACCATCTTCCCCTGACCTCAACCCCATTGAGAACCTCTGGAGCATCATCAAAAGTAGTGTCTATGATGGCGGGAGGCAGTTCACATCTAAGCAACAGCTCTGGGAGGGTATTCTGTCCACATGCAAAACAATTGATGCACAAACCATCCAAAAACTGACAAATTCAATGGACGAGACAGTTCAGAAGCTTCTTTCGAACAAGGGGTCCTATGTGCAAATGTAACATCACCTAGAATAAAGTTTTGACTTGAAAACTGTTTGATTTCATTTTGTAATAAGCTGATAATGCTTATAATTTCACAATTGACCATTTTTTTGTTCAAAATAAAAATAAAAAGGTTGAAAACTCTGCTGTGCATAATAATTTGGAACATGCATTTTGAGTGTTTTTTATTTTTAAAAATATACTGTTTTCATAGGCAGTTTGTTCAAAAACATTGCAATTATACTAGAATATTAGATGACTGGAAAATAACAATGACTGCAATTCATATAGGTAATTTAGAGAAAATAGGAGGAAATATTTTTTGCATAATAATTTGGAACACAGTGTAAGGCAAGCTCTGTTAAGGGCCACAGAGCTGCAGGGAAAATAACAAAATAGCAAAATAGTATCGCTGAGCCTGTTAACAGCACAGGATCTCAGCGGCACACGTGCAGTAGCCGGAGTAGTTAAATAAGATCACTACAACCGAGTGGACTTACCGTGTACACGTGTGCTCGGCGTCGCAACTGCGCACGCCTGGACAAGCTGCAACCGCAAATATCTCAAGCGCGATGCAGGACGCTAAGCTGCTGGAAAGATGGAGCTTGTGCGCGCTGGCGCTAGCGCAGGTACTGACTGAAAACCACTCACACACACAGACGTATTATCAGAGGGAAGGGGTTTCTTAATGAGTCAGTCACCAATCCAAGCATCCGTCATCATACGCACAGCAGCAGTATGAAAATACTAGCGCATGGCATAACGGCCATGCGCACTTTTTATAGCGTACGGGACCTGTCGGAAATCTCCAGAGCCCTGAGCTAAACTAATGGATTCAGGAGCAGGACCTGAGCACCTGACTCCTGAACTCCAATGGGAGCTCGTCCCGTGGGCATGCTCAGAAGCTGGAAAAAAGGACTTAGCCTCTGGAGACAAATGTGAGAATCAGGATTCCCGCATAGGCATCATAGAACCCATATTCCTAACAATGAGAGCCCCATTAAGTTCTTGTTCTTGCCTCTTTCTGTCTTTCTTAGACTTACATTGAGCGCTTGTGACGTAGCTTTTAATTTCTGGCCAGTCAGAAGCTGCGCTCACAAGGTGGAGCCGCTGGACTGGACCGGTGCCAAAAAACGGTGAATACGCCGGAAGATGAGTATATGATCGGGGCAGGGGACTTGCGCTTAAAGCACCACTCCAGCGGTGAAAAAATAACCCCCGCTGGGGTGGAGCTTTAATAATTTAATAAGCAATTTATTATTATAAAGTTAATTATGGCTTGGAATAAATGCCAAATCACGACAGAGAGCGCGTGCTGCACCAAATATCACTGGCGTTATCGGGCGGTCATGGACCCCACGTTTTTCTATTTGCCTGTGTCGACTAGAAAGGTTTAGTTTCTCTCAATAACAGAGAATTGAGAGAAGCCGAAAGAGTCATGACATGACCGCCTGCTCACATCTGTGATAACAAATGTTAAGTGGTATGAGGTAGCGCTGTCATTCGGGTAGGGGATACTTGCTTAGCAGCCAATAAATCACGTCCGGCACAGGTTTTCCATTAAACCAAAACAGTCCATGAGGTTTATTCAGCATCATAAACCGACAGCAGCAACATAAAGATCATATAATCAGCATAGTGTCCATGACAGAGCTTCACTCTACTAAGCCTGTGGTCACACAGGTTAAACAATGTCCATTACTCAGGCTCTTCAGCCTCTCAGTTATCTCACCCGTCAGGGTTCACTCATGGTTCTTTCTCCATGCTGCAGACGTCCATTCCCTCCAGGGAATTACCAGGCACGTGCAGTCATTCAACACAGCGTTCCTTGCTGTCAGAAGGCAGCCCCATCTCTCTCAGATGGGACCTTCCACAATGGACTAACAGGTCCCTTCATTCACTCCATGTGACCTACCCTGGCCACCTTATATGGTCCGTAGCCACGCCCACCGGGTCACATGTCTATGACCTCATCACAGGTCCTTCACACACACATATACACTTTACAATAGCTTATTAAACACACCCTCTGGGTGGGTTTGTAGGTAACTAGTCCCTGACACATTGAACCAGCACCTCAGCAGTATCACTGCTGATTAACACACACATAAATCTCCATCTCAAGGCCACCCACCTTGAGATACATAACGGTCATTCAGTATCTTGCCATTCATTCACTCTCCTGGGACATCCATACAGCGCCCCCTAGTGGACACAGTGGTCACTACACCACATACCTCCCCCCTCTGTTCAAACTTGTGGGGTTGAACACACAACATTACACCAGGATCTCGAGACCGGGCACTCATTACACCTTGCCCCACAGGTCGAGAGATCCGTCTCCGTCCATCATATGGCCTCCCCCGCCCCCAGCGGTCATAAGTCTTAGTTAAGCCTGAGTATGACTCATTCAGCGTCTCACAGGAACTACGGTCTCTCAACGTCGTTCTGCCAGTCGAGCTACCACTTGCTGACATTCTTTGGCCATCTGCCATGTCACTTCTTGGCGGAACCCTTCGGGTCCTTACATCTTGGGTTGAAGGCGGCCACCACTTGGTGTTCTGAACCTCTTTATTGGTTCGCCGACGGTCCATCCTCAACTGCTCAATCTCTAGCAGGTACCCCACTTGATACTCCAAGAGCATCTGAAAGTTTCTCAGGCTTTCCACGGAGCCAACCACAAGGACGGGAATCCTACCCTCTTCACTGGATACCTAGTCTTCATCATCAGGAGGGATCCTCACCCTCACCACACCGGAGCTATTTACAAGGTATTGTGAGTCGCCCTCACACCCAGGGCAGCGGGGTACTCAGTACCGGGCCGGTGTCAGGGGGATGTGTCACAGCAGCAGTGAACCGGTCCGTGGCCCTGGGTGCCCAATATCAATGGCGGTGATGTTAATAGTGTTAAAGTTTATTTGAATAGTTTGTGTCAGAGACACCGCACTGCACTTGCTCATAGAGCCAGTGTGTGTGTCCTGAGAACAGAAGCAGTGCTAAAAGATACCTGTGGAGTGGGCAGCAGAGGTGACCATGCGTGCTTCAGGCTAATAGTGTCAGGGTCCAGTCAGCGCTGGAAGGTAAAGAGGCAAAGGACCTGTGGACACTGAAACTGAATAATGTGCACGGGACCTATGGTCATGTGACTGCAAGGGGGCGGGGCTTAGCGTCCTGTATTCAGATAGGACAGGACACCATACAACAACTCAGAGTCAGGCAAAACAGAGGTCACAGCAGTACGGGCAAATGAGGTACAGGAGGGACAAACAGACGGGTAGTCAGACAGAGCAAAAGGTCATACACAAGAGTGCGACGTGGTACCAAGGGGATGAGCAGAGAGAAGTCGGGTCACAAGCAGAGAGTCATACACGAGAGGTAGCGCAGTACAAGAGGGTCAGGCAGAACTCGTAACAGGGACAGAACCGGATCACAACCGAACAAGCAAGCAAGATATCTGGCACAAGGCACACGTATACAAGAGGTCACTTAACTCAGCCGAGGGCAGGAGTATAACTGACACCGGACCCAGGTCCAGTGAGCACTAAATAGCTTCCTGCTGCCAGAGAGAGGCAGCACAATTAACCCATAGTCTAACCAGGACGGGTCAAAGCGAAATCCCGTCCTGGATCATGACAGTTTGTGACGCCACCCGTGGTGTTTGGCAAGGGAGATGGTAAGCCAACGCTGCATGCAGATCCGCTGGGACTGATGGTGTAGTGCAGCAAAGATGGTATAGCTCCCCACAGGTGGAGCTGTAGTCCCAGGGCAGTGTAGGTGCAATGGATGAGGAGAGGTGCAGAATGGTATAGATGCTGGTACCCAGATGTAGCGGTGCTGAAGGTGTTAACGGCGAATGAATGGAGGACACCAGGGCTTGCAGTTTCAAAGCTTTACTCACAGTTCATGGTACCCACTGGTGCCTGCCTCCGTGCCGTGTCCTCCGGGGTAGAGACTCAATCAACCTCCCAGGCAAGTCAGGGTTCTCGTCTCCAACACTCCGCCAACATGTGCCTTTCTTGAACGACTCCTCTATTGCGCCTTATAGTGTGAAGAACTCCAGTACCGTAGTTCTCTGGAATTCCTCTTGTCAGATGTTCCTAGAACCTTACTTGTATGACAGACAGCTGTAACCTCTATCGGTGACTCCCTTCTCAGAAGTCCTGGCTCTCTATCCAGTTGCTGTTGTGTCCCAAGTCTTTGATGGGAGTAGTGCATTTACAGCCAACTTCTCCACCGGTGTCTGCTGCAGAACCATAAGTGTCCATACAGCCTGGGGGACCGGGCCCCGGCCTTGCGCTGAGAACCTATAGGCAGGGTTCCTCTTCCAACCCACAACTCCTCTCTGTTCTCTTACTCCTTCATTCCGCGCTGTTCCTTCTCTCTTTTATGGAAGCTTAGGTTGCAGGTCTACGTCTTTCTCCTTCTCTTCTCTTTCCCGTGCCAGCTGGCTCAGATCACTGAGGCAGCTGCAGCATTCTTTCTAAACTAAACTCAAACTGAACTCAAACTAACTTCAAAACTGAACTTCTCTGGGACTCACCCCAGACTGACCTTCTGTCAGACTGACCTCCACTTCTTCACTTTCCCCCTCTTTTATACTAACTCCACCCACCTCCTAGCACAACTCGTGTTACGAAGCAGGGTTCCATGAAGGGTGCTCTGCTACCCCCACCCTGAAGCTGCTAGGCGGACCTACTGAACTATCCTGTGTGTGGGATGCAGGTGTTGGAGTGTGGAAAGGAGTTCCCAACTTACCTAGGCGGTAGGGCACTACACCTTAGGAGAAGGTGCAGTACCTCTGTGGCGACTGAGCCTCAGGGGCGCCACATACCCCCCCGTTAAATACAGCACGTCCGCGGGCTGCAAGATAACAAAGTAGACAGCAAAGAAATATACAAAAATTTTGTAATGCATAATAACTTTTCTTATACTAATCTTCCTAGAATAGGAGGTACTCATCATGAACGTTACAAACAATTCTATTTTAAATCCTATCTAAAATTTTTAATTCTAAGTGCAATTCTCAATTCTAAGTGCTATTCTCTGTAACACATTTTCTCTCATTTTCTTCTCTAGTACACATTTATTTTTCTACTTTCACTGTCTCTTCTAGACGCAAGACGCTGACCGCAAGTACCTGGTCCGTCACCTGTCTACTTTCAATTCTTTATTCACATCTCTCATCTCTAGATCAGACATTCCTAATTCTTCTATAAAAGCCATTTCTCAGTTTCTAATACTCATAAAACACATTATCAAATACTTCACAGTAAAACATTCAACAGTTATTCTTGTAAGGTGCTGGACACCGCTCCCAGCCGGGATCTCTTGCAGTGTCCTTTGAGGTAGACATCATCTTCGAAAAGTGTCCATGCAGAAACATTATCTTCGCAAAGTGTCTCTATATGTAAAACCAAGAAAGGGCACCTAAAGAGGTGCAAACTATTTACAATAAAAGTTTTGGACCATACAGCATTCATGATCTCCTCAGTTCCAAATGTAGAAAAACGCTGCCAATCAAAAGCAGGGCAACAACAGTGCTGCCAGAAAAACAAAAACATGATAGCTGAACGAGGCACAACTGGTGCAATCAAAACCCTCCTGGGTAACGAGAAATTTTGCTTAATTGTGGTCCCCTCCTGGGGTTCTGGAAGAACTGGGACTGTCCTCAGGTGCGGTATCTTCGTCCTGCTGATGACTTGCCAGCCGCATATACTCTGCTGTTGTGAGTTCATTTTCCCCTTCACTACTGAGGCCCGAGGAACTCCCTCTTCTGGTGAAGAAAGGTAGTGAGCCTGATTGTCAAACACCTGGGGCTGATGATGATGACTGGCTGAGTGGAGTTAATGACTGGATATAAGGCTGCCGACGCCCTTCTGGCCTGCGGGTGATTTCTCTGTGGACTTCTAGGAAACCAGTCTGATTCCTGCTCATCTAGAGCTAAGATTTCTGCTTTGCCTTTTTGCATTAGTGTTTTGTTTTCCTTGCTTTTCTGGATTCTGCCATTCCCTGCTGGGGTGAGCTGAATCTCCTTTTGCCTGTTGCTCTGTCTTCAGAATATTCCTGAGTACTGACATAGCTTTTTTGAAGCCTAGCGTCTTCAGGGCCTTTTTTACTGTCAGTTTGTTGGCTCTTATTTTCATAGGGTTTTTCACGGATTGCAGACAGCAGCCTTCCTGTCCTTTCCTATCTAAGCTAGCGTGGGCCCCATCTTTGCTCAGTCTATCTTTCTGTCTGTGTTTTGTTCTTTCTTCTTGCTTCACCGTCATTATATGTGGGGGGCTGCCTTTTGCTTTGGGGTCTGCTCTGGGGCAGTTTAGATTTCCCTTTCTGTCTTTAGGCTATGTAGTCCCCCGGCTGTGATCGAGGGGCCTAGGGCATCGTAGGAGCCCCCCACGGCTACTGCTAGTTGTGTTGATAGGTTCAGGGGTCTGCAATCCGATAGCTGCCAACTTCTCTGGTTTTCTGGACTTAGCTAGTATTTCTATTTTTGCCTCCTACGGTGACTCAATCATAAAAGAATCACCCGCCATACCGCAGATTCTAGGGTACTCAATAGCAGGAAAGAATTGTATAAAAAAAAAAAAAAGTGTGTATATTTTTTCCTCTATATCTCTGAGGCCGTATGGGGAATTTTTTTTTCTCTCTCAATGGAGATAAAGCAATTGTCTGATCGTGTGGAGCAGCTCGCTGCGGAAGTGCGGGGAATTTCCGCCTACCTTGCTCATTCACATGCTGCTGAACCAAAGATTCCTACACCTGATGTATTTTTTGGGGATTGGTCTAAATTTTTGAATTTCAAAAATAATTGTAAATTATTTTTTGCCTTGAAGCCTAACTCGTCAGGGAGCTCCGCGCAGCAGGTTAAAATTGTCATCTCTTTGCTGCGTGGCGATCCCCAGGATTGGGCGTTTTCTTTGAAACCAGATGATCCTATTCTGACTAATGTGAACGCATTTTTTCAGGCCTTGGGGTTGTTGTATGACGAACCTAATGCCATTGATCAGGCTGAAAAGACCCTGCTGGCATTGAACCAGGGTCGTGATTCTGCAGAATTGTACTGTCAAAAATTCCGAAAGTGGGCAGTACTTACTACCTGGAATGATAATGCCTTGGCTGCTCTCTTTCGGAAGGGGTTGTCAGAAGCCATAAAAGATACTATGGTGGGATTTCCTGTTCCCTCTGGTCTTGACGATTCTATGTCTTTAGCCATTCATGTTGATCGGCGTTTACGCGAACGCAAAGCTGCACGAGAGGTGTTGCCACCTGTTGAACAGATGTCTGAACCTATGCAATGTGATAGCGTTTTTTCCAGAGAGCAGCGTCAGGAGTTCAGAAGGCGTAATAAGTTGTGTTTTTTCTGTGGAGATGCCTCGCATATTATTTCTGTCTGTCCTAAACGAGAGAAACGCTTTGCACACACGTTTTCTGTTGGTGGTGTTCAACCTAAGTTTCTTCTGGCTATTACTCTGATCTGCTCCCTGTCCACATTTTCCGCCAAGGCTTTTGTGGATTCGGGAGCAGCTCTAAACCTAATGGACTTGGATTTTGCTAAACGTTGTGGATTTCCAATGACACCTCTGCAGATGCCTATCCCTTTGAGGGGGATTGATGCTACTCCTTTGGCTAAAAATAAACCTCAGTTTTGGACCCAGGTGGTAATGCGGGTCGCCCCAGACCATCAAGAAAATTGCAGGTTTTTGGTGTTACATAATCTGCATGATACTATTGTTCTGGGGTTTCCCTGGTTTCAAATTCATAATCCAGTTTTGGATTGGAAATCTGTGTCTGTGGTGAGTTGGGGTTGTCGGTGTGCCTTTAGTGAGGCTCCGGTGTTTTCCACCTCTCCTCAGTCGCATGATGTTCCTGATTATTTGGCGGACTTTTATGATGTATTTAGTGAGAATGAGTCTGCGTCTCTGCCTCCTCATAGGAGTTATGACTGTGCTATTGAACTGAGCCCGGGGTGTAAATTTCCCAAAGGTCGGCTCTTCAATTTATCTGTACCCGAGCACGAGGCTATGCGATCCTATATTAAGGAGGCGTTGGAGAAGGGTCCTATTAGACCATCCTCGTCACCCTTAGGTGCCGGTTTTTTTTTTGTAGCCAAAAAGGATGGATCATTAAGACCTTGCATTGATTATCGTGCTCTCAACAAAATTACTGTTAAATATCAGTATCCGTTACCCCTGATTTCTGATCTATTCTCCAGAGTTAAAGGTGCTTGCTGGTTTACCAAGCTTGACCTCAGGGGGGCGTATAATCTTATTCGCATTAAGCATGGGGATGAATGGAAAACGGCGTTTAATACTCCGGAGGGACATTTTGAGTTCCTGGTGATGCCTTTTGGGCTCACTAATGCCCCTTCTGTCTTCCAGTGCTTCATGAACGATATTTTCCGAGACTTTGTCGATAAATTTTTGATTATCTATCTGGATGATATTTTGATCTTCTCCAAGGATTGGGATTCTCATGTGGAACATATTCGGACTGTGTTCCGGATCTTGAGGGAGAATTCCCTGTATGTCAAAGGATCTAAATGCCTTTTTGGAGTACAGAGGATTTCTTTTTTGGGATTTATTTTGTCCCCATCAACTATTGAAATGGACCCGGCCAAGGTACAGGCCATTTACGATTGGGTTCAGCCCACTTCTTTGAAGGCCCTCCAGAAGTTTTTGGGTTTTGCTAATTTTTATCGGAAATTTATAGCAAAATTTTCTAGTATTGCCAAGCCATTGACTGATTTGACTAAGAAGGGTGCTGATGTGTTAAATTGGTCTCCGGAGGCTGTTTCTTCCTTTCAGGAGCTGAAGCGAAGATTCACCTCCTCCCCGGTTTTGCGGCAACCTGATGTCTCACTTCCGTTCCAGGTAGAGGTGGATGCTTCTGAGATTGGTGCAGGAGCTGTTTTGTCCCAAAAGGATCCTGTAACATCTAAAATGAATCCCTGTGCTTTCTTTTCCCGAAAGTTCTCTCCATCTGAATGTAACTATGATGTGGGGAATCGGGAACTGTTAGCCATGAAATGGGCATTTGAGGAGTGGAGACATTGGTGGGAGGGAGCTAAGCATCAAGTCGTGGTCCTCACTGACCACAAGAATTTGATTTACCTAGAGTCGGCTAAGCGCTTCCACCCTAGACAGGCTAGGTGGGCCTTGTTTTTTACACGTTTTGATTTTGTGGTTTCTTTTCTTCCTGGAACCAAGAATGTCAAGGCTGACGCCCTCTCTAGGAGCTTCTTTGCTGATTCTCCTGTGGTGACCAAGCCTGCTACCATCTTAGGCGAAGGGGTAGTTCTTTCTGCCATCTTGCCCGATTTGAGACGTGCTCTGGAAGAGTTCCAGAAGGACAAACCTGAGCGTTGTCCCAGTGGAAAGTTGTATGTTCCTGACCAGTGGAAGAAGAGAGTGATGTCTGAAGTTCATTGCTCTGCTTTGGCTGGTCATCCAGGTATTTTTGGTACTAGAGATCTGGTGAGTCGGTCTTTTTGGTGGCCCTCCTTGTCTCGTGATGTCAGGAATTTTGTGCAGTCCTGTGGGACATGCTCCCGGTCTAAATCGTGTTCTCGCTCTAGTGGGTTGTTGATGCCTTTGCCTGTCCCCAAGAGGCCATGGACCCATATTTCAATGGATTTCATCTCTGATATGCCTGTCTCTCAAAGGATGACTGTTATTTGGGTGATTTGTGATAGGTTCTCTAAGATGGTTCATCTTGTACCACTCCCTAAGTTGCCGTCTTCCTCTGAATTGGTGCCCCTGTTTTTACAACAGGTGGTTCGCTTGCACGGGATTCCTGAGAACATTGTATCTGACAGAGGAGTCCAGTTTGTGTCTAGATTTTGGAGAACTTTCTGTTCCAAGCTGGGAATTCAGTTTTCCTTCTCCTCTGCTTTTCACCCTCAGACCAATGGGCAGACAGAGAGAACAAACCAGACCTTGGAGTCATATTTGAGATGTTTTATTTCTGCTGATCAGGATGATTGGGTTTCATTTTTGCCCTTCGCCGAATTTGCTTTAAATAATAGAGCTAGTTCTGCCACTTTGATGTCTCCTTTTTTTTGTAACTTTGGGTTTCATCCTCGATTTTCTTCAGGGCAGGTGGAGCCCTCTGCCTGCCCAGGGGTTGACACTGTGGTGGAGAGAATGCACCAGATCTGGGACCAAGTGGTGGATAAGTTATCTCTCTCCCAGGGAAAGGCCCAGCGGTTTTCCAACCGACATAGGACCATTGGTCCCCAATTTAAGGTTGGTGATATGGTGTGGTTATCATCAAAAAATATTGCTATGAAGGTGGCTTCTCCTAAGTTTAAGCCTAGATTTATTGGACCTTACAAGATTTTGGAGATTATTAATCCGGTCTCTTTTCGTTTGGCTCTTCCTGTCACATTTAAAATCCATAATGTGTTCCATAAATCTTTGTTGAAGAGGTTTGTTAAACCTGTTGTTCCAGGGGTTGCACCTCCAGACCCTGTATTGGTTGAAGGTAACATGGAATATGAGGTAGAGAAAGTACTGGATTCCCGTCTGGCTAGACAGAGACTCCAGTATTTGGTTAAGTGGAAGGGTTATGGTCAGGAGGATAATTCCTGGGTCTCTGCCTCTGATATTCATGCCAAAAGATTGGTGCGTGCCTTTCATCGGGCTCACCCTGATCGCCCTGGTGGCGTGGTTGAGGGTTCGGTGACCCCTCCTCAAGGGGGAGGTACTGTTGTGAGTTCATTTTCCCCTTCACTACTGAGACCCGAGGAACTCCCTCTTCTGGTGAAGAAAGGTAGTGAGCCTGATTGTCAAACACCTGGGGCTGATGATGATGACTGGCTGAGTGGAGTTAATGACTGGATATAAGGCTGCCGACGCCCTTCTGGCCTGCGGGTGATTTCTCTGTGGACTTCTAGGAAACCAGTCCGATTCCTGCTCATCTAGAGCTAAGATTTCTGCTTTGCCTTTTTGCATTAGTGTTTTGTTTTCCTTGCTTTTCTGGATTCTGCCATTCCCTGCTGGGGTGAGCTGAATCTCCTTTTGCCTGTTGCTCTGTCTTCAGAATATTCCTGAGTACTGACATGGCTTTTTTGAAGCCTAGCGTCTTCAGGGCCTTTTTTACTGTCAGTTGGTTGGCTCTTATTTTCGTAGGGTTTTTCACGGATTGCAGACAGCAGCCTTCCTGTCCTTTCCTATCTAAGCTAGCGTGGGCCCCATCTTTGCTCAGTCTATCTTTTTGTCTGTGTTTTGTTCTTTCTTCTTGCTTCACCGTCATTATATGTGGGGTGGCTGCCTTTTGCTTTTGGGGTCTGCTCTGGGGCAGTTTAGATTTCCCTTTCTGTCTTTAGGCTATGTAGTCCTCCGGCTGTGATCGAGGGGCCTAGGGCATCGTAGGAGCCCCCCACGGCTACTGCTAGTTGTGTTGATAGGTTCAGGGGTCTGCAATCCGATAGCTGCAAACTTCTCTGGTTTTCTGGACTTAGCTAGCATTTCTATTTTTGCCTCCTACGGTGACTCAATCATAACACTCTGCTATCCACAGGGAGAGAGAGGGACTGGTTGGGGTAATCGAAAGGGCCATAGAAACGTCCACCGCTATTGGCGATTCAGCCGGCGCCGTCACTAAGTCTTCTGAGTCTGACTCCTCAGTGTCCATTGGGACTTCAGTCAATGGCACTGCAGTCGGGGATCGTCGGCAAAGGTAAACTGGGCCATTCCTATCCCTGGGTTCCGCTCCCAAAGCTAGGGTCAACTCCGGGGCAGTGATCATACCTGGCGCTTCCAGCCGCGGTTCCGGCTCCGGTTCCTGGTGGTAGATGGCAGCAGCCGCAACTCCCGGAGTGACTGGTGGGATAGGCCACAGTTGGATCCGTGCCAGGGCCAGGCCGGTCACAGCTGGGGTTGTCGGCGGAGGCCGGTGCCACCGCGCCCGGTCCAGATGGAGACGCGGTCCCGGTCCTCCATTCTGTTCCAGAGCCCTCATGTATCTCCTCCGGACGGGGCTCACCCAATGACAGTATCTATTGTGAGGCGGTGGCGGACACAGCTGAGGATGAATCAGCGGTCGCAGCCTCCGCGGGGACGGCCTAGAGGTGAGTGGCCTCTCCTCCCCCTGTTCTTCTATCTTCTCTGCTCGTTTCATCATGGCGTTCTGGCGTTCTTCTTCCTGCCTCGGCCCCTTTCCCACCACTGGCTTCTTCTGCCCCTCCTTCCGGGGGCGGCGTCTTCTTCCAGCGCCTCCATACCAAGCCAGTATACGAACCCCTTGGGGGGTGGGCCATGTATCTGTCACATATTAATTCAGGCAGGGAAGGCCCAATACTCTTCGCAGTCTTTTCCTAAGACCTCCCATCTCTTCACGCCCTTCTTCTCCGTGCCAGCGGCCATTTCTAATGTCCATTTTACAGTCTATTAAATCAGGTCTTCTGCACATTTTCAAAAGCCCAAAGTCTCACAAATTTCAGGCGCACAGAACCCGATGGCATCGGGTCTCGTCATCCAGTTCGTGATGCCAAAATTGAGTCGTCCTCACACCCAGGGCAGTGGGATACTCGGTACCGGGCCGGTGTCAGGGGGATGTGTCACAGCAGCAGTGACCCGGTCCGTGGCCCTGGGCGCCCAATATCAATGGCGGTGATGTTAATGGTGTTAAAGTTTATTTGAATAGTTCGTGACGCCACCCGTGGCGCTTGGCAAGGGAGATGATAAGCCAACGCTGCATGCAGATCTGCTGGGACTGATGGTGTGGTGAAGCAAAAATGGTATAGCTCCCCACAGGTGGAGCTGTAGTCCCAGGGCAGTGTAGATGCAATGGATGAGGAGAGGCGCAGAATGGTATAGATGCTGGTACCCAGATGTAGCGGTGCTGAAGGTGTTAATGGCGAATGAATGGAGGACACCAGGGCTTGCAGTTTCAAAGCTTTACTCACAGTTCGTGGTACCCACTGGTGCCTGCCACCGTGCCGTGTTCTCCAGGGTAGAGGCTCAATCAACCTCCCAGGCAAGTCAGGGTTCTCCTCTCCCACACTCCGCCAACATGTGCCTTTCCTGAACGACTCCTCTATTGCGCCTTTTAGTGTGAAGAACTACAGTACCGTAGTTCTCTGGAATTCCTCCTGTCAGATGTTCCTAGAACCTTACTTGTTTGACAGACAGCTGTAGCCTCTATCGGGGACTTCCTTCTCAGAAGTCCTGGCTCTCTATCCAGTTGCTGTTGTGTCCCAAGTCTTTGATGGGAGTAGTGCATTTACAGCCAACTACTCCACCGATGTCTGCTGCAGAACCATAAGTGTCCATACAACCTCGGGGACCGGGCCCCGGCCTTGCGCTGAGTACCTATAGGCAGGGTTCCTCTTCCAACCCACAACTCCTCTCTGTTCTCTTACTCCTTCGTTCTGCGCTGTTCCTTCTCTCTCTTATGGAAGCTTAGGTTGCAGGTCTACGTCTTTCTCCTTCTCTTCTCTTTCCCGTGCCAGCTGGCTCAGATCACTGAGGCAGCTGCAGCACTCTTTCTAAACTAAACTCAAACTGAACTCAAACTAACTTCAAAACTGAACTTCTCTGGAACACACCCCAGACTGACCTTCTGTCAGACTGACCTCCACTTCTTCACTTTCCCCCTCTTTTATACTAACTCCACCCACCTCCCAGCACATCTCGTGTTACGAAGCAGGGTTCCACGAAGGGTGCTCTGCTACCCCCAGCCTGAAGCTGCTAGGCGGACCTACTGAACTGTCCTGTGTGTGGGATGCAGGTGTTGGAGTGTGGAAAGGAGGTCCCAACTTACCTAGGCGGTGAGGCACTACACCTTAGGAGAAGGTGCAGTACCTCTGTGGCGACTGAGCCTCAGGGGCGCCACACTTGCATTACCTTCCCGAATCTTCCAATGATTCTCCCAATCAGACCTTTGGGAACCAGAACTACCTCTTTCCGCAAACCCAACCGATCCAATGCTTCTCTTGCTAACTCTAGGCGTCGAGCAGCTTTCATATTACTCCGCCTAACCAACTGTTTGACATGGAGACACTGCAGATGCATGTTTTTCAGGACAGCCACCCGCTTTGCTGTGTCTTCCCTGGCTGACATTATCACCAACTGCCGAGTCTCAGGCGCCCAGTGCACCTTACACGGTTTGACCACCTCTTTGAAAGCCCCATGCACACCTTCCTCAGCACAGGCCTCTTGCATGTCTTTTGGTACATCAATCACAAACTTGAAGGTCGTGGCCTTGCTCTCTTCCTGGCCAGGAGGCTCTGGCTTTACCACAGACACTTCCCTCACTACAGTTGACCCGACCGGGTGACTGTCTTCTTCAGTTCTTAGCTTCCCAACTTCATGAGATCTCATCTCTTCATGATCGTCTGCCAAGACGGGCACCAGCAGCTCCGTTCCACCACCAGTCAGACTCGGCCGCTGTTCATCACTGTCAAAGTTCTTCTCCCGCAGAAGACCACTTACAGTTTCTTTGAGCTCCAAGACTTCTTTCTCGAGCTCCTAAACCCTGTGCTCGGCCATTTGTCTCAGGACTCTTTCTTGTTCGAGATGTCCTTCCACTGTCTCCTTTATCAGCTGTATCTCACAATCCTGTTCTCTTTTGGCCAGCACGTGTCTCACCACTACCTCTTTAATTATATTGTCAAAGGGTACTACTGGGTCAGTCACACCAGTTGAGTGAACCCTCCAGTTACCGTCTACCACCAATGTGTCTAGTCCAGTCGTCTCATCTCCCAGCCCACCATCCGTCAGGTCATGAGACATTAGGTCCGTAAGTTGGGCAGATGTACTTCTTCTTCCGGTCAGTTCTACATCTGACCTGTCCATGTCAGGAGCCTTCACCGTCTCAATATCTGTTGGCCCCACAGTCGACACGTCTCCATCATTCGACCACACATCATCAAACAACACAAAGTCCCGGCCCCTCTCCAAGGCATAGACTAAGTCCCGTGGTATCCCACCCCCTTGGCGCTCACCGCCTTTGGTCCCCTCGAACATTACTCTGTCTTCTGCATAGTTCACTGTGACCGCGTGTTTACAGCGAACCCTGGCGTTTTTCTTGGTCAGAGATAAAATGAGAGGAGCTCCTGTCAGAGTCACCTGACTCTCTGAGTCCAGTCTACCAAAGACTCCTTCCCGGTGCAGCATCACGGTACACACCTGTGGCCCATCATTATCCGGGAAATACATGCTGCACTCCTCAAAAGACATACACACACTGCGGTTCCCCAGACATACCCACTGAGGCAACCAGTGCTGCCATCTCCTCTTTTGACACACCGGCCCCTTTCTGGACCACCCCGATTTGGGTCACCGCCCCCCTCTGGGACTCCACCTCTTTTTGGGTTACCACCCCAATTTGGGACTCCACCCCCTTTTGGGCTACCACCCCGATTTGGGCCACCGCCCCCTTTCTGGATTTCCCCATGTCCGTTATACCGGTCTTCTCAGACCACAGTTCACACAGCACAGTTTATGTCTCTTAGGATACCACACAAGTCCTTGTTGGCACCACCACAGCTCCTGCTGTCACCGATCACCGTCACCTCCGGCTGCTGTTCACACACAGCTGCTTGTGTCACCTTCGTAACCCTGCCGAGTTACAGGAAGCCGCTTGTCCCCTTCGCAACCCCGCCGAGTTACAGCAAGCTGCTTGTCACCTTCGTAACCCCGCCGAGTTACAGCAAGCCGCTTGTCACCTTCTTGACTCCCACTGAGCCACTGCAGGCTAAGTTGAGAAAAGAAAAAAAAACCACATCACACAAAACTCACGTGTCCTTTCTGTGTGCTATTCAGGACGTTACGTCTCCGTCTGAGACTGTCCAACACACAGGGCGCACCGGGTGCTATTCAGGGAGTGGCCCTCCTCCCAGGGTTTCCCAACACACCGGCCTCACCAGGTCCAGGGGCTTAGCGGGTGCTCTTCAGGACATCCATCTCCACCTGAGACTGCCCAACACTCACGCCTCACCAGGTCCAAGGTCATACCACGTGCTCCAGGGATCCGATTCTTCTCCTAGAATCTCCCAACACTGACCCTCCAGGACTTTGCTCACTGAACCCTCCAGGTACACAGTCTTTCCCACTGACCCAGGTCAGTACAACATGAATACCTGTCCGTTACCTGTGTCGGCCACACAGGTCCTCGGATACCTCTTCTCCAGAGGCACCCTATAGCAATCACCAGTCTCTTTCTCACTGACCCCGGTCAGTACAACACGGCTTTCACGACCGTCACCTGCTGGCCGCGCAGGCTCTCGGACCCCTCTACAGCAGAGGTGTCCTATAAGTCTCTTCCACTGACCGGCTCTCCCCGCTCAGCGTTTCCAGCACTGCACCATGTGCCTTTGAAAACCGTTGCCCTTAGCAACAGAAATTTTGCAGTCCTCTTCCGTTGCTCTCAGCAACAAGGCTACAACACTGCCCATAGCATTTCTCCACCAATTGTGAGGTAGCGCTGTCATTCGGGTAGGGGATACTCGCTTAGCAGCCAATAAATCACATCTGGCACAGGTTTTCCATTAAACCAAAACAGTCCATGCAGTTTATTCAGCATCATATAATCAGCATAGCGTCCATGACAGAGCTTCACTCTGTAAACCCTGTGGTCACACAGGTTACACAATGTCTGTTACTCAGGCTCTTCAGCCTCTCAGTTATCTCACCCGTCAGGGCTCACTCATGGTTCTTTCTCCATGCTGCAGACGTCCATTCCCTCCAGGGAATTACCAGGCATGTGCAGTCATTCAACACAGCGTTCCTTGCTGTCAGAAGGCAGCCCCATCTCTCTCAGGTGGGACCTTCCACAATGGACCCTGCATTCACTCCATGTGACCTACCCTGGCCACCTTATATGGTCCGTAGCCACGCCCACCGGGTCACATGTCTATGACCTTATCACAGGTCCTTCACACACACATATACACTTTACAATAGCGTTATTAACCCTGGGTGGGTTTGTAGGTATCTAGTCCCTGACACATTGAACCAGCACCTCAGCAGTATCACTGCTGATTAACACACACATAAATCTCCATCTCAAGGCCACCCACCTTGAGATACATAACGGTCATTCAGTATCTTGCCATTCATCCACTCTCCTGGGACATCCATGCAGCGCCCCCTAGTGGATACAGTGGTCACTACACCACAGTGGGCACTTAAAGGGAATCTGTCACCCATATTTAGTGATATCATGTAAAGATATCACCCAATTGTGTGTCCCATAAGGATTCTAATAGAATTTTTTATTCCCCCTGACCCCACACCTTTGAGGCATAAATACCTTCTCCCCCCCTCGGCCTGCTGCACGTAATCTTCATCTGTGAATATCACAGATAACGTTGGTTTCCGCGCTTGCGCATTATAAAGGCCTCCGGTATTTTCCAGCGCGGTCTATGCCCCGGAAGTTTTCACATGCAGGACACACTTACGGGGCATAGACCGCGCTGGAAAATACCGGCGCATGCGCAGTAGCGATTATATGCTTCGCCCACAGTTGTGCAAAGCATACTGCGCAGGCCTTTACAATGCACAAGCGAGGAAACCAACCTTATCTGTGATATTCACAGATGAAGATTAAGTGCAGCAAGCCGAGGAGGGGGGAAAAGAAGGCGACTAAGCCACGCCCATCGGACCAAACCGCGGCGATTTGCATACATCCCCAACAAGATAAAAAAGGTATTTATGCTTCAAAAGTGCGGGGTCAGGGGGAATAGAAAATCCTAATAGAATCCTTATGGGACGCACAATTGGGTGATATCTATACATGATATCACTAAATATGGGTGACAGATTCCCTTTAAGAAGCATTATTGTTATAGGAGCACTCAGTATTGTGGCCATCAAAGTTGCCTATGGGGTATTATTACTTTTTAGGGACAATATATGGAGGGCACTAGCACAGGGCATTAATATTATTTAGGGGGGAATTTTACTATCTAGAGAGCAGAAAGGAGGCATTATTACTATGTAAGTGGCACAGTGGTAGCATTATTACCATGTAAGGGGCACAGTGGTGACAGTTTTATGTGGGGCGGTAAGAGGAGCCGTTATTGTACCACACAGCAGGTGCTGTAGGACACATATGGCAGCTGCAGCTCAGTATTGGGGTATCAGCAGAATGAGTAGTTTGCACAGGTTGGGCATAGATATGGACAGTGCAGGAAATATGAGAAGTCAGATGTGTCTTTGTTGTAATCTCTGCAGACGAGTCCTGGTTGGAGAAGTTGGCATGCCGGTCTGGGCCAGATAGAAAAGACTGCAAAAGTCCACCAGAAAGAACGATATGGTCCCCATATAGTAATATCAGTGTTCATTTTAGTATATAGATTTATTTTCAATCATGGAGCAGTCATCTGCTGATGTTTCCCTGTACTCACAATTAGGGTGCGCCACCGTAGTTGTAGTCACTAGTCAGGATTACCTGGTTAGGGCCCCACTCAGATTTTTTGCCCCTCCTAAGCTGAAACCCTAGCTACGCTTCTGGTACTTATTGACACAAATATGATAAGCCAAAAAACATTTTTACCTATAGTACAGATAGGTAAAAGTGTGGTTTTCCCGCACATGTATCACATACAAGTTCACTCCCAATTCAGTCATTTGTAGTGAACGTGTATAATATTCTAGTTCATTTACAATGGGCAAGGCGCGTGGAAAGTGGACGTGATGGTGATGGTGCATGCCAAGCCAAGGCCGTGGGCAAGCTGAAATTGGGCCAGCAAAAACACCCACATTTTCACGCTGGACCTTAATGTCCGAAGTCCTAGGGGACCGCAGCAAGACAGCACTATTGAAGCCCAAGCAGTGTGAAAAGGTTGTTGGTTGTATAGCGCATAATACTTCCAGTTACTTATCCACCACCACCAGAATCCTGTCTTCCACACAGTCAAGTCAGAGTAGCCGTGAATCTGGACCGCATATTCCTCACCCTGATCCTCCTTCCTCCCACCATGCTGAGTGCCCTGAGACAACTGATCCCACACTCGGACACTCCGAAGAGCTGTTCGGTTTTCCATGTGTAGATTCGTACCTCTCGCTTGGTCCACTTGAAGCGGGGCAAGATGATATTCCATGTAGCGATGCACAAATATTTGAGCAGCAACGGTCACAAGAGGTGGACGATGATGAGACACAATTGCCGGAAAAGTCAAGAGGAGGACCAGGGTGCGGAAGTGGAAGATGAGGTGGTGGATGATATAGTAACTGACCCAACCTGGCAGGAGAACATGCAAAGTGTGGACAGCAGCAAACAGGAGGAAGGAAGGCGTAACACCCCTTCAAGCAGGAAGAAGCAGTGTGGTGACTGCAGACAGAAGGCGTGCAACCGTTCCCCGTAACACCAACATGACGGAAGTTGCCAGTCCAACTGTTAGGTCTTCCCGAGGCTGGTTATTTTTTAAAGACTCTGCCGATAATCCCAAGCAGGCCATTTGCAACACCTGTCATGCCAGCATCAGCAGGGGTAGCAAAACTACCAGCCTTACCACCACCAGCATGATCAGGCACATGGCAGCAAAGCACCCGACTTTGTGGGCCCAACCCCAGGCTCCAGGAACAGTGTCTGCGGGTGACACCAGTGCTTCTTCCACTGTTGTGCGTGCAAGCCAATCCCCTGTCCACGGTGCATGCGAAGATGCCTCCTGCCCTGCACCTGCCGTTGCCCACAGTTAATTAGCACCATCATCAAGCACGTCCACATCCTTGTCCCAGTGCAGCCTTCAGTTGTCCGTACCCCAGTCATTGGAACGTAAGCAGAAATACGCAGCCAACGCCCCACAGGCCACAGTACTAAATTCTTACATTTCTCGTCTGCTTGCACTCGAAATGTTGTCTTTAAGGCTTGTGGATACAGAAGCTTTCCGCAACCTGATGGCGGCGGCCGTCCCAAGGTACTCGGTCCCCAGCCGCCACTATTCTCCCACTGGGCCGTCCCAGCATTACACAAGCACGTGTCCCACAACATTACTCATGCCCTCAACAATGCAGGTACTGGGAAAGTACACCTAACCACGGACACGTGGACAAGTGCTTGTGGCCAGGGACGGTACATCTCGCTGTCAGCACACTGGGTTAAGATAGTGGAAGCTGGGACCCAGTCAGACCTTGGGATGGAACACGTCCTCCCGAAGCCAAGGATTGCGGGCCCTACGTCAGTCAGGGTTGCCCCCAGTGTGTACAGCTCCTGCACCTCCTCCTCCTCTTCAGTCTCCATCTCTGAAATGAGCACATCAGTCGTCACAAGCTGGAAGTACTGCAGCACTGCGAAAGCCAAGCGGCAACAGGCTGTGCTTAGGCTAATTTGCTTAGGTGACAAGCAGCACAATGCTGAAGAGTTGTTGACAGCTCTGAAAGAGCAGGCAGATGTGTGGCTGACACCGCTGAATCTCCATCCAGGCATGGTTGTGTGTGACAATGGCAGGAACCTGGTGGCGGCTCTTAGGCGAGGCAAACTGACACACGTGCCATGCCTGACCCATGTGCTTAACCTCGTTGTTCAATGTTTTCTAAAAAGCTACCTGGAGCTGCCGGATCTGCTGGTGATAGTATGCCGCCTGCGTGTCCATTTTAGAAAGTCAGCTACAGCTTCAGCCGCCCTTGCCATGCTTCAGCAGCGATTGCAGATTCTGGCTCACTGACTGGTGTGTGATGTCCCCACGCATTGGAACTCTACACTGCATATGTTGGAAAGGATTTGTGAGCAGAAGCGGGCAGTTGTTGAATACCAGCATCAACACGGCCGTCGTTATTCAGGTTTGACTCCACACATAAGACCTCAGGAGTGGACATGGATGTCAGACATATGTAACATCCTCTAAAACTTTGAGGAGTCCACCAAGATGGTGAGCGGCGATGATGCCATAAATAGCGTCACCATCCCGCTCATCTGCATTCTGAAAAGCTCTCTGCTCACAATGAAAGAGGATGCATTGCAGGTGGAGCACGAGCACATGGAGAAAGGAACCTTACAGGGTGATTACACACAGCCCAGCCTCATGTCATCCCAACGTGGATTGGTTGACAATGAGGAAGAGGAGGAGGAAGAACAGGAGCTACTTTCATGCACTATAGATTGTACTACAACCACAACTGTCATACTGTCTGTTCAGCGTGGATGGCCTGAGGACAGGGAGGAGGAGGAGGACACCTTGGTCAGTCGTCCTGTTGACGACGGACTGTGAGGACACGGAAAGCTTGCCTGTAACCAGTCTGGCACGCATGGCTGACTTTATGTTGCGCTGCCTTTCCCGTGACCCATGTATTGTAAAAATGTTGGGTAACAGTCATTACTGGGTAGTGACACTTTTAGACCCACGCTACAAGTAGAACTTTCAATCTCTTGTTCTAGAGGCAGACAGGTGTACTAAAAAGGTGCAGTACCAGAGGGCTATTGTTGCAAAATTATTACAAAAATTCCCATCTCAAAACACTGGTGGCAGAGATAACAGTTTGTTGGCCAACCAAGGAGTACAGGCGAGAGAGGGAACACTGACAAAGTTCTGGGACAGTTTTCTCAGACCCTCCCATCGCCCTGGCGCTACGGCGTGGGGTAATGTCACAAGGAATGGAATGCTTTCTAAGATGCTGAGGGAGTAAGTTGCTGACTGTACCAACGTCCTCCGTGATTCCTCTGTGCCTTTTAATTATTGGGTATCCAAGCTGGACATGTGGCATGAACTGGCTCTCTTCGCCTTGGAGGTCCTGGCCTGCCCTGCCGCTAGCATTTTGTCTGAGCAGGTTTTTAGTGCTGCTGGTGGAATTATTACAGATAAGCGCATTCGCCTGTCAATGGAAAATGCAGACAGGCTGACTCTTATAAAAATGAACGAGGGATGGCTTGAGCCAGACTTCTCAACATCACCAAATGATGACAGCGAAACATAACCTCCAATGTAGTGTCTTTTTGGGAGGTGTATTCCTACGTACCTCTTCACACCCACACATGGGTATATGCTTCCTGATTTTAGCTATTTGGTGTCCTCCTCCTCATCCTCACCATCCACCATCACTCGAACACCAGTGTGAACGTATTCTGTCATGCTCCAGCCACTATTTTTTGGCAAGGGTGTTATGATGCCCGTCACCAAAGTTAAAAAAAATATGTACCCCCCCAAGGGGAGATGTTTTTCAGCCCATACACTTAGTGTATGGGCATTACAAGTCTAGGAGACCCGCTCCTTTGTATTGGGCCTATTTTTTAATCAGGCCTTCCTCCACGTCTCATCATCCACCTCCACAACATTAACAGGGTTAATATTTTCTGTGCTGCTACATCCAGTGTCGAATTCCTAACAAGGCTGGGTGGTTATGCTGGGCGTAAAATACTTGTTATGGAAAAGGTTGAGGTGTACCCACAGGGGAAAAAGTTTGTCAGCCAATACACTTAGTGTATGTCCATTACAAGTCTGAGAGATCCACTCCTTTTTAGTGGGACTTTTTTTATGAGGCCTTCCTCCATGTTTCTTCCAAGGGGGATTGAGGTTATTGGGGTGCATATGACTTGGTAGCAGTGCAGGCCTTGCAGTTAATGCATAAGAAAAGAGTTTGGGAGTACGAAATGAATAATGTGAAGTGGATTTTCCTGTGCTCATCCAGTACGTGGGTTCAAAGGCCTATTGGGGTGCATGTAACTTTAAGGCAGGCCAGGCCTTACATTCAATGCAACATTTTTTCAGGAAGCCCTCCTGTACCTCTCGTGAAAAGGGTATTGGGGTGTGTCGTAATTCTTGGCAGACCATCCACTCACTGCATAGGCAATAACAGCATAGGAGACCCACTGTTTAATAATGGTCCTTTAAGAACATTATTGCTGCCTGATGCCCCTGTAAAAATAGGTTCTGTGACTTTAAGAGTCCCTCTTTCATAAATGAAACAAGATGTGTCTGCTTATGTGTCACACACCACATGGCCAGCCAGGATTGGTAAATGTTACAATGAGATTTCCCAGTGAATGCATTTGTTTTGATTGAAAGCAATGCTAAAGTTGCAAAACGCCTCAAAAACGCTGCGTCTGAACATAGCCCAAGTGGTAGAGGAACATTTTTGTTTTGGGTTAATTATTTTGGCTTAAATCAGTCATTAACCTGGAAAGGATGTTCCGTAACATATTTCCCAGCAAAATCCATTTTGGTTTCGTTTTTGTAGGTTTTTTGGTGCGTCTGTAAAGTAAAAATGGCATGGAACTTTGACAACATTGTTTAGAGCCATGACCTAGGAGTCAGAAATGCGTCAAGAGGCATTTGCCATGATGTTCCCATGTCATTTGAGCAGTGTTTCCATCATTTTCAGACATTTTTAGACCTTAAAAGCACCCCCAGGGGGATCGCGGTAAAAATGCTCGGGTCTCCCATAGACTTACATTGGGCTTGCTGTTCTGTCCGAGTACCCGAGTATTCCAATTTGCTCGACACAAGCAATGAGCATCCAAGCATTTTAGTGCTCGTTCATCACTAGTAGTGACCTCATACCTGATAGCGAACTCACACCTGATAGGTAGTGACCTCATACATGATAAGCAATGACTTCCTACCTGATAGGTAGTGACCTCATAACTGATAGACAGTGACCACATACCTGATAAGAAGTGATCTCATACCTGATAGTGATCTCATGCGTGGTAGTGATGTCATATCTGATTTGTGGTGACCTCATGAACCTGATAATGACCAAATAACTCATAGGTAGTGACCTCATTCTTCATAGGAAGTGGTTGAGTGACCTCATAGGCAGTTGCCTTATAGGCAGAAACCTAATTCCAATAGGTAATCACTTCTGTTTATCAAAATCCCTCTGTAACCTATTTTGGAGCAGATTTACATGTACAAATTGCTAAAGAAAGTGATGGTCCTGTTTTCTTCTGTTATATTAGTTCTCCCTGTGTGCAAACCTAAGGCTGTGTACCCACGTAAGCGTTTTTTTTACGTTTTTACTGGCAAAAATGCTTAAAAAATGCTTACAAGAAGCATCCCGTTCATTTTAATGAATTCCGCACTTTTTGTGCATATTGATGCGTTTTTTTCCACATTTCTAACTATATTCTATGAGCGGGAGGATGCTCCTGTAAAAAACGCATAAAATACGTGCAAAAATCGCGCAAAAAAACGCGCTTTTTTCCTGGGAAGGAGTCCGTTTTTTCTGCATACGTGGGTACATAGCCTTAAACTTATTTCTCTTCTGCTGCTTTAAAACTACAAGTCCCAACGGGTTCCAGTAACAGTTGGAGAACAACAGACAGGGCCTGATTTATAAATCGGGCTGTTTTTATTTTTAAAATTTCAGCCTACATAATACCAGCATATAACCCCAAGAATATACTGCTATATACAGCTCACATATTCTGTGGTGGTGGTTGTGAACGGAGCCTCAAAGTTAGGATAATGCAAAAACTGCATGATAAATGCAGTGGCGGACACAGACAAACGAGGCCCCTACAATATACAGTTATGGCCGAAAGTTTTAGCACCCTTGAAATTGTTCCTGAAAATGAAGTATTTCTCCCAGAAAATTATTGCAATTACACATGTTTTGCTATACACTTGTTTATTTCCTTTGAGCGTGTTGGAACAACACAAAAAACAAAGAGCAAAAGTTAAATCGGACATAATTTCACACAAAATCCCCAAAAATGGGCCAGACAAAATTGAAGTTGACGCAATCTTTGCATTGCTTTTCTGTGTGTGCCACACTTAGCAAGGAGAACAGAAAGAGGAGAAGAGAACCGTCTGAGGACTTGAGACCCAAAATTGTTTAAAAATATGAACAATCTCAAGGTTACAAGTTCATCTCCTTTTAATGTTCCTTTGTCCACAGTGCACAGCATAATCAAGAAGTTTACAACCCATGGTACTGTAGCTAATCTCCTTGGGTGTGGGCGGCAGAGAAAAATTGATAAAAGATTGCAACGCAGGATGGTCCAGATGGTGGTTGAGCAACCCCAATCAAGTTCCAAAGAAAATCAAGCTGTCCTGCAGGCTCAGGGTGCATCAGTGTCAGTGCAAACTATCCGTTGTCATTTGAATGAAATGAAACGCTAAGGCAGGACACGGGCAGACACTGACAGCATGGGGATGCTGTGCAAGAAATCTGACTGGGCCACCTTCCCTGCCCGGCAAGCTGCTTATGATGAGGGTAATCCTGCAGTAGGACCCCCGGAGACTCGGGCTACGAGCAACAGGTTAGACTGCCTACATTATTACCACTAGAGTTGAGCGAATATCTTCGGTTCCCCGCTATACAGTTGTGCTCCAAAGTTTACATACCCCAGCAGAATTTTTGCTTTTTTGGCCTTTTTTCAGAGAATATGAATGATAACACCAAAACTTTTTCTCCACTCATTGTTAGTGGTTGGGTGAAGCCATTTATTGTCAAACTACTGTGTTTTCTCTTTTTAAATCATAATGACAACCCAAAACATCCAAATGACCTGGATCAAAACTTTACATACCCTGGTTATTTTGGTCTGATAACATGCACAGACGTTGACACAAATGGGTTTGAATGGTAACATCCTCACCTGTGACCTGTGACAAATGCCAAGAAAATTGTTCGGGATGTAAAGAAAAATCCACAAATAATATCAGTCTTATTGACGCCTCTCCATTACTTACCTCGGGGCTTGATGTCACCTGACAATACAAAGGTGACATCAACCCCCCCCAACTATCACTCCACTTGCCACCGCTACAGGGCAAGTGGGAAGAGTCTGGCAAAACACTAGAATTGGTTCATCTAATAGATTTGCCTTTTCTGGGCAGCTTCGGGCTGCTGTTTTTAGGCTGGGGGGCCTATATCAATGGCCCCTTACCAGCCTGAGAATACCAGCCCCCAGCTGTGAACTTTAGAAAGATTGGTTGTCAAAAATGAGGGGGACCCAATGCCGTTTTTTTAAATTATTTATTTAGATAAAACAGAGTGGGGACCCCTCTATTCTTGATAAAAAACCTTGCTGAAGCTGACAGCTGAGGGTTGCAGCCTCCAGCTGTGAGTTTTACCAGGCTGTGTATAGAAGATAGGGGGAACCCACGCCGAGTTTTTCATTCATTTAGTTATAGCGCAGGCGGCGGGTGAGGAATACCCTCATCATCCGCTCCTGCTGTCACTTTTGTCAGCGGCAGCAGGTGTAGGTTGATGGGAGTAATAGTCCCAAAAGCCTCCACCTTCTGTCATCGTTCTAACTTTAATATAACTCTCATCATTCTCCCCTGCTAGCGATGATCGCTGGCAGAGCAGGGGAGAATGATGAGAGCGTCTCCCCCGGTGCTGATGCGTGTCACACGGATGACATCAATGTGTGTTCTCCATGTGCACGTGTGCAGGACGTTTTGCGGCCCATGCTGACGGTAAAAAACGGACATGTCAGCGTGTTTTGCTCACTGACAAACGGTCCATGGAAACACACTGACATGGGCACAGACCCATTCATTTGAATGGGTTTACATGTGTCAGTGTCTCCGGCACGTGTGAAAACTGTCACCACATGTACCGGAGACACTGACGTGTGAAAGAGGCCTACCATATAGTGTACTGAAATACAGGGAAAAAATTCCAAGCGTGATGAAATGGGAAAAAATGCAATTCTGCCATTTTTGGGGTGGTTGTGTTTCAACGGTGTTCATTGTGCTGTACAAATGACCCGGAAACATGATTGTTCTCGGCAATTCAATTACAGAGATAAAAAAAGTTTCAATTATTTTTCTATTTAAGTGATGAAAAAATAATAAGAATATTCAAGAAACATTTTTTTTGCTTCGTATCACCATTTTCTTAGACCTGTTGCATTTTTATTTTTCTGCTGATGAGGTTAAGTGAGGACTTGTCTTTTGGTGCGGTGAGCTGATGCTTTTGTTGATGCAAATTTTGTATACATGTGATGCTTTGGATTAATGAATTCAATATTTTAATACTTTTACTTTTTATAAACGCGGTGATACTAAACACTTGGTTTTTTTAAAAGAGGAAAACAAGTGGGATTTGAACTTTTTTATTTTTTTAATTTTTAATATTATTATATTATTAACAATTTTTTTCTTTATTTATTTTTTTTGCATTATTTTTAGTCCCCTAAGGGGATTTCAATCTATGATTGTTTGAATGCTTATACTATATACTACAATACCATAGTATTGCAGTGTATAGTGAAAATCTTAGTCTCCTATGGAGCTCAGGCTGAGCTTCAAAGGAGGACCGATTCGACAGCGACGGGGGGGGGGGTCTTCAGCAGACACTCAGCTCAGCTGTCATAGTAAATTATCAGTAGCAATCACGTCGTGGGGGGCGATTTGAGCCCATGCCCACAGACATTGGTAAGCATTTCATTTAAATGCTGCTGCAAGAGACTGAAAAAGACATTAAAATGATTAACAGTTGCGGCCGGAACGTAGTGCCAGCTGCGGTTGTTAGAAACAGCTATGTAATATATCCGATATCTACTGCGCGTGGAGGTAACTTACCTCATGAACCCCCTCTTCATGTGAGGACCCCTTCCCAGGATGTGAACGCAACATCCTTTCGTCAATGGGGTTAAAACCTTTTTTAATTCGTTTTTAAGGCTTTTTGGGTGACTTGAACCTCCAATTGTCTGACCGCTAATATTTTATACTGCAGGTTTACAAAACCAACAAAAGACAAAATGAGAAAAACCCTGCTGTAATTAAATAAATAAAAAGCAAAAGAGCACCTAAATAATTCAGAGTTCTTAGCAATACTGTATTTGATCAAATCTATATATATAATCATCTTATCATGTCTGTCTGTAACCGAAATCGCTGGACGCTGATTGGTCGCAGCAGCAGCGACAGGCGCAGCTGTTTGTAACGGTAAGCTGTGCCTGCTGCTGTCTGGTCGCGGCCACCAGGCCGTGACCAATCAGCGGCAGGTGCAGTCGGGCACAGCGCTCAATCGGACGCAGGCCTTAATCTGTAAAAAAGAGAATTAAAATAAAAAAATGTTATTCTCACCTTCCGACGGCCTCCGATCTTCTTTCCACGCGCCCGGCCTTGCGGTCCCAGTAATGCCTTGCGCCTTAGACCGGAGATGACGTTACTCTCGCGAGAGCGCGATGTCATCAGCGGTGTTTCGCGCAATGCATTACTGGGACAGCGAGGCCAGGCGCGTGGAGTGGAGATCGTGGGCCGTCGGAAGGTGAGTATATAACTATTTTTTTTTAACAGAGACCACGCATACCAGGAAAGGGGGGTGAGGGGGACCACGCATACCAGCAAAGGGGAGTGAGGGGGACCATGCATAACAGCAATGGGGGGAGGGGGACCATGCATACCAGCAATGGGGGGAGGGGGATCATGCATACCAGGAAAGGGGGGTGAGGGTGATCATACATACCAGCAAAGGGGGGGTGAGGGGGACCATGCATACCAGCAATGGGGGGAGGGGGACCATGCATACCAGCAATGGGGGGAAGGGGACCATGCATACCAGGAAAGGGGGTGAGGGTGACCATGCATACCAGGATAGGGGGGTGAGGGTGACCATGCATACCAGAATAGGGGGGTGAGGGTGACCATGCATACCAGGAAAGGGAGGTGAGGGGACCATGCTTACCAGGAAAGGGAGGTGAGGGGACCATGCATACCAGGAAAGGGGGGTGACGGGACCATGCATACCAGGAAAGGAAGGTGCGGGGACCATGTATACCAGGAAGGGGGGTGACAGGACCATGCATACCAGGAAAGGGGGGGTGAGGGGACCATGCATACCAGGAAAGGGGGGTGAAGGGACCATGCATACCAGGATTAGGGGGTGAGAGGACCATGCATTCCAGGATTGGAGGGTGAGGGGACCATGCTTACCAGGATTAGAGGGTGAGGGGTACCATGCATATCAGGATTGGGGGTGAGAGGACCATGCATATCAGGATTGGGGGTGAGGGGACCATGCATATCAGGATTGGGGCATGAAGGGACCATGCATACCACGAAAGGGGGGTGACGAGACCATGCATACCAGGAAAGGGGGTGAGGGGACCATGCTTACCAGGAAAGAGGGTTGAGAGGACAATGCATACCAGGATTGGAGGGTGAGAGTACCATGCATTCCAGGATTGGAGGGTGATGGGACCATGCTTACCAGGATTGGGGGGTGAGGGGACCATGCATATCAGGATTGGGGGGTGAGAGGACCATGCATATCAGGATTGGGGGGTTCATTATTGTATTATTATTAAAACTTCATAAATAAACTACATACATATTCTAGAATACCCAATGCGTTAGAATCGGGCCACCGTCTAGTATAGCATAAAAGCTGTCCCACTGTCGATCCCCAGTAAAGTACTGCAGTGCGCAGGCGCCGGACGTCTCTGACCTTTCCCAGTGCCTGCGCACTGCAGTACTCTGCTCTGCCCTCAACAGGGCAGATAAAGTACGCCTGTGCAGGAGCCGTGGCAGAAATAAGAAGGAGGACGTCATCACTAGAAGATGGGAGGCTCCGAACCGGACCGCGACACCCATTGGACCCGGACTGCCCCTGGGTGAGTATAATCTAACTTGTTTTTCTTATCTTTCAGGTTACATCGGGGGCTTATCTACAGCATTACAGAATGCTGTAGATAAGCCCCTGATGGCGGTGGCCGCATCTCATAGGTCAAAAGTGAGGTGACAGATTCCCTTTAAAGGCTTCCCCTGACTGGTGTCCACTGGTTGGGACCCTTGTCTGCCCTTATTCACACACTGAGGTCAACTTTGACACATGATAAGGTTTTTAATATTAGACAGTGTAGGACCGCCCCGATCAGAGTCACCTTGTTGATGGTGGGATGGTTTTTATGCTATATTTGATCAAATACAGTATTACTAAGAACTCTGAATTATTTACTGTATTTTCCGGCGTATAAGACGACTTTTTAACCCCCTAAAATTCGTCAAAAAGTTAGGGGTCGTCTTATACGCCGGTATCGCCTTATACAGCAGTTGTGGAGCAGTCGGCGGTCGCCTTATACGGCGGTTGTGGAGAGGTTAGCGGTTGCCTTATACGGCAGTTGTGGAGGGGTTGGCGGTCGGTGCATATGGTGGGGGGGAGCGGTGAGGGGGCACCTTACCGGGAAAACAAGCTGCTGGCATCCCGGGTATGGAGAAAGCAGCGCTGTGCCCGGAAGACACGCCTCTTTCATCTGTCTGTCCCGCCCTTGTATCTTCTCTGCCACTTGGATCGTGCACTTGCACGCCTGCACCGCTTCAGTCCTCAGGAGCGATTGAGGCAGAGAAACAAGGGTGGGCCAGATGGATGAAAGAGGAGTGGTTTTCTGGGCACAGCGCTGGAAGTACAAGGGATGCACTCTATCTTTGGGATGGGGAGGGGGCTGGGCAGGATGGAGCGCAGACGGGTGTTTTTCTGGACACAGAGCTCTCTGGAGGTACCAGTAATAGGTACAGGGGATGCGCTCTGTCTTGGGCACTGAAGGGCTGGGCAGGCAGGGAGATCTGACCAATCCAAGCAGGATTTATACAACAGCCAGCCAATCACTGGTAAGGTACATTGGCTGGTTTTTGTATACTGGATACCAGTACATCACCAGTATCTGTACCTGTTCACCAGTACATACAGTACAATACAAATGTCCAGCAGTCTAAACTCCATCATGGCTCCACCAGCAAGAAGAAAAAAATATGAAGCCAGTTTTAAACTTAAAGTTGTAAACTTTGCCATGGAACATAATAACTGCGCTGCTGCAAGACAATATGGAGTAACAGAAAAGTTGGTTCGGTACTGGAAAGCAAATGAAAAAGCATTAAGAGTATGCCGAGGGGTAAGTGTGCATTAAGAAGAGGCACCCCACATTGGCGGACTGGAAAGCAAATGAAAAAGCATTAAGAGTATGCCGAGGGGTAAGTGTGCATTAAGAAGAGGCACCCCACATTGGCCAGTACTTGAAATACATGTAGCAGACATGGTGAATGAGCATCGCCAAAACGGTTATGTAGTGACACGAAATCAAATACATTTGTTTGCACTTCAGTGGTCCAAATGTAACCCAGATCACAGCAACAGCTTTAAGGCCACTGTATCCTGGTGTACTAGGTTCAAGGCAAGGCATAATATGGTACTGAGGCAAAAGACAAAAATTGCCCAAAAATTACCTGCAGATCTTGATAGCAAGCTAAATAGTTTCCATCGATACGTAATAAAACAGCGCACTAAACATGGTTATCCGTTAAGTAATATTGGAAATATGGATGAGACGCCACTGAATTTCGATATGATTGGAAATAAAACTGTCCATCAAAAAGGTGAAAAACAATTTTAATTAAAACAACGGGGCATGAGAAGTCCAGTTTTACAGTGGTGGTAGGATGCACAGCTGATGGCGCCAAACTGAGACCAATGATTATATTTAAAAGAAAAACAATGTCGAAACTCAAGTTCCCTGTTGGTTGTTTTGTAGATGTGAATGAAAAAGGCTGGATGGATGAGGAAGGGTGTAAGGTAGCGCTGTCATTCAAGGTTGGGGACACTCGCTTGGCAGCCAAATAATCGGATCCGGCACAGGTTTTCCATAAAACTATCTCAGTCTATGCGGTTTATTCAGGCATCATAAACCCTCAAAGCAATAGACAGTTCATATCCATATCATAACGTTCATGACAGAGCCTCACTCTGTGCAGCCTGTGGTCACACGGGTTACGCAATGTCCCATACTCAGGCTCTTCAGCCTCACAGTTATCTCACCCGGCCAGGGTTATCTCATGGCTGCTTCATACTCCACACTGCAAACGTCCATTCCCTCCTGGGAACTATCAGGCACTTGCAGCCATTAAACACAGCCACAGAGATTGAAGCTTCAGAGACTGGGAGTTCTGTGGAAACTGTTTGGGTAAGAATACAAGGACAGAACAATGGAAAGGACACCATTGTAGGCATTTACTACAGGCCGCCTGTGCAAGCTGAAGATATGGATGAACTCTTTATGCATCAAATGGCCAAGTTCTCCAAAAAATATGACATAGTTGTCATGGGAGATTTCAACTATCCAGACATTTGTTGGGAATCTCTCTCAGGCAAAACTAACAGGTCAAGGAAATTCTTATCCTCTCTTGCTGACAACTTTATTTTCCAAAAGGTAGGGGAGAAAACAAGGGGAACTGCTACCTTGGATCTAATCCTTATAAACAGGGAGGAAATGGTTGAGGAGGTAAAAGTGGCTGGGACCCTAGGAGGCAGCGACCATGCTATTTTAGAATTTTGGATAACTAGAGGAGGAAGACCTGTGAAGACTCAGACGTCAAGGTTAGATTTCAGAAAGGCAGATTTTAAGGGATTCAGAAAGAGAATTGGAGGGATCCAATCGCTGGATATCCTTAAAGACAAAAATGTCCAGGAAGGATGGGAAATCTTGAAAAATGAAATTCTCAAAGCACAATTGTTAACAATTCCGAAAAGAGGGAAGAATAGGAAGCATTTAAGGAAGCCAGGATGGATGAACACAGAACTTAAGCACATGCTAAAAAGGAAGAAAAAAATGTTTATAAAATGGAAAGAGGGAGGCATATCTAAAGAAGAATATAATGCTGTCTGCAGAACCTGCAGGGCACAAATCAGATTATCTAAAGCTGACAATGAATTGAGGCTTGCAAGAGATGTCAAAAGCAATAATAAAGGATTTTGGGGATATGTCAAAAGTAAAAGAAAAGTCAAAGATGCTATAGGATTTTTACAGGATGAAAATGATGAAATGGTAAGACAGGATGTTGAGAAGGCCGAACTTTTAAATTCCTATTTTGCATCTGTTTTCCCTCAGAAAGGAAATGTAACATCAACTGTTCTTCACTGTCCCATTAAGGGAATAGAAGATTCCAGGATATCTATATACAGAAATATAGTGAGGAAACACTTAGCTAACCTAAATGAATTCAAGTCTCCAGGTCCAGATGAATTACACCCCAGAGTACTGAAGGAGATAGCAGAAGAAATTTTTGAACCCCTCTCCATAATCTTTGAAAATTCTTGGAGAACAGGTGAAGTCCCAGAAGACTGGAGAAGAGCAAATGTTGTTCCTATCTTCAAAAAGGGGAAGAAGGTGGACTCAGGCAACTATAGGCCGGTGAGTCTGACTTCTATACCAGGAAAGATCTTTGAGCAAATTATCAAACAACATGTATGTCAGCACCTGGATAAGAATGAAGTGATTAAACAGAGTCAGCATGGGTTTGTAACTAATAAGTCATGTCAGACTAACTTAATTTCCTTCTATGACAGAATCACTGATTGGGTGGATCAAGGAAATGCTGTAGATATAGTATATCTTGACTTCAGCAAAGCATTTGACAAAGTATCTCATACAATCCTTATTGAAAAAATGACTAAGTATGGAATGGACAAGGCAACTGTTAGGTGGATTCATAACTGGCTTAGTGATCGGACCCCAAGAGTGGTCGTAAATGGCTGCACATCCAGCTGGAAGAATGTCTCAAGTGGGGTACCACAGGGCTCTGTCCTGGGCCCTGTATTGTTCAACATCTTTATCAACGATTTAGATGAAGGAATTGAGGGTAAACTGATTAAATTTGCTGATGACACAAAGCTAGGAGGGATAGCTAATACTAGAGAAGAGAGAGAGAGGATTCAAAAAGATATAAATAAACTGTAGAAGTGGGCAGCAACTAACAGAATGGTTTTTAACAAGGAAAAATGCAAAGTACTACATCTGGGCAATAAAAATGAAAAAAGCATATACAGAATGGGAGGAATAGGGCTAAGCAACAGCACATGTGAAAAAGACTTGGGTATACTAATAGATCACAGACTGAATATGAGTCAACAGTGTGATGCAGCAGCAAAAAAGGCAAATGCAATTCTAGGATGTATTAACAGAAGCATACAGTCTAGATCACGTGAAGTCATTATTTCCCTCTACTCCTCTTTGATCAGACCTCATCTGGAATATTGTGTCCAGTTTTGGGCACCACATTTTAAAAAAGACATCAACAAACTGGAGCAAGTTCAGAAAAGAGCGACCAGAATGGTGACCGGTCTGCAAACCCTGTCTTATGAGGAAAGGTTGCAGGATTTGGGAATGTTTAGTTTGCAAAAGAGAAGACTGAGAGGAGACTTAATAGCTGTCTACAAATATCTAAAGGCCTGTCACATTGTAGAAGGATCAACTTTATTCTCATTTGCACAAGGAAAGACTAGAAGCAATGGGATGAAACTGAATGGGAGGAGACACAGATTAGATATTAGAAAAAACTTTTTGACAGTTAGAGTGATCAATGAATGGAACAAGCTGCCACGAGAAGTGGTGAGTTCTCCTTCAATGGAAGTCTTCAAACAGAGGCTGGACAGACATCTGACTGGGATGATTTAGCGAATCCTGCTTTGAGCAGGGGGTTGGACCAGATGGCCCAGGAGGTCCCTTCCAACTCTGCGATTCTATGATTCTATGATTCCACGTGCTGTTAGGAAGGTAGACACATCTCCCAGCTGGACCTTCCAAAACGGACCAACCAGGTCCAGGCATTTTCCCATGTGACCTACCCTGGCCACCTTATGTGGTCCGTAGCTACGCCCACCAGGTCACATGGCTATGCCCTCATCACAGGTCCTACAAGCATTCATACATTCTTTAGTATGGAATTCTAGACACACCCCTGGGTGGATTTGTAGGTAGCTGGTTCCGCCCATCTCTCCAGCTACCTGAAGACTTCTCCCTGACACATTGGAACGAAAGATCAGCTCTGCTGATCAGCACATAAGCAAGCTTTCATCTCAAGGCCACCCACCTTGAGATACATTACGATCATTCAGCATCCTACTCCTATCAGGACACTGGAAATGCTTATATGCCTGTCCTGGGACAACCACACAGTGCCCCCTAGCAGACACAGTGGTCACTACACCACATACCTCCCCCCTCTGTTCAAACATGTGGGGTTGAACACACAACATTACCCCGGGATCTCGAGACCGGGCACTCATTATACCTTGCCCCACAGGTCGAGAGAACCATCTCCATCTGTCATCCGGCCTCATCTCTACGTTAGGCGCCCCCCGCCCCACTGGTCAGAATATCGGTCCTGATCTTTGGCCCTCCAGTCACAGTCTGTCTGCGTCATCAGACACTGTTTAGTCTCACAGGGCCTAGGGTCTCTCAACCTTGTACTGCCCCTCACACTGCCACTTGCTGACATACTTCGGCCACCTGCCATGTCACTACTTGGAGGAACCCTTCGGGTTCTTACATCTTGGTTGAAGGCGGCCGCCACCTGGTGTTCCGTACCTCTTTGTTGATCCGCAGATGGTTCAGCCTCAACTGCTCAATCTCTTGCAGGTACCCCACTCGATTGTTAGGAGTTCATTTTCCCCTTCACCATTGAGGTCTGATGATCTCCCTCTTCTGGTGAAGGAAGGTAGTGAGGCTGATTACCAAGCACCTGAGCTGGGAGAGGATGACTGGGCGACGGGGATCTCTGACTGGATATAAGGCAGCCGACGCCCTTCCTCCTCGCTGGTGATTTCTCTGTGGAATTCTAGGAGACCAGTCTGATTCCTGCTCCTCAAAAGCTAAGTTTTCTGCTTTGCCTTTTTGCATTTGTGTTTTGGTTTTAGTTTGCCTTGCTTTTCTGGATTCTGCCATTCCCTGCTGGGGTGAGCTGAATTCCTTTTTTGTCGGTTGCTCTGTCTTCAGAAAATACCTGAGTACTGACTGTCATGGTCACTGTGTGTCTGGGCGCAGATGTTACCGCAAAGCGAACCCATAACACACATGACCCTGGATACAGCGCCTCCAGTGGGGCGAATTTAAATAATAATACGTGCAGATGGATACACCGCCTCCACCTGGCGAATTTAGGTATTACACGTAAATAAACATTCTGGAAACCCCGCCTCCAGTACGGCGAATTTAAATAATAAGGGGGACCTGGGAAACATTAACAGTGGTGGGCCCTGCAATAGGGAAAAGGGAATTGGAGACCTCCTGAGCTCCCCTGAGCCAGTGTCCCTGCACTCCTAACGTTCCCTATGCCGGTTTCGCACCGGGCGCCGCACGCGTACCTCAACGCCCTAGCTCGCCCTGACCCTAAACCCTCACTAGGGAATAGGTCGGTGCGGAAACTAATCCCACCACTGCACTAATAACACACATGAGGGAAAGAGACAATACAGGGGGACACCACTTAGCTTTATGCTCTGTGCTTATGCTCCTGCAACAGAGCCCTCCACCTGCGTGCGTCTTCTCCTCCACCCGGATCCATCACCATAACAGGATCCTGCACCATAGTGCTGCCTAGGAGCAGAGTCCACCACCAGATGCTGCAGCTTAATAACAGAGTCCCAAGGATAAGTTCAGCTTCTGCCACGAAGTCAAGCATGCTTGAGTCCAGCTCAGCAGCCAAGTCCCACATGGTGAGTGCCACTCTCCATAGTAGCCACTCCACCAGACCATGCAGACACTTCCCGCTGACACCATCACTGCGACTCCACCACGCCATGCCAGCCCTTCGTCCAGACACCATCGCTGACACACGTCCCCCCTGGCTAAGCTGCGCAGGACTCCTCCTCAGCTCCATCCTTCCACCAGGCTCTCACCCACACAGAATATAGGGAATGAATGAATCAGTCAGTATCACCAGCCGTGAGTGAACACCCTGAGACCCATTTATAGAGTGTCACACCTGAACCATAATTAAGTGCAACCTAACCTAAGGTGCAATACCACTAACCACCACCGGGGACAGTCAAAACACCTTTGAACTTAACCAAAGTAAAAAAAAGTTCACTTTGTGCTTTTAATACCGCCAGATCCAACACTGGATCATGACAGTACCCCCTCCTTAATGAGGGGCCTCTGGACCCTCAAGACCACCCCTCATTAGGGAAACACCTACAGCGGGGATGCCCAGACCCTGAGTTCACCCTACCACTACCTGACACTTCAGGTTTATGACAAACACCGCTGATATTGGCAATGAAGTTCCTTTTGGAGGCACCACTCATCTCCAGAGCGCCGACCTGGGGAACGAGTTAATGTATGTGTATGTTTGCTCAGAGCTGATCAGACTCCACAACACATTTCCACAAGATGTTATTTGGTGGGACCCATACATGCTCGTTCACACACAGGTCCGGACCTGAACGTTTATTGCACACATACATTTGTCATTTTTTGGTGAACTCACTCTGGACTTGACAACAGAGGCGTCCCCCTGTGTCACCACACTCACACCCCCGCTATTCACCAAGGGACACCACCCTCCAACCCTTTCACCATGAGGACTGCGCCTCCCAGGGTTGGTTAATGGCGAGGGTAGAGGTTTGTCCCTACTCCCCCGCAGCACACCTGCTGCACACACCAGGAGGAGAAGGGGACCGGGAAATGGAGGAAATATACTCTCGCTGGTCACCTCCACACGACCAGGAGGGCGGCTTCTTCGATGGTATGAAGATTTGGCGTAAAACCCCGCGGACTATCACACCAGTCAGCTCACCACAGGGGCGTACCCCTTCACCTCGGGGAATACCAGGCAGCTCCGTGGGGCACCATTCCTCCCACCTGCCTGGGTGTGCCCGCCTGCATGAACCAGTCCTGCTCCCCAGCAGCGACTCTAGGGGGTTTTAGTACCATAGCCGCAGGAATATGGAGGAAAATATATATATACTCGCTGGTCGCCTCCACACGACCAGGAGGGGCGGCATCGAAGATTTGGCATGAGCCCCGCGGACTATTCACCAATCTGCTCACTACAGGGACGTACCCCTTCACCTCGGGGAATACCAGGCAGCTCCGTGGGGCACCATTCCTCCCACCTGTCTGGGTGCGTCCCCTGTAAGAGCAAGTCCCGCTCCCCAGCAGCGACTCTAGGGGCTTTTGCCAGACCGCAGCCGCCATTTTTGTTTCTCTGGTAATCTGAGCAGAGGCCCCAGACCCTGATGACTGCTGCTGCAGCGGCTTAAACACACCTTGCCGCTCCCCACTGCACCTCAGTGAGGCCCGGCAGCAATTACTAACAGGTCTCCACATGGCCAAAGCTCACCAGAAAAAAAGTAAGGGCTGGTGATAATGTCATGTTCACTGTGTGTCTGGGCGCAGATGTTACCGCAAAGCGAACCCATAACACACGTGACCCTGGATACAGCGCCTCCAGTGGGGCGAATTTAAATAATAATACGTGCAGATGGATACACCGCCTCCACCTGGCGAATTTAGGTATTACACGTAAATAAACATTCTGGAAACCCCGCCTCCAGTACGGCGAATTTAAATAATAAGGGGGACCTGGGAAACATTAACAGTGGTGGGCCCTGCAATAGGGAAAAGGGAATTGGAGACCTCCTGAACTCCCCTGAGCCAGTGTCCCTGCACTCCTAATGTTCCCTATGCCGGTTTCGCACCGGGCGCCGCACGCGTACCTCAACGCCCTAGCTCGCCCTGACCCTAAACCCTCACTAGGGAATAGGTCGGTGCGGAAACTAATCCCACCACTGCACTAATAACACACATGAGGGAAAGAGACAATACAGGGGGACACCACTTAGCTTTATGCTCTGTGCTTATGCTCCTGCAACAGAGCCCTCCACCTGCGTGCGTCTTCTCCTCCACCCGGATCCATCACCATAACAGGATCCTGCACCATAGTGCTGCCTAGGAGCAGAGTCCACCACCAGATGCTGCAGCTTAGCAGCCAAGTCCCACATGGTGAGTGCCACTCTCCATAGTAGCCACTCCACCAGACCATGCAGACACTTCCCGCTGACACCATCACTGCGACTCCACCACGCCATGCCAGCCCTTCGTCCAGACACCATCGCTGACACACGTCCCCCCTGGCTAAGCTGCGCAGGACTCCTCCTCAGCTCCATCCTTCCACCAGGCTCTCACCCACACAGAATATAGGGAATGAATGAATCAGTCAGTATCACCAGCCGTGAGTGAACACCCTGAGACCAATTTATAGAGTGTCACACCTGAACCATAATTAAGTGCAACCTAACCTAAGGTGCAATACCACTAACCACCACCGGGGACAGTCAAAACACCTTTGAACTTAACCAAAGTAAAAAAAAATTCACTTTGTGCTTTTAATACCGCCAGATCCAACACTGGATCATGACACTGACATAGTCTTTTTGAAGCCTAGCGTCTTCAGGGCCTTTTTCCCTGTCAATCTGTTGGCTCTTATTTTCAAAGGGTTTTTCGCGGATTGCAGACAGCAGCTTTCCTATTCTGTCCTACCTAGTTAGCTTGGGCCCCATCATTTGCTCAGTCTATCTTTCTATCTGTGTTAGTGTTTTTTCTTCTTGCTTCACCGTCATTATTTGTTGGGGGCTGCCTATTGCTTTGGGGTCTGCTCTGGGGCAGTTTAGATTTCCCTTTCTGTCTTTAGGCTAGGCAGTTCTCCGTCTGTGATCGAGGGGTCTAGGGCATCGTAGGAACCCCCCACGGCTACTGCTAGTTGTTGTTGATAGGTTCAGGGGTCTGCAATCCGATAGCTGCCAACTTCTCTGGTTTTCTGGACTTAGCTAGCATTTCTGTTTTTGCCTCCTACGGTGACTCATTCATAACAGAATCACCAGCCATACCGCAGATCCTATAGTACTCAATAGCAGGAAACAATTTAAAAAAAAAAAAAGGTGTGTATATTTTTTTCCTCTATATCTCTGAGGCCGTAGGGGGAATTTTTTTTTCTCTCAATGGAGATAAACCAATTGTCTGATCTTGTGGAGCAGCTCGCTGCGGAAGTGCGGGGAATTTCCGCCTACCTTGCTCATTCACATGCTGCTGAACCAAAGATCCCTACTCCTGATGTGTTTTTCGGGGATCAGTCTAAATTTTTGAATTTCAAAAATAATTGTAAATTATTTTTTGCCTTGAGGCCTAACTCGTCAGGGAGCTCCGCGCAGCAGGTTAAAATTGTCATCTCTTTGCTGCGTGGTGATCCCCAGGATTGGGCGTTTTCTTTGAAACCTGATGATCCTAGTCTGACTAATGTGAACGCATTTTTTCAAGCCTTGGGGTTGTTGTATGATGAACCTAATGCTATTGATGAGGCTGAAAAGACCCTGTTGGCATTGAGCCAGGGTCGAGATTCTGCAGAATTGTACTGTCAAAAATTCCGAAAGTGGGCGGTCCTTACTGCCTGGAATGATAATGCCTTGTGTTATGATGAGTCACCGAAGGAGGAAAAAACAAAATACCAGCTAAGTCCAGAAAAACCAGAGAGGTTGGCAGCTATCAGATTGCAGACCCCTGAACCTATCCACAACAACTAGTAGTAGCTGTGGGGGGTTCCTACGGTGCCCTAGACCCCTCGATCACAGTCGGAGAACTATATAGCCTAAAGACAGAAAGGGGAAAAACTAAACTGCCCCAGAGCAGACCCCAAAGCAATAGGCAGCCCCCAACATATAATGACGGTGAAGCAAGATGAAAACACTAACACAGATAGAAAGGTAGGTTGAGCAAATGATGGGGCCCAAGCTAACTACATAGGACAGGATAGGAAAGCTGCTGTCTGCCATCCGCAAAAACCCTATCAAAATGAGCCAACCGACTGATAGGAAAAACAGGCCCTGAAGTCGCTAGGCTTCAAAAGACTATATCAGCACTCAGGTATATTCTGAAGACAGAGCAAAAGATCAACAGATCAGAGACAAAAATGAAATTCAGCTCACCCCCGGCTGGGGATGGCAGAACTCCCAAAAAACAAGGCAAAACAAAAGCAAAACTGAAGATTACAAAGCAGAGCAGAAAAACTTAGCTTTGAGATGCAGGAATCAGACTGGTCTCCAAGAATCCAGCAGGAAAATCACCAGCCAGGAAGAAGGGCGTCGGCAGCCTTATATCCAGTCCTCAATTCCAGCCACCCAGTCATCATCTAGCTGCCCAGGTGTTTGGTAATCAGCCTCACCACCTTCCTTCACCAGAGGAGGGAGTTCATCAGACCTCAATGGTGAAGGGAAAAATGAACTCACAACAGCCTTGGCAGCTCTCTTTCGGAAGGGTTTGTCAGAAGCCGTAAAAGATACTATGGTGGGATTTCCTGTTCCCTCTGGTCTGGACGATTCTATGTCATTAGCCATTCAGGTTGATCGGCGTTTACGTGAGCGCAGGACTGCACGAGAGGTGTTGCCACCTGTTGAACAAGTGTCTGAACCTATGCAATGTGATAGAGTTTTGTCCAGGGAGCAACGTCAGGAGTTCAGAAAGCGTAATAAGCTGTGATTTTTTTGTGGAGATGCCTCGCATATTATTTCTGTCTTTCCTAAACGAGAGAAACGTTTTGCACACACGTTTTCTGTGGGTGGTGTTCAACCTAAGTTTCTTCTGGCAATTACTCTGATCTGCTCCCTGTCCACATTTTCCGCCAAGGCTTTTGTGGATTCGGGAGCAGCCCTGAACCTAATGGACTTGGATTTTGCTAAACGTTGTGGATTTCCTATGACACCTCTGCGGACGCCTATCCCTTTGAGGGGGATTGATGCTACTCCTTTGGCGAAAAATAAACCTCAGTTTTGGACCCAGGTGGTAATGCGGGTCGCCCCAAACCATCAAGAAAATTGCAGATTTTTGTTGTTGCATAATTTGCATGATACCATTGTTCTGGGGTTTCCCTGGTTGCAAATTCATAATCCAGTTTTGGACTGGAAATCTGTGTCTGTGGTGAGTTGGGGTTGTCGGTGTGCCCTTAGTGAGGCTCCGTTTTTTTCCACCTCTCCTCAGTCGCATGATGTTCCTGACTATTTGGCGGACTTTTATGATGTATTTAGTGAGAATGAGTCTGCGTCTTTGCCTCCTCATAGGAGTTATAACTGTGCAATTGAACTGAGCCCGGGGTGTAAATTTCCCAAGGGTCGGCTCTTCAATTTATCTGTACCCGAGCACGAGGCTATGCGATCCTATATTAAGGAGGCGTTGGAGAAGGGTCATATTAGACCATCCTCTTCACCATTAGGTGCTGGTTTGTTTTTTTTCGTGGCCAAAAAGGATGGTTCATTAAGGCCTTGTATTGATTATCGTGCCCTCAACAAAATTACTATTAAATATCAGTATCCGTTACCCCTGATTTCGGATCTTTTCTTCAGAGTTAAAGGTGCTTGCTGGTTTACCAAGCTTGACCTCAGGGGGCCGTATAATCTTATCAGCATTAAGCATGGGGATGAATGGAAGACGGCGTTTAATACTCCAGAGGGACATTTTGAGTACCTGGTGATGCCTTTTGGGCTCACTAATGCCCCTTCTGTCTTCCAGTGCTTCATGAACGACATTTTCCGAGACTTTGTGGATAAATTTTTGATTATCTATCTGGATGATATTTTGATCTTCTCAAAGGATTGGAATTCTCATGTGGAACATCTTCGGACGGTGTTCCGGATCTTGAGGGAGAATTCCCTGTATGTCAAAGGATCAAAATGCCTTTTTGGGGTACAGAGGATTTCATTTTTGGGATTTATTTTGTCTCCGTCAACTATTGAAATGGATCCGGCCAAGGTACAGGCCATTTATGATTGGGTTCAGCCCACTTCTTTGAAGGCCCTTCAGAAGTTTTTGGGTTTTGCTAATTTTTATCGGAAATTTATAGCAAAATTTTCTAGTATTGCCAAGCCATTGACTGATCTGACTAAGAAGGGTGCTGATGTGTTGAATTGGTCTCCGGAGGCTGTTTCTTCCTTTCAGGAGCTGAAGCGAAGATTCACTTCTGCCCCGGTTTTGCGGCAACCTGATGTCTCACTCCCGTTCCAGGTAGAGGTGGACGCTTCTGAGATTGGTGCAGGAGCTGTTTTGTCCCAAAAGGATCCTGTAACATCTAAAATGAATCCCTGTGCTTTCTTTTCCCGAAAGTTCTCCCCATCTGAACGTAACTATGATGTGGGGAATCGGGAACTGTTGGCCATGAAATGGGCATTTGAGGAGTGGAGACATTGGTTGGAGGGAGCTAAACATCAAGTCGTGGTCCTCACTGACCACAAGAATTTGATTTACCTGGAGTCGGCCAAACGCTTGAACCCTAGACAGGCTAGATGGGCCTTGTTTTTTACACGTTTTGATTTTGTGGTCTCTTTTCTTCCTGGCACTAAGAATGTCAAGACAGATGCCCTCTCTAGGAGTTTCTTTGCTGATTCTCCTGTAGTGACCAAGCCTGCTACCATCTTAGGCGAAGGGGTAGTTCTTTCTGCCATCTCCCCCGATTTGAGACGTGCTCTGGAAGAGTTCCAGGAGGACAAACCTGAGCGCTGTCTCAGTGGAAAGTTGTATGTTCCTGACCAGTGGAAGAAGAGAGTGATGTCTGAAGTTCATTGCTCTGCATTGGCTGGTCATCCAGGTATTTTTGGTACTATAGATCTGGTGAGTCGGTCTTTTTGGTGGCCCGCCTTGTCTCGTGATGTCAGGAATTTTGTGCAGTCCTGTGGGACTTGCTCCCGGTCTAAACCTTGTTCTCGCTCTAGTGGGTTGTTGATGCCTTTGCCGGTCCCCAGGAGGCCATGGACCCATATTTCAATGCATTTCATCTCTGATATGCCTGTCTCTCAGAGAATAACTGTTATTTGGGTGATTTGTGATAGGTTCTCTAAGATGGTTCATCTTGTACCACTCCCTAAGTTGCCATCTTTTCTGAGTTGGTGCCCCTGTTTTTGCAACAGGTGGTTCGCTTGCACGGGATTCCTGAGAACATTGTATCTGACAGTTTGTGTCTAGATTTTGGAGGACGTTCTGTTCCAAGCTGGGAATTCAGTTGTCCTTCTCCTCTGCGTTTCACCCTCAGACCAATGGGCAGACGGAGAGAACAAGCCAGACCTTGGAGTCGTATTTGAGATGTTTTATTTCCGCTGATCAGGATGATTGGGTTTCATTTTTGCCCTTGGCCGAATTTGCTTTAAATAATAGAGCTAGTTCTGCCACTTTGATGTCACCTTTTTTTTGTAACTTTGGGTTTCATCCTCGATTTTCTTCAGGGCAGGTGGAGCCTTCTGCCTGCCCAGGTGTTGACACTGTGGTGGAGAGAATGCACCAGATCTGGGACCAAGTGGTGGATAAGTTATCTCTCTCCCAGGAAAAGGCCCAGCGGTTTTCCAATCGACATAGGACCATTGGTCCCCAGTAAAGGTGGGTGATATGGTTTGGTTATCATCAAAAAATATCGCTATGAAGGTAGCTTCTCCTAAGTTTAAGCCTAGATTTATTGGGCCTTACAAGATTTTGGAGATCATTAATCCGGTCTCTTTTCGGTTGGCTCTTCCTGTCACATTTAAAATCCATAATGTGTTTCATAAGTCCTTGTTGAAGAGGTTTGTTGAACCAGTAGTTCCTGGGGTGGCACCTCCGGACCCTGTATTGGTTGAAGGTAACATGGAATATGAGGTAGAGAAGATACTGGATTCCCATCTGGCTAGAAGGAGACTCCAGTATTTGGTTAAGTGGAAGGGTTATGGTCAGGAGGATAATTCCTGGGTCTCTGCCTCTGATATTCATGCCAAAAGATTGGTGCGTGCCTTTCATCGGGCTCACCCTGATCGCCCTGGTGGCGTGGATGAGGGTTCGGTGACCCCTCCTCAAGGGGGAGGTACTGTTATGAGTTCATTTTCCCCTTCACCATTGAGGTCTGATGATCTCCCTCTTCTGGTGAAGGAAGGTAGTGAGGCTGATTACCAAGCACCTGAGCTGGGAGAGGATGACTGGACGACGCGGATCTCTGACTGGATATAAGGCAGCCGACGCCCTTCCTCCTCGCTGGTGATTTCTCTGTGGAATTCTAGGAGACCAGTCTGATTCCTGCTCCTCAAAAGCTAAGTTTTCTGCTTTGCCTTTTTGCATTTGTGTTTTGGTTTTAGTTTGCCTTGCTTTTCTGGATTCTGCCATTCCCTGCTGGGGTGAGCTGAATTCCTTTTTTGTCGGTCGGTTGCTCTGCCTTCAGAAAATACCTGAGTACTGACATAGTCTTTTTGAAGCCTAGCGTCTTCAGGGCCTTTTTCCCTGTCAGTCTGTTGGCTCTTATTTTCATAGGGTTTTTCGCAGATTGCAGACAGCAGCTTTCCTATCCTGTCCTATCTAGTTAGCTTGGGCCCCATCATTTGCTCAGTCTATCTTTCTATCTGTGTTAGTGTTTTTTCTTCTTGCTTCACCGTCATTATTTGTTGGGGGCTGCCTATTGCTTTGGGGTCTGCTCTGGGGCAGTTTAGATTTCCCTTTATGTCTTTAGGCTAGGCAGTTCTCCGGCTGTGATCGAGGGGTCTAGGGCATCGTAGGAACCCCCCATGGCTACTGCTAGTTGTTGTTGTTGATAGGTTCAGGGGTCTGCAATCCGATAGCTGCCAACTTCTCTGGTTTTCTGGACTTAGCTAGCATTTCTGTTTTTGCCTCCTACGGTGACTCATTCATAACACTCGATACTCCAAGAGCATCCGAAAGTTTCTCAGGCTTTCCATGAAGCCAACCACCATGATGGGAATCCTACCCTCTTCACTGGATACCTGGTCTTCATCAGGAGGGATCCTCACCCTCACCACACCAGAGATATTCACAAGGTCTTGCTTTACCTTCCCGAATCTTCCAATGATTCTCCCAATCAGACCTTTGGGTACCGGAATCACATCTTTCTGCAAACCCAGCCGATCCATAGCCTCCCTTGGTAACTCTAGGCGTCGAGCAGCTTTCATATTACTCCACCTGACCAACTGTTTGGCGTGGAGACATTGCAAATGCGTCTCTTTCAGGACAGCTACCCGGTTTGCTGTATCTTCCCTGGCTGATATTATCAGCAACTGCCGATTCTCAGGCGCCCAGTGCGACTTACACGCCTTGACCGCCTCTTTAAAAGCCTCATGCACACCTTCCTCAGCACAGGCTTCTTGCAAGTCTTCGGGCACGTCAGTCACAGACTTGAAGGTCGTGGTCTTGCTCTTTTCCTGGACAGAAGGCTCTGGGTTTTCCACGGACACTTCCCTCACTACAGTTGTCCCGACCGGATGACTGTCTTCTTCAGCTCTTAGCTCACCAACTTCATGAGATTTTATCTATTCATGACCCTTTGCCAAGATGGGTACTGGCAGTTCCGTCTTGTTATCATTCGTGCTCGGCAGCTGTAAGTCTTTGTCCAAGCTCTTCTCCCGCAGAAGACCTTTTACTACTCCTCTGAGTTCGTCCATCTCTTCCCTAAGGGTCTTGTTCACACTTTGCCAGGTGGACAGGTGACTTCTGAGCTCCAAGACTACTTTCTCAAGCCCCTCTACCCTGTGCTCGGCCATTTGTCTCAGGACTCTTTCTCGTTCGAGATGTTCTTCTACTGTCTCTTTTATTAACTGTATCTCATGATCTTGTTCTCTTTTGGCCAGCACGTGTCGCACCACTACCTCTTTAATTATATTGTCAAAGGGTACCACTGGGTTAGTCCCGTCAGCCGAGTGAACCGTCCCATTGCCGTGTAACCGTGTTTTTACCCCAGTTGTCTCGTCAGTCAGGTCACCATCCGTCTTGTCACGAGACGCTAGGTCCGTAAGTTGGGCAGATGTACCTCTTCTTCCGGTCAGTTCTACCTCTGACCTGTCCACTTTAGGAGGCGTCACCGTCTAAGTGTCTGCTGGCCCCACAGTCGAAACGTCTCCATCGTCCGACCATACGTCATCAAACAAAACAAAGTCCCGGCCCCTCTCCAAGGCATACACTAAGTCCCGTGGTATCCCGCCCCCTTGGCACTCACTACCTTTGGTCCCCTGAAACATTACTCTGTCTACCGTATAGTTCACAATGACCCCATGGTTGCAGCGAACCCTGACATTTTTCTTGGTCAGAGATCAAACGAGAGGAGTTCCTGTCAGAGTCACCTGACTCTTTGAGTCCAGCCTACCAGAGACTCCTTCCCGATGCAGCATCACGGTACATACCTGTGGCCCGTCATTTTCTGGAAAATACATGCCGCACTCCTCAAAAGACATACACACACACTGCGGTTCCCCAGACATGTCTACTGAGGTACCCAGTGCTGCCCCTTTTGATAACTCGGCCCCTTTCTGGACCACCATCCCAATTTGGGCCACCGCCTCCCTCTGAGACTCCACCCCTTTTTGGGTCACCACCCCTTTTTGGGTCAATCCGGCCCATTTCTGGACCACCCCGATTTGGGTCACCACCCCCCTCTGGGACTCCACCCCCTTTTGGGCTACCACCCCGATTTGGGCCACCGCCCCCTTTCGGGATTTCCCCATGTCCGTTCTACAGGTCTCCTTAGACCACAGTTCACACCAAAAACAGTTTATGTCCTTTAGGATACCACACAAGTCCTTGCTGGCACCACCACAGCTCCTGCTGTCACCGATCTCCGACACCTCCGGCTGCCGTTCACACACAGCTGCTGGTGTCACCTTCGTAACCCCGCCGAGTTACCAGAAGCCGCTTGGCCCCTTCATAACCCCACCGAGTTATAGCAAGCCGCTTGTACCCTTCGTAACCCCGCTGAGTTACAGCAAGCCACTTGTCACCTTCGTAACCCCACCGAGTTACAGCAAGCCGCTTGTCACCTTCTAGACTCTCCTGAGCCACCGCAAGCTGACTTGAAAGGGAAAAGAAAAAAAACACACATGCAACACAAAACTGACATGTCCTGTCTGTGTGCTCTTCAGGACGTCCGTCTCCTCTCCTGAGACCGTCCAACACACAGGGTGCACCGGGTGCTTTTCAGGGAGCCGACCCTCCTCCCAGGGTTTCCCAACACACCGGCCTCACCAGTTCCAGGGGCTCAGTGGGTGCTATTGAGGACATCCGTCTCCGCCTGAGACTGTCCAACACTTATGCCTCACCAGGTCCAAGGTCATACCACATGCTCCAGGGATCCGATTCTTCTCCCAGAACCTCCCAACACTGACCCTCCAAGACCTTGCTCACTGAACCCTCCAGGTACACAGTCTTTCTCGCTGACCCAGGTCAGTACATCACATGGCTTTCACCACCATCAGCCCTCCTGGCTCAGCGTTGCCAGCACTGCACATGTGCCTTTGGAAACCGTTGCCCTTAGCAACCGAATTTTCCAGTCCTTGTCTGTTTCTCCTAGCAACAAGGCTACAACACTGCCCGCATTCTCCACCAATTGTAAGGTAGCGCTGTCATTCAAGGTTGGGGACACTCGCTTGGCAGCCAAATAATCAGATCCGGCACGGGTTTTCCATAAAACAATCTCAGTCCATGCGGTTTATTCAGGCATCATAAACCCTCAAAGCAATAGACAGTTCATATCCATATCATAATGTTCCTGACAGAGCCTCACTCTGTCCAGTCTGTGTTCACACGGGTTACGCAATGTCCCGTACTCAGGCTCTTCAGCCTCACAGTTATCTCACCCGGCCAGGGTTATCTCATGGCTGCTTCATACTCCACACTGCAAACGTCCATTCCCTCCTGGGAACTATCAGGCACTTGCAGCCATTAAACACAGCCACTCCACGTGCTGTTAGGAAGGAAGACACATCTCCCAGTGAGACCTTCCAAAATGGACCTACCAGGTCCAGGCATTTTCCCATGTGACCTACCCTGGCCACCTTATATGGTCCATAGGCACGCCCACCGGGTCACATGGCTATGACCTCATCATATGTCCTACAAGCATTCATACATTCTTTAGTATGGCGTTCTAGACACACCCCTGGGTGGATTTGTAGGTAGCTGGTTCCGCCCATCTCTCCAGCTACCTGAAGACTTCTCCCTGACACATTGGAATGAAAGATCAGCTCTGCTGATCAGCACATAAGCAAGCCTTCATCTCAAGGCCACCCACCTTGAGATACATTACGATCATTCAGCATCCTACTCCTATCAGGACACTGGAAATGCTTATACGTCTGTCCTGGGACACCCACACAGCGCCCCCTAGCGGACACAGTGGTCACTACACCACAAGGGGTAAAACTATAGCTTGATAATGTATGGAGCAGGTGACCAGGTGGACTTATTCAAAACTGTAGTCTACTGGTGTGGGATAGGTTCAGGGCTCATTTAACTCCCAGCACCAAGCAAAGGATTGCAAGACTAAATACACATGCGGCAGTGATTCCTGCAGGATTGACATAATTGGTACAGCCACTGGATGTGTGCCTAAACAAGCCATTTAAAGATCGCATTCGAGAACAGTGGAATGAATGGATGGTTAGCGGTGAAAAGTCATTCACAAAAGGAGGAAACATGCGTGCTCCACAGTTGGATGTTTTGTGCAAGTTTGTGATAAAACCCTGGAATAATATTGATGCAGAAACAGTAATCAAGTCTTTCAAGAAGTGTGGCATATCAAATTCATTAAATGGTATGGAGGACGACTACTTGTGGCAAGTTGAAGAGGAATCCGAAGCTGAGCCCACACCATCTGATACGGAATTCAATCCATACGATGACTGCCTTACAGATGCATCACAAGATGTCATTGATGTACTTATGATATCAGATGATGAACAGGAGGATTTTGAAGGATTTTAAATGGAAATTGTCACGTCAACAAAACCTGTAAAAGTACGGTACAGTAGCTTGTAGTTAGGATGGCCGTTGCTAACTCGACTTGCCCGGTCTCTATTGTTTGTTATCTTCCTCCTATCAATATCAATTCCAGTTTGGTTGACAGCTTAAAAAACAAACAGCATGGCAGTTCCCATGGGTTTATTGTCTTATCCTTCCTTTCAGCTTTAGAGTGAATTAGGAAAAGTTTAATCCACTTGCACTGTTATATTATACATGTTTGATGATAAACAGCCTTATGTTTATAAGTGACATTTTTCCTGCCTGAGTACCTGCATGTCATAATCATTTGATTTAAAATTACCATGTTGAAATCAAATCTGATTTTTTTTTATTTTTTCCATATGTGCATTGGAAGAGGGGTAGTCTTATACGGTGAGTATATCCCAAACTCTATATTTTAACTGGAAAAGTTGGGGGTCATCTTATACTCCCAGTCGTCTTATACTCCGGAAAATACAGTAGATGCACTTTTGCATTTTAGTTATTTAATTACAGCAGGGTTTTTCTCATTGTCTTATAGGTTTTGTATGCTTTATGGCCAATGTGAACATGCGTTTATATGCTGCATGTATACCAACTTAACCAAGCTCAATTTTTGAGTTTCTTTTATACTGCAGGTTTGCAGTTATGTGCACACGCTGCGGATTGCTCTGCGGATTTGGCCGCGTGGATTTTGTAAAATCCGCAGTTAAATCTGCAGGTCAAAAGACCTGCGGTTTTACCTGCGGATTGGCCTGCAGTTTTGCCCTGCGTTTTTTCATCTCCACAATGGAGGAGATGGCAAACCGCAGCGGAATCCGCAGAAAGAATTGACATGTCAATTCTTTCTGCGGTTTTGAAACCGCAGGAAAACCTCGCGGGAAAATCTGCACCGTCTGCACAGCGGTTTTTAATATCCATAGGATATTATGGTACTGTACACCGCAGCAAAAACTGCTGCGGATCCGCAGCGGCCAAATCCGCTGCGGAACCAGAATCCGCAGCGTGTGCACACACCCTTACAGTGAAAATGGCAGTCTCCTATGGCCTCTTTCACACTTCCGTTTTTGACAATCAGTCAAGATCCGCCAATTTTTTAAAAAAACGGATCCGCTATTTTTCTTTTGCGGATCCGTTTTTTTTCCCATTGACTTTCATTATTGGAGGATCCTGACTGATTGCCGTCAATTGCATCCGTTTTTTTTGAGGATCTGCCACAATGTTAGTGTCCATCACCATCCTCAAAGATTTCCAAACGGAGCTTGCAACGTTTTTTTGCCCGGCGGATCCTCCAGACACTGAATTAACCCCAAATTCTGTCTGGGTTCTGGACCAAAATTTTCTCTCTCTCTCTCTTTCTCTCTCTCTCTCTTTTTCTCTCTCTCATTCTCTCTCTCTCTCCTCTTCCCGGCCAGCAGTTCCTTTAAATTTCCTCATTTTCAGGATCCGACTAAAAACTGATCCTGTGCCATCCGTTCACATCAGTTGAGAACGGATCCGCTTGTCTGCCTTTTTGGCGGATTTTAACTGATGCAAATAACTGAAGTGTGAAAGAGGCCTATGAAGTTCAGCCTCAGTTTGGTGGCTGTTTACACAGGCAGATCGCAGTCCCCACGTGCACTGAAGAATCAGTAATAGATTTTTCACTGTACTCATAGGCTGCCATTGTTGTCGGCAGGGGCAGATCATTTTTTACTCAGGACATTGTGCTGCCGGGAATGATGATCTTGTGTGTAGCAGAAAAACAGCTTCACCTGATGAACGAGCATTATGTTCATTCATGGTGCGATCAGCAGACTTTTTACGTGGCAAGACAATTTTGAAATGAATGCTTTTGCGAAGTCTCATTCATGATCATCCTTCAGTGTAAATGCACCTTTACGCATAGTCAAATTCAGCATGTTCAATCCTTTGTTCCAGAAGGAAAACCTAATTTTTCTCTATGCCTATTCTCTACTTTTGTGTTTGTGCTACCAATGGCGCAATGTCTCACATTTATCCATATAGTATCAAGAAAAAGACAAGGTTTCAAAGGACTGAAGGTTTAAGTAATTAGCCTCTATCCCCTGATGACGCCACGTCTCTGGTGAAACATGTCGGGGAGCCATAGGACACTTTTTAATTAACATTGGTCAGAAGTGTATTGTTAGTTTGAAGGGCATAAGGTAGCGGACGCACCAATTAATCCTTAGAAACCAAAATTCCTGGCACTGATTTAGATTAAGTAAGGAGATAAGTACTATAATTATATTATGATCAGTGAGAGATAAGGATATACTGACCTATGTAAGGTTTTAATATTCCATTACTTTTAAAATAGTGATTTAAAAGTTAATTTTTATCGTCTTTAGATGGGGATTTTGGTTGCCTTTCGGCAAATTGTGATTAAAGATTGAAGGTTTAAAGGGAATCTGTCACCCTTTTTTTGGACTGTCAGCTGCTGGCATTGACATCAGGGGCTTATCTACAGCATTCTCTAATACTGTAGATAAGCCCCCGATGTAACCTGAAAGATAAGAAAAAAGAGTTAGATTATACTCACCGGAGGGGGCGGTCCGGTCCGATGGGTGTCACGGTCCGGTTCGGCGCCTCCCATCTTCATACAATGCCGTCCTCTTCTTCCCTTCCTGTCGTGGCTCCGGCTCCGGCGCTCTGCTCTGCCCTGTTGAGGGCAGAGCAGAGTCCTGCAGTGTGCAGGCATCGAGAAAGGTCTGGCGCCTGTGCACTGCACTATTATGCTCTGTCCTCAACAGGGCAGAGCAGTGTGCCTGCGCCAGAGCCACGACAGGAAGGGAAGAAGAGGATGGCATCGTGTGAAGATGGGAAGTGCCGGACCGCGACACCCATCGGACTGGACCGCCCCCTCCGGTGAGTATAATCTAACTCGTTTTCTTATCTTTCAGGTTACATTGGGGGCTTATTTTCCGCATTACAGAATGCTGTAGATAAGCCCCTGATGTGGATGCCGGCAGCTCATAGTCCAAAAAAAAGGGTGACAGATTCCCTTTAAATAAAACTCATGGTGAATTTATTGTACACTAGATGATTATCATGGATGAGCGTTCCTAGGATAGAACACATAGATCTATACAGCCATGCACTGTGCACTTTGTCAGGATGTCGGCAGTCACATATTATGGTGTATGGATCTTTCCCAGGTTGGACAGCACTTCTGCATCAATTTTACCCTAGTACACTATTTCTGAAAATTAAATTTGCTGCATTAAATAGAATAAAAAAAAATTGGCTACTCTATTAAGATTGAATTATTTACAAAATGCTTCAACAGCTGTAATAGCCTAATACATTTTAAAACTTTTTTTTATGTATCGCAGCCAATCACGCTGCATTTATCTGCAGGGATCCTTAGTCATAGGATGACATTTTGTTTTATGCACCATACACCAAGATATTAACCTTTTCCACATTTCAGGACATATTACCCCTTTATATACAGTGGGTACGGAAAGTATTCAGACCCCTTTACATTTAAATTTTTCTCTCTTTGTTTCATTACAACCATTTGGTAAATTCAAAAAAAGTTCATTTTTTTCTCATTAATGTACACTGCAGCCCATCTTGACTGAAAAAAAACAGAAATGTAGAATTTTTTGCAAATTTATTAAAAAAGAAAAACGTGAAATATCACATAGTCATAAGTATTCAGAACTTTTTTTTGAATTTACCAAATGACTGCAATGAAACAGAGTGAAAAATTTAAAGGGGTCTGAATACTTTCCGTACCCACTGTACACGTGCGATCTCAATGTGAAACAATCACCACTTGAAGTCTTATTGCTTTTATTCAGCAGTCAGAGTTAAGCTGATTAGGATGGACCTTACTACCCATGGTCCAGTACTGTGTGCCTGCCCCTCTTAAAATAATTGGCCAGCCCGTGCCCAATACCACAATGAGCTTCATTCCCCACAACATGGGGAAATTGGACACTGTATCTGAACCTAAGGCACTAAACAATTCTTCCTTCTTGTTCTAACTTAAGTTATGTATTTCTCATTATCTGATATTGTTCTTTCATGTGGTTCATAGCTAGATTTTTTAATCTAACCCATGTTAAAAATAACAAAATCTGCTTTTATTCTCCCTCCCCGAATCCATCGCTACATTTCTGCCACTGCTCCGTTTTTTCTTGATAGGCTGCATCTCGCATATCACCAATCCAGCACATGTGACCTCTGCACCCACTCTCTGGGCTCAGCGGCTCTGCCAATGTAGGGCAACCTGACCCATAGAATCATAGAATCGAAGAGTTGGAAGGGACCTCCTGGGCCATCTGGTCCAACCCCCTGCTCAAAGCAGGATTCACTAAATCATCCCAGACAGATGTCTGTCCAGTCTCTGTTTGAAGACTTCTATTGAAGGAGAACCTCTCGTGGCAGCCTGTTCCACTTATTGATCACTCTAACTGTCAAAAAGTTTTTTCTAACATCTAATCTGTGTCTCCTCCCATTCAGTTTCATCCCATTGCTTCTAGTCTTTCCTTGTGCAAATTAGAATAAAGATGATCCTTATACAATGTGACAGCCCTTGAGACCCCTTTAAGTCTCCTTTTTATCTAAGGCTACACAAACATTTTTTAGCGCTGTGGTATTCGCAGGTACGCAGGATGCAGTGACGAGTCGCGAGACAATTTGGTGCTTTCTATAGTAACGTTTTTGGTTTTTTTTTGCTGTAAAAAAAACGCATTGCGTGCGCATGCGTTTTTTTGGGGCAAGTCGGACACACAAAAAATGCAACAGGATGCATTTTGTGCGCCCGAGCGCACACTACAAAAAAACGCATGCACATACAAATGCGTACAAACGCATGTGCATGCGCACCTATGTGCACCCATGTAAAAGATAGGGGAAAAAACGCAAGTGTGAAACCAGCCTAACATGGATTGCCCTCGCAGGGGCTCTATACAAGCAAACACAAACGAGTAGAACACGACTACTTCCGGCAGTAGCCGGTAACTATAGGGACGTGGTATGGCCGACTACGGGTCCTTAATTATATAGTCAACTTAGCCGTCCAGACGTCCCTCGCCACTCGGGATGGTGGTCTTTCGGCGTAGTAGTCGCTGGGCCCAGTTGCTGAGGCGTTGACTAAGTCTTTGTGTGCTCCGGTGCGCTGATGACACTGGAGCCTCACAGGCCCCGGCGGAGTCCTTGGACGGATGGCCGCAGCCCCTGGACTGGGGCAAGCGGCTGCGATACTGGGTGGCGGGTGATAGGCCACCTGTGCAACTAGCAGCTGTGCCGGGGACTCCGCGGTGAGCAAAGGCCCGGCCCTTGCCACGGACCGGAGCGGGACAGTGGTGGCCGCCGATGGCACTGGACTTGCCGCGGCCACGGGTGAAAGCAGGGTGGCTGCGGGTGGCAGGAGACAGACCGCAACCGTGAGCTGAGGTAAGGCGGCAGCGGCCGCAGGCTGGAGTGGGGCAGCAGGTCTTGGACGGTCGTCCCGGTGCCGTCCCTCTGATGTCCTCCGTGAGCGTCTCCCCTGGCACTGCTAAGTCGCTCTGGCTCCCACGGTCTCCTGCTGCTTCTGTCGCGGTCTGCTGACTCATCATCCCGGGAATTCCCCGCCTCCTTTATACTGGTCCCTCCCCCAGCCCATCTGTCTGTCTCAACGGTCCGTCCCCGAACTCTGTCCCCCAGGGACAGTTTCCCCCGGAACCTAGATGACGGCTCCCTCGGTTCCGGCCCGGACACTCGACGGGGGCCGTTCCTCCCACAGCGCTACTGATTGATTCTAGCTATTTAGTGACGGCTGTGGTCTACAAGATTGTAGACATCTCAGAAATCGATGCACTTTTGCAACTGTAGCTCAAGGTTAAAATCATAAATGTTATAAAAAGTCTCAGTGTTAACGCTAAACAAAACGAGCTATTGGTCTGCAAAGGACCCATATATTGTTCTTGCTTAGGGGTCCCTCTACTGTTTGTGTCCACCCCTGCTGATGACCTAGCTTTTAAATCTGTCTCAGGGTAGCATAAAAAGTGAAGAACGTGCATTTAATCAGAAATACATATTTGCAGATTTTGTATTTTGTACATTAAAAACATCACAGCGTTAGCCTTGAAATTCAGGAACTCAAAATGCTTCTGCTAATATCACTTTCAGACGTCCAACTCACTACATCGGGAGGAAGAAAGTGACCACAGAATCTGCGTCTCAGCTCTGTAATGCTGCTGTTCCCTAAAAAAAAGATACGGTATATTTTGCAGAACCACAACTGTGCTTTAAAACAATTTTTTGACCGAAGTGCTTCATGGTAAGCAGACGTTGAGAACTGATGTAAAGTTATCTATTCAGTAGCAGACGCCGGCAGAAGAGGCCACGGTGCAAGAACAGTATATGGGTCCTTTACAGCCCAATAACTCATCATAAAGCACAATTGCTCCTGTTTTGGAGGTGATAGTGGCCACCTTATCTCTTGGACCCCTGTTCGGTTACACAGGTTGCCCCAATGGTATGCCCGCCCCTGTATCTATCTAAGAAATAGTTCAACATAGTTTTCTATCTTACGATAAAATCTTCATAACCAAAACTATTAGAACAACTTAACAGCTGTAGACTACAAAAATGTCTGCGAACATGCAAAGATTTCTTTCTATGGAAATTGTTTTAGAATTTTTATTTTTGCTGGATTCTTTTCTTTTCTATAAAGATTAGTTTTGCAAATTATTCAAAGTAATTAAAGTGTTATTCCCCCAAAAAGTAAGCTATTCTCAAACTTGCTGATAGCTGAGGGTCCGACATCTGAGACTACACCAGCAATCCCAAGATGTTGGTTCTGAATAGAACGACGCTGCGCAAGCTCTGAATAAATTAATCTTTTAGCTAATACAGAAAGATATCGAGTAAGAACAGACTGAAACAGTCAATTTTTTAGAGTAGGTGCACACGGTCAGTAAACACTGTGGGTTGGACGCTACATACTTGCGCAGCATCCAACCCGCAGCATCCAGATGTTACAGCATAGTGGATGGGATTTCAAGAAATCCCATGTCCACTATGCGTCCTGATGCCCGCGGCTCACCTGCGGAGATGGACATACAGCTGGTGTCTCCAGACTGCTACATGTCTATTTATCTTACAGAGACGCAAGATAAATTTCACCCGTGCAAAGTATTGGACGTGGTGATTCCGCACAGTTCAGTTAACACATGCGGATTGACCTGCATTCAATAGCTGGCAGCGCTTTGGACGCAGCGGACATGTGCTGCATTCAAAGCGCTGGCAATTACTGAATGTCTGCACATACCCTTACATGGTTGACTATTAATTTCAACATTTGAATAACAATTCCAGTAAGGATAATTAGCCAAAAAGGTCCAATATATCAAAACCTTTATGCAAAAAATCCCTTTAAAATGTACCTTTCATTATTACGTATAAGAGAATAGTCCGACGGCCGAACAACTCAGACACAGATTGCAACGCATTGTTCGGACTTGCCGTTGTCAATCCTAACCCAAGAGCGTTACAGCATGAGTTTCTCTGCAGCTGTCACACACGGGTCGGGAGAGCCGCTGACCAGTCTTTTAAAACCTTCATTATGGGTACCAAATCATTGAATTCATTACTGCCTCTGACCACGAGGGATATATAACCTCTTTGCTTCCTAAATGCCAGTTCGTAACTAATATCAGTCCTTTAAAAAAAGGGTAACTGATCATAAACTGCATACTATCTTGTTTATCTTTTCCATTATTGAATATCGACCTGCAATACTAATAGAAATGGATAGTGGCAGACAGCGGGGTGTAGGGTGCCTCTGCGTATCTTCTTTAAGGTGCCTGTTGTCAGGTAGGGACGTTTTCGCTTGGGAAATAGGGATTGATTAGGGCCAGAAAGGCTTTCCCACCTTGTTATATCTAGGTTATCAACATCTCTAGAATCTATTATATTGTTCTTGTAACCCCCCTTTTTTTAAAGGACTGATATCAGTTAAGAACTGGCATTTGGCATGCAAAGCTGTTATACATATCCAAAAGTGTTGGCACCTTTGAAATTATTCCAGAAAATGAAGTAAATCTCCCTGAAAATTATTGCAATTACACATGTTTTGTAAAAACACATGTTTATTTCCTTTGTGTGTATTGGAACAACACAAAAAACAGGGGAAAAAAAGACAATTTGGACATAATTTCACTCAAAGTCCCCAAAATGGGCAGGAAAAAATTGTTTGCACCTTTTCCAAAATTGTGGGTAAGCAACTTTGTTTAAAGTATTTGATGCCCATTCAAACTCACCTGTGGCAAGTAACAGGTATGGGCAATATGAAAATCACATCTGAAACTATATAAAAAGGGAAAAATTTAACTTAATCTTTGCATTGTGTGTCTGTGTGTGCCACACTAAGCATGGAGAACAGAAAGAGAAGAGAACTGAGGATTTGAGGTAAAAAAATTGTTAAACAATATCAACAATCTCAATGTTAGAAGGCCATCTCCAAAACTCTTTATGTTCCTTTGTCCACAGTGTGCAACATAATTAAAATGTCTACAAAATATGACACTGCAGCTAATCTCTCTGGACGTGGATGGCAGGGAAAAGTTGATGAAAGGTTGCAACTCAGGATAGTTCGGATGGTGGATAAGCAGCCGCAATCAAGTTCCAAAGAAACTCAAGCTGTCTCTAGGCTCAGGATACATCAGTGTTAGCACCAACAATCCATCGACATTTGAATGAAATGAAATGCTATAGCAGGATACTCAGGAGGACCCCACTGCTGACAAAAAGCATAGAATAGCTACTGTAGACTGCAGTTTGCCAAAATGTATGTGAGTAAGCCAAAATCCTTCTGGGAAAGCATCTTGTGAACAGATAAGATCAAGATAGAGCTTTTTGGTAAAGCACATCATTCTACTGTTTATACTGTTTACCGAAAACGGAATGAGGGCTACGAAGAAAAGAGCACAGTACCTACAGTCAAATATGGTGGAAACTGAAAGGTGCTTTGGGGTTGTCTTGCTGCCACTGGCACTGGGTGCCTTGACTGTGTGCAAGGCATCATGAACTCTGATGATTACCAAAGGATTTCGGGTAGCAATGTAGAATCCCGTGCCAGAAAGCTGGCTTTGCAATTAAGTTATGTCTTCCAGCAGGACAATGACCCCAAATATACTTCAAGAAGAAATGGATGGAAACAGTGTTGGAGAGTTATGAAGTGGCCCAATATGAGAGACCTGGAGCAGTTTGCAAAATAAAAGTGCTCCAAAATTCCTGTTGAGATTGCAGTTATTTATTTCAAAACATGTGCAACCAAATATTGAGTTGAGGATGTCAACAATTTTCTCCAGTCCATTTTTGAGGTTTTGTGTGAAATTATGTCCAATTTCCCTTTGTTTCCCTCTGTTTTCTTTTGTGATGTTCCAATACACACAACGGAAATAAACGTGTATAACAAAACATGTTAATTGCAATAATTTTCTGGGAGAAACACTTCATTTTCTGGAATAATTTCAAGGGTGCCAACACTTTCGGCCATGACTTTATATCCCTCGCTTGCTCAGAGGCAGAAAATAATTCAATGATTTTGGTACTGTTACTGAAGGATTTTAATACATAATAATAAAAGAAGAATTTTAAAGTTGTTGTTTTTTTTTATAGAGGTTTTAATTTAAACAGTTGGCACATAATACCTTTCCAGTCACAGGTAGTATGTCAAGCAAAACCTGACCCCAATTCCCCCAATTTTTGGTTCTTCTGCAGCATGAAAGCCATTAGGCTTATCATGTTGTACCATACATAAATAAGAGTATAATAAAAGTATTTTCACTTTGGATCCTGTTTTTGGTTTATTTGTGCTGCATTATTACGGTATATCTTCCACTGTACTGACTGCGAGAGGCCAGGTCCTGGTATAAGTTGAAGTGTCAGCCTTGATCAAAGTGTGAATGACATTGCACTTTGCTTAGTTTTCAATCACTCTCACTTTGTGGTCACTTTTCTCTGTGGGCTGCAATACTGCCTTATCTGAATGGCTATAAGTATGTAAAAAGCAACAAGAAACTGGACGGTTTGTGGTTTCTAAAATGACTGAGCTCTTTATCCTACTGCAAGAACAGAGATTGGTAAAATCGTATTCACTACAACGTAGCATCTTGTCTAGCCAAAAAGAATGAAATATGGTGCCGATCAACCCCAAAAAACACAACAATACATACAAGTGTACATTACACTTTGCTGACTTTGTTCATTGTATAACAAAAAAAAAAAATAAATAAATGTTAGGCTTACAAATTGTTGGGGCTTCCTCTTCTTTATGCGTAGGCGAAATTATTTTTTTTTGACAGCCATCAGGATTTTCAAGTAACGATAAGGCTATTTTCCGACAGAGGTCTTCAATGTCATTCTCGTGAAGCAAACTGTGATAATATTCCGAGGATATCACTCCGATGCCAACCAGAGACTGGAGATACAATCTCAGATCTGACGGTGTGCAGCTCAGCACTGTATGTTTTATAAATGGCAAAATCTCTTTAAATGAATCCATATCTGTAAATAAAGAGCAGATAAAACATGTAACTAGACTAAGCGCTTTCTATTAAGAGACATTAGACCCACAATTTTTGTTTTGTAATTTGTTTCCTCATTTTGTGCAACCAGCCAATGGATATCAAAGTCTGCTTCTAAGGAACTGACTTGTTCCCAGTTTTCTTTACACAGCATATTACAAAAGAAATGATCCAATTTATTAACACAAAAAAAAAATCTTTTGAAATTAGATCTTTCACCAGACTTCACAATGCAAAATGTATAAATTATGAAAGCGACCTCTCAGACCTGACAAGGCTAGCGTACTTCAAATGACCAATTTAAGTAAGCTACCTAACAATGTACGTCGGTAAGGGCTTGTTCAAAAGACTGTATTTTCTATCCAAGTGTGTTCTGACAAAACATTGTATCGCACTCGGACCAGTGTTATTTTATGTCTAATTTTTTTCCTCCAATGGATATTTAGAAATGTGTGGAAAAATTGAACTGACGGAATGGAGAAGGTGGAGAAACTTTTTTTGTTCTTATCTTCTCATCCCAGAAAATCGGATCACTACATGATTACACTCTGATCACACTCTGATCAGAGTGTGACCAGAGCGTGGTTAGCATAATCGATCGGTCCCGTTTTCTCAGGTTAGAGAAAATATGGTTGTGTTACCCTAGCCTTATAGTGTGAAATCTGGTGTAAGAGCAGTCTGGATTCACACACAATGTTTAACAAGCATTTTGCTGGAGTCAATGTACTTCACAGTCGGGGGTCTATGGCGCGGGCCTGCGCTGTCACGTTGCTCAAAGGACAGAGCACCAACCTTTCACTGCTGTGCGCGCTGTCTTTCCGCCAAGTCTCCTCTCCTCTTCCCGCGCACAACCCTTTTTATATCAGACAAGCCCCCTGTTGAATAGTGCAAAGGTCGGTTCGGGAAGGTAAGCTTTCCCCCGGGCAACAATAGTGAAAGCCCCGACAGTTCTAGTACCGGTGCAAGAAAGGTACCCCCGGTCCGGTCCATCTTCTTACAGTTGTGCACACAGACCCGCGCATTGACCAAAAGAATCTCATCTGAACAAGGCCCATGCAAATAAAGTAATAAAGAGCCATGTCTCACCATTAACTCTGAATTAATAGATGCATACTGTTTATTTTATAAAATATTGTTTAAAAAGTGGGATGGTTGGAAAAACATGGTATTTAGAAGTATAAGAAACAAGAAGGAAAAGACCCAAAAAACACCTTTGGTACACTAAAACCTGCTTTGTTTTAACTCTTTCCCAACGAAAAATGTAAAAAATAAAAACAATGTTAGGGATATTGATCCTATGTGGGGCACAAAAGAGAGATACTAATTCTGGTTAGGGAACCAGGGGAACCCTATGGAGTTTGTGTTAAAGTGGAGGAAAAGACTTTTAAGAAAATATTTTTTTTAGGCCAGCTGACCCACATTAGTGGATATCTAGGGACTGGGCTACACACTTTTATGTTTTACTTGCTTCAAACTATGAAACAGTTCTGCTTCATTTGCATATCAATGGAAAGGCTGATTTCTTAGTAATGGAGGAATGGATTGGCCATGTAAAGGTGTAGATAGACTTGTGTTTGATAGATCTGGATGCACTTGTAAATAGTTTGGTGTGTGAAATCTAATCACATCAGACTAAGATCTCCTCATTCCTGGTGCTTACAAGTTCCAGAAGGAGAGCTGCCCTGTAACGTCATTACATATAACATGCTGGTATCCAAGGTATAGGGAATAATGCCATAATACTTGGGATAGATTCAGAGCGTTGCACGTGACATGCAGCTCCCACACTACCGCTCTCCTCTGCTGAAACTGTCATGTCATTAGTACATTATGAATGACTTACTTGACAGTGCCAGGAGAGGAGAGCTGCACTGTAATGTCATTACATATAACACGCTGGTATCCAAGGTATAGGGAATAATGCCATAATACTTGGGATAGATTCAGAGCGTTGCACGTGACATGCAGCTCCCACACTACCGCTCTCTTCTGCTGAAACTGTCATGTCAGTACTACATTATGAATGACTTACTTGACAGTGCCAGGAGAGGAGAGCTGCATTGTAATGTCATTACATATAACACGCTGGTATCCAAGGTATAGGGAATAATGCCATAATACTTGGGATAGATTCAGAGCGTTGCACATGACATGCAGCTCCCACACTACCGCTCTCTTCTGCTGAAACTGTCATGTCAGTACTACATTATGAATGACTTACTTGACAGTGCCAGGAGAGGAGAGCTGCATTGGGAGTGAGGAGATCTCAGTGTGATACGGTTAGACACAATAATTTTACCACATCACACCGAAAAAGCCAGTTCTGACCTTCTCTGGGGCATTTGCTTTTTTTTTTCTGAATTACGCTGCCTTTCTATGATTGGCAACATCATACAGGAAATGAAAGAAAACATTCACAGTGATGAATCTTTGCTAATGCCCCTCTTGATCGAAGAGGAAATTAGAAGATTAGGTCCCCATAGTATGAAGTCAAAAAAGCTGTACAATTGTTGCATAAATTCCATGCTTTTGCATGAGTATGTGGTCTTTGCCAGTCCAGATGTTGTTCAGCTCTCTTGCTCTTCAAATCTTTTTCCTCTTGTACTATACTTCTATTTATACCTATTCTGTCATGAATTTAAATATCAGTTTGGGCAATCACTAGAATTAGAAAAAAGTTATAGAAGTTACTTCCTCAAAGGTCGTCTAACATTTGAATATTCAATATTTTAGCCAGGACATAATGCAAAATAAATCCTGAAACCCCGCTGTATGTCTGATGGCATATCGTGTGGCTTTTTTAAGGTCAAGGTGCAGGTATTAAATTTAGTTGTGTGGTGAAATAAACACCCTTGAAGTACAGGAAAAACTTGTTACCTGTTGGTTATCATTTACAGGAATCACAGTGATTTTCATTCCAAGGGGATTTTTGTAGGTGTGCACCATATGCTAAATGACACCACTATTAGAATAAGAATACATACCGTATATAGAAATTAGGTGGACACGCCTTCTAATTATTGTATCCAGTTATTTCAGCTACACCCAAGGAAAGTAGATGCATAAAATCAGACTCAGCCACCAAGTAATCCCTATAGACATGCAAATTTCCTCTTCAGAGAGGAAGAAGACTTGAATTCTAGCGCCACTTATTGGCAGTAGCAATCCTAAAAGTCGGTATTGACCCTTTTTTTTGGCCTTGCCCCATGACAAGATAAAAGTCTATCCTAAGTCATATGGCAAGGCTCGTTAAAAGGTCGATATTGACTTTTAAGATTGAAACTACCAATGAGTGTGGCCCAGCGACAGGCCCAAAACATCACTGCTCTAGAGGAGATCTGCATGGAGGAATGGGCCAACCACCAACAGTGTGTGCCAACCTTGTGAAGATTTACAGAAAACTTTTGACCTCTGTCATTGCCAGCAAAGGATATATAACAAAATATTGAGATGAACTTTTGTTAATGACCAAATACTTATTTTCCACCATAATTTGAAAAATAAATCTTGGCAAATCAGACAAGGTGATTTTCTGGATTTGTTTTCTCATTTTGACTCTCATAGTTGTGGTCTACCTATGATGTCAATTACAAGCCTCTCTCATCTTTATAAGTGGGAGGACTTGCACAATTGGTGGCTGACTAAATACTTTTTTTTCCCCCCACTGTATATGGTGGGTGCTGATTTGACATTGCAAGTATAGTTTGTTATTTAAAAAAAAAAGTAAACGAGATTTATACACACGGTCTAGTGCTCTGAGTCTCCAGCGCTGATGTCACGAATGACAGCGCTGCAGCCAATCACTCAGCTCAGTGGCTCTGAGTGGGGCATTCTAATCCTTTAGAATTAGAAGATAGTTTGCTGATCATTGTCTCTAGTGTCCAAAAAAGAGCACTACGCTTTCCCTATACTGTAAACGACAAACCATGAAATGCAGTAAACATTATCACAACTATGTGCAAATAAAAGCAATAATACAATAAAACGTAAAGACAAAACAATGGGGGTAGCAGTACCATAATACGTGCGGTAATACATGTAAACGTGTAGCAGTACCAGTTAGCAAAGAGTAATAAATACAACAATGAACATTTTTATTTAACCCCCTTTACACCAGAACATGTCCAGGCCCATTTGAAGTTATTCATACAGTATAATTGTCACTTGTCCAAATTCCATACAAAAAGTGTGTTTGAGAAAGTAAAACCTCGCTAGTAATTCGTTTTGACATTGTTCTGCCCTATTAATGTTACTTTTGTGGGACTCTTTTGCTGCGCTTTTCACGGCAGCATCCACCTGAAAAAGATGCCATGTACACATACCCATAAAGTGCAATAAATACGTAACATAGTTATAACCCTAAAGCAGTTAAAATACGTGACATAAGATAAAACATGTGCATAGCAATATCGTTTTGACATTGCTGTGCACATATTTATTCTGTGGAGCGTTTTTTCAGGAGGATTGTAGGCGGAATCTGCCAGAAAAAGAACCTGTGTGCACATTTCCAGAAAATTCAATACATCAGAACTGCAGTTGTACTCCGTGGATGGCATTGCCTAAAATCACGCTGTCTACAGTGAGACATTAAAAAAAAAAAATCCTTTTTTTATTATGTGATTGCATTTCTGACATCGTGATGAGCATCAACATGAATTTGCAACGTAAAATTGCAGTATAGAAAGTGAAACGAGAGGAGATATATTGCTGTAATTAGATAAGGAGGCGGTAAAGTGCAGTCTTGTTTATGTGCACGATTCCTTATTGAAGACAAGTTAATGTTGATATAAACTTAGTTATTACAGATCATATATAGCAATCTTTGCACTGTATCCTAAAGTTCCTTGTGACTGACACACCCGCGGTCTGCATGCGCGCCCCGACTGTGGCAAGCTAATCTAGATGTACTACAAGGAGATGTTTTGCTCTAAACTGCTTCGGGATTTCAGAGAAAACAGTTTGAGAAGCCATTCAGGGGACTATAGAGAGACACTTGACTAGTCCGATGTGATGTGGTCTGATGCCTGCTTCTCCCTACTCCTCTCCAGTTGATTGACAGATATTGGCAAACATGGGTGAGACCTGTCAATCAGCTGCAGTGCCTCGGGGAAATGCCAGCCGGAGACCGCATCGGACTAGTTATCTCTCTCACTATAGTCCCCAGATGGCTCCTCAAGCTATGTTTTCTATGAGATGTTGGTGTATTTCAGAGTAAAACATACCTGTCTGCAATCACACAGCCAGACTCTGATTCATGCTGCTTGTGCTTTGGGCAGCATGAATATAAGGACAAGTTTCCTTTAAGGGTTTGTTTTTTTTTTTGTTTTTTTTTAAAGCAGATTGAGACAAGCCTGAAAATAGAGGACATCTAGGGTCTAGACTCAAGTCTGTCTACAGATTAGTCATGGTCTTCTCAGGAGTGGATAGTAATGGATAGGAAAGCAAAGGTTCTCTTGCGACTAAGTTACTATGTCCCTTTTTCATCTTGTGAAGCTTTGTTTGCTACCTTTCCTGTGGCGGGTGCTCTCAGTATATGGTTCAGACAATTAAAGACATTCAAGTAAACCAAAGGATGAAATATCTGCCCAATCTGAAGCTGGCTTCCTGAATGCTAGGTCCATGGCTCTGTCTACCTCCGCCAGTAAAGCTCTCATGCTCAAAGAATGAGCCAAAACATTCTTTAAAAACAAAAAAAAATAATTGTGTTCTTTATTTCCACCTTCTCTTGGATTCTCAGCTGGTGAACATTTCTGAAGCTCCCTACCTAGATCAGTAATCAATATAATATGTATATATTAATTTATTTGGGAGATAAAAATCACAAGACAGCCTAAGATCACTCATTTCTATTCTACAAAGAGGTGACCGGATGACTATCAATCTGAAGGTTGCCTACCTGAAGGTACCAGTCTTACAAGTCCACGGAAGATTCCTATGGATACCGATACAAGTGAACAATTCGGTCATCCATCTTCAATGAACATGGCTTTTTTGTCTTATCAATATCACCACCTAGGATCTTTAAAGATTACTGTTGTTTTGCCAATTGACCTTAGTTTGAGATGAATGTAAGTGAGATTCTAAACTGGAGGTACTCTAGAACCATATAGATCGGTCTACATAACCTCTTTCTGCTTGTAGATTCCTGATACATTTCGAGAAATTCCACTTGTCTCCTTCAAGACAGCTTGCAATTCTTGGCCTTGTGATTAAGTCTGTTCGGCACTCGTAAATGTGCCAAAATTAGCCTTTCTAAATAGTCCTAAAAATGAATAGCAATATATGAGCAGCTATCCCATTTTCCATAATATCTTAGCAGCAACTGGAATCAGTCCATTAAAAGTGCTTGTGTCATCAATCTGTTGATGGCACCTATAATTAACTGGCAGGAGAATGAAATACACTGGCACCCTATTAGTAGTCAGTCCAGTAAGTAAACTAAGGAATTCTGTAACTTACCATATATTACAATACTCATAGTTTAGCTTTAATGTCTGCCACTGCAAACTCTATCCTCAAATTGAC